>NC_083358.1:80528554-80855145 GCF_030254825.1 Meriones unguiculatus | reverse complement strand
ACCACAGGGATGACAGAAAGCCCAGAGGTGACACCATGGGCTATAAGCTGAGTCCTCTTCAGTGGTCACTAATTGACAAAATAATTTACAGCTGAATCTCATGGAGGCATTTCCTCAACTGAGGCTCCTTCACCTCTGATGACTGTTGCTTCTGTTAAGCTGACACACAAAACCAGGCAATAGGAGCTTCTTATGCTTTAAATCACATGTTCCTCTAAGCTACTTAGCGAAATGTCAAACCACCCTTGGCATGCTGCCTATTCTGTTTGCTCATTACTCACATCTTAGCATATGCGTTCATGTAATGCCTACTATCATGTTTCACTCCATTCATCTCTCAGCTCACTTCGTCTTCTCATGAAGCCATTTATTTACTCCAGATCATCACAAAGAGAGTGAATTCAAACAAGAGGATAGATAGATAAGCTTTGTGCTGTTTGGTTTTAACTATGAACTTGACACAACTAAGCATCACCTCAGAAGAGAGTCTCAAAGAGGGGTTGCTTATTTTGGTTGGCTTGGGATCATATTCACATCTGTCTTGGGGTATATCTTGATTGTTAATTGACGTACAGGTATACAGAGAGTGTGGGCAACACCATTTTCTAGGCTGCACCCTGAACTCGGCGAGAACAAAGAGAGGTGAGCAAGCAAGGATCTGTGAATTTATTCTTTCTTTGTTCTAGACTGGAAATGTGACGACTATTTGCTTGAGTTCTAGCTGTGGCTTCCCTAGAATGATATTCTCTGTCACGGTATATAGCGGAACATGAAAATTAAACTAGAACAGGCCTTGCTTCATTCAAGTTACTTTGAGTACAATATGGTGCTATAATTACTTCAGTTTGTTGCTATTTGTATATGCAAATATCTTGTTCATCTCACAGAAATTAAACTTTATTATTCATAGAAAGGCATGTATAAGGAAATACATTCAATTTACATTTTGCTTTTCTATGGAGTTTTAGGATCCACTGTTGTACTGGAGGGAATCTCTTACACAGTAAGGGAAGAGAACTGAAACTTCAGCTGAATATTATATCGCCCAGCTGTACAGATGGACAACTAGTAGCGAAGGATTTAGGTGTGTGTGTGTAAAACTTTAGAATCGTGTTTTGGTAGGCATTTTCTCAATTTTGACCCTTAGAAGGCATCTCAGGAACGTATTACTACAAAACAGGCAATCTGACTGATGAAAACATTGCAGTCTCTTATATAATAAATGAAAATAATGATGTTAAAGGGAGAAAAAAAGGACCTGCTTCATTCAAATATCATCCCACATGGGTGCTATACTATCTAGATAGTATTCAAAGAAGCAAGTTCTCCAATAAATCTACATGTAAATAAACATTTCTATATTAATTTTGTTATGTTATCTAAGTGTTTTACCTGTCTGAATGTAAGCGCACCATATGCATTTCTGATCCATACAAGAGAGAGGAGAGGGTATTGGATCCCCTGGAACTGAAGCTATGGATGGTTATGAACCACCAAGTGAGTGTTCGGGATTGAATCTAGATTCACTTGTAAGAATAGCAAGTACTCTAAACCACTAAGCCATCTCTCTCGCCTTAATAAATACAATAACCTTTAACCTTACACCCATCAGAATGGCTAAGATCAAAAACTCAAGAGACAACACATGCTGGATAGGTTGTGGAGAAAGGGAACCCTCCTCCACTGCTGGTGGGAATGTAAACTTGTACAACTACTTTGGAAATCAATCTGGCACTTTTTCAGACAACTAGGAATAGTGCTTCCTCAAGATCCAGCCATACCACTCCTAGGCATATATCAAAAAGATTCTCAAGTACACAAAAAGGGCATTTGCTCAACCATGTTTGTAGCAGCCTTATTTGTAATAGCCAGAAGCTAGAAACAGCCCCTATGCCCCTCAGTGGAGGAATGGATACACAAATTGTGGTATATCTACACAATGGAATATTACTCAGCAATAAAAAAAAAAAAAAAAGAAGGAAATCATGGAATTTGCAGGTAAATGGTGGGATCTGGAAAAGATCATCCTGAGTGAGCTATCCCAGAAGCAGAAAGATGCACACGGCATATACTCACTCATATAGACATATAATATATGATAAACCTACTAAAATCTGTACACCTAAAGAAACTAATCAAGAGGGAGGACTCTTGCTAAAATGCTCAATTCCTATCCAGAAAGGCAAAGAGGCTGGACATCAGAAGAAGGAGAAAAGAGGGAACAAGTCAGGAGCCTGACACAGAGAACCTCTGAAAAGCTCTGCCCTGCAGACTATCAATGTAGATGCTGAGACTTATGGGCAACCTTTGGGCAGAGTGCAGGAAATCTTAGGAAAGAAGTGGGAAACAGTAAGATCTGGAGAGGACAGGAACTCCACAAGGAGAGCAACAGAACCAAAAAAATCTGAGCACAGGGGTCTTTCCTGAGACTGATACTCCAACCAAGGACTATGAATGGAGATAACCTAAGACCCCTGCACAGATGTAGCCCATGGCAGTTCAGTATATAAGTGGGTTCCATTGTAATAGGAACAGGGACTGTTTCTAAGGTGAACTGATTGGCCTACTCTTTAATTACCTCCCCCCTGAAGGGGAAGCAGCATTATCAGGCCACAGAAGAAGACAATGCAGCCACTCCTGATGAGACCTAATTGACTAGGATCAGAAGGAAGGAAAAGAAGTCCTCCCCTATCAGTGGACTTGGGGAGAGTCATGCATACAGAGGGTGGAGGAAGGGAGGGATTGGGATGGGAGGAGGAAGGGAACCACAGGGGGAATACAAAGTGAATAAAGTGTAATTAATAAAGAAAAAAATACAAAGGGATTCAAAGAAAAAAATAAAATGACAAACTACAGCGATACTTTTATATTACTTTAAATTAAATGTGTTATCGAAAGGTGACATTAAATTTAAAAATGGAAAAAAATAAAATAAATACAATAACCTTTAATTGGTATTTTTTAATCAGAAATCATTGTGAATGTTTTATTTAAAAAAAATACCCACAAAAGTGCTAAGAAACATTTGGACCTCTACCTGAAGAACAAATTAGGCTATACTGACGCCCTCCTAAAGGGCTGCTTTTACATCTAAGCCAAGTTGCAAAGAATTTTTTGTACATGCCAGTTGGGGATGCCTGAGTAACGAATAACCAGACAAAGAGAGAATTCATAGGCTTATGGAGAATATTTATGCCATAAAGAAGGAAGGTCAGTCCAAAACCACAGACAGGAGAGCTGGAGGATAGAAGATAACCCGGGATCAGGTATAGGATGCTGTTTTCCCCAAGAATTTCTTGAAATTTACTAGCACGTTCCAGTCTCCTCTTGCAAAACGAGTCAAAAGAAACTACTAATGATTGCCATTTCTTTTAGAAATCTCCTCTGAAGTGCCTGAAGCTCTTTTGTGTTCATGTCAATCTCAGAAAGAACAGGATGGAAGAAAGAACCTTTCAGTAAAAATGTTAATCTATTTTTCTTCTGGTAAGTGCAAAGTCTTACCAGCAGGAATATTTGTTTTTCTCCATTTATCACATTTCTATTCAAGAAAACTGAACATAGCTAAATTATGTTAGCATGACAAAAATTTATAAGCCGTTCATATTCAGTGGAAGAAATGATGAGAGGACTGAAAATGAACACATTCATCATCAGAGCACTGGGACTTACAAGCCTTCCCCCCTTCCTGTGCCCCATCACCCCAAACATCACCTTTCCTAGGGGAGTCAAATCAGTTGTCAAAAGTTACTTTAAAAAGGAGAAGACATGGTAGGCAAGACCTGAGACTAGACTGGCCATGGAACTAAGGGAACACCAAACACCACTGTTCTGCTAAAAGAACGTAGCAATAAAATGATTCCTAATGATATTCTGCTAAACTTGTAGAACAATGCCTTGCTCAACCATCATCAAAGGAGCTTCCTCTTGTAACACATGCAAACAGATACAGAGACCTATAAGATGATAAAGTTCTGAGAGTGAGGGACTTTGGGACACTCAGTGTTAAATGAGACGTCTCCATTAAATCCATCCTCTTGGGGCTCTTGGAACGCTGCGATAGAAGTCAGAAAAAGTGTAAATGACAGTGAGAATGAAAGACAACAAGAAAACAAGATCTTATAGACATAACAGGATAGATGAACTTAGGAAACCACAGGAACTACATCAGGATACACAGGGACTACACAGGTCTAATCTAGATGGGATCCCAATTTTGAGAGGGAATGTAGATACAAGTCCCAACTCCTAACCAGGAGCTATCTCCAATTGATAACCACTTGCAAAACAAGACAAAACAAACAAAACAAAAACAACAACAAAAACAGTTTTCTGGAATGGAATTTTACCGCATATACATAAAAACTATACTTGAAGCCCGGCCCCATGCCAAGTTTAGATGGCCAATATTAAAAGAACTCAGTGCTATTTTTGGAGAGTGTTTTTGTCTCACAACTGTTTTTTTTTTTCTTTTCAGTCTTTTTTTAAAATATTATTATACCCTAGTTTATTTTCATGGGTTTATTGTGTGTGCACACACAATAAACCCATGTATGTCCACATCTGCATCTGGGTGTGTTTTCTATGTTAGCTTTTGGCTCTTCTTTTTTCTATCTTTTATATCATATTCTGATTTGGTTTTATTTTATTTTATTACCATTTAGATGCCTATTTGTATCCTAATAGTGAAAGAAATATAAAGTGTGGATTTGGTCAGATGGAGAGGTGAGAGGAAGCTGAGGGAGAGGAAAACATAATCAGAATGTATTGTATAAAAATCTATTTTTAATTAAAAATAAAAGCAGCCCTGGGAGAAAATAATTTATCTAATCTTACAGCTTAACATTCAGCACTCTAGTAACCAGAGTGTGCCGGATCACTGTGAGTTCGAGAACAGCCTGGTCTACAAAGCAAGTCCAGGACAGCCAGAGCTACACAGAGAAACCCTGTCTTGAAAAACAAAAAACAAAAATAAATCATCGTGGAGAGATGTCTGGGCATGAACTCAAGCCAAGACTCATGGAGGTTGTCTATTTACTAGTTTGCTATCTACTGTTTGCTCAGGCTGTTTCCTTTTAGAACCCAGGACCACATGCTTAGGGCTGACGCAGTTCCTCATGGTCTCAGCCTGCCCAAATCTACCATTAAATAAGAATGTCCTATAGACTTGCTTACAGACATTCTGGCAGAAGCATTATTATTATTATTATATTACACATGAGAAAATAAGTCTTCAGACACATTGGGATTTAATCATGTGTAAGACAATAAAAGAAGCTAAAGTGAGAATGACATCTAATTAGTTTTAATTTCTTTGAGAAATAAGTTTTTTTTTTTTTTGTTTAAGCCACTCAGCTTATGGTATATCATTATATACACAGAAGTAGAATAATAACTTTCATCATACATAGTCCCAATATCTGTTAAACTTTAAAATTACGTTTATTACATATTCTCTATATTCTCTGATATCCTATTAGTATTTATTCGTCCATCCTGGATTTCCCTTTCACGATGTCAAAATAGTCTAAGGTCTTACACTGAATGGGAGGAGAAAGAAAGAAAAGAAAAAAAGAGAATATGAGAGAGAAAGTGTGTCTCCTCTTTTGAGGATTGATTCCTATATGGCGCTTTACCCTTGTAGACTGTTCTACTAATAACCTTCTAAATACCATACCACCGCATATTCAATGTTCAACATGAGGTTGGGGTGTTGAAGTCACACACAAATATTTGGCTCAAAGCATAGGGAAATCTAAAAATTTTGCTATATAAAAATGAACAATGAGGAGATCAAGAATAAGTAAGTTAATCGTACTCGGTGTGTATACAAATATCCATGTATAAGCACATTTATATACACAAATACACATAAATATTTCCATAAGTAATCCCAATAAAACTCATTGGTTCAACAAGTAAGACTTTGGTGGTATCTGTGGTCTCTTGTGGGCTTCCTGTCTGGGGTGAATAAATGAATATGTTGAGTCACCCCAGGAAAGGTTCTGTCACACAGCATGAAGACTTTGAAAAGATAGGCAGTGAGATATTTGACCTATGCACATAGTGTAGATGGAGTCTCCTTTGCCCAGCTGCAAGAGCAGACTTAATTGAGTCCAGAAGGGATATTTCCTCTGTTTCAACTTTGAAACATCATTAGGAAGAGAGAATTTTAGAAACGCTTTTTCCTAATATTTAAAGGTTATATGTGGAAGAGATAATGATTCCCTAAGGCAGAATTTATTTTATGCTATTACAAGTTAATTAATTAAGAGGATATGCAATCTGAAAAGATAGATATTTCTAGTAATTCTCAGACACATGATATGTACCAAATATGGACTCAAGAAAATACTTATATTTTTTTATTTTCACAAAATAATGTGTAAAATGTTATTATTCACAGTTTGAGAATTAATGCAAAATACAAATATTTAGAGATCATAATTCTAAAACCAAAGTTCATATTGCCAATTAACAATGAAGTAATGATTCAAATTCACATTTTACTAAACTGTGTTTTGAGGAACACATTTTAGTTTACAGAAAACTTTAGTAGAAAAATTTTAACGTTTCTATTTGCTTTTTTTTTTTTTACCCCTGTGCTTTCTTCTCTCCAACATCTTCTCTTAGTAAGGCATATTTATTATGATTCATTAGCCAATCCTAATACCTTATTAACTGAACGTTGTCATTCATGGTAAGGTTTACTCTTGTTGCTGAACATTCAGTGGGTTTTTACATGTTTAGTGAGAGAGGTATCCACAGTTAATTATCAGCACCCAAATACTGTACTCCAGGTGTGCCCCCTTCTTCCCTTTAACAGCACTTTGGCTGTGGCTACGGTTCATCTATTCTATCTTTCCCTTTTCCTTTCCAGGTATCACACTGGCGGAACTTCACAGATGCAGTGTCTTTTCAAATTGCTTTCTGTCGCTTGACAAAAATGACAATCAGATTATTCTTGTCTTTTATGTGTGCTAGCGTGTTTCTCTTCATACCTTCTTTATGGTATTCATTGTGTGCATATAACTGTATATGTAGCTATGTACAGTGGGAAAATATCACTTTTGAGAGACTGGAACTTTTCTGGGCCTCACAGATTTGGCTAACATTATACCTTAACATCACTTCAAACTTAAGACTTATTTCTTACTTTGACCACAGCCTATTTATTTTTATTTTATTTCAGTTGGCCTTTAAGACAACCATGTTGCAACTGATCTTACTTGTGAGAATTTCCCCTGTAATCAACTTTTACAACCTACTGTAACACACACTTGGAATCTTAAATTCATCTCCTAAGCCCACAACACAAAGCACCTAGAGTGTGTGCTATTATACTCATTTGTTGAAGCAAAAAATAGGATGAAAGCAACCTTATGAATCATATTCCAACATAAATACTGAAAGCAACATTCAGATATTGCTTAATAATGTGTGTGTGTGTGTGTGTGTGTGTGTGTGTGTGTGTGTGTTTATCTTAGTCATTTAGGATCAATTGGAATTAGTAAAGTCTCATTCCTTGTAAAACACTGTTACGGGTGTTTGTAAAATCTTTCTCATTCCTCTCCCATATGATTTGTTCTGTGTTGTTCAATAAATATAGAGCAAAGGCCTTTTTATTGGGATCAAACAGACACATAAACAGAAAAAAACATTGCTTAGACAAGGAAGCAAAATTTCATACAAGACAAATTATAGACAGGAGAGACAGTAAAAGACACAGGGAGAGAGAAGTAGGAAGTTCAAATCTGGGCTCACTTGGGATAAACTACTCCAAGGGGGAGTGCTGTGATTGTTTTCTCTCAGTGAGACATTGACAGAATTTTCAGTACTGAGGGTTGCGGCTAATGCATTTAAGTCAATGGAACTTTATTTTTTATTACTAATAACTTATTTTTTGTAAGTGTGTGTTTTGTCTGCATTTAAATTTTCCCATGGAGGCTAAAGTGCTGGATCCCCCAAAACTGAAGTTACAAATCGCTGTGAGCTTCCAAGTGGGTGTGTGAATTAAATAAGCCTGTGTCCTCTGGAAGATCAACCAGTCCTCCGAACTGTCAAGCCCTCTCACAGCTGTGCTAGAACACTTTATTAGCCGATAAAGGACATCTGGGCTCTCTTCAATAGTTATAAATTATCAATAAATATGCTATCCAAATGTAACTACAGTTTTGTTTGTGTGTGAGCTCTTCACTCACTAAAGTAGCAAACACGTACAACTGATGCATCCATGAGAAAAGCACACACTGTTTTGCTTAGCCATTCCAGGTAGTCTCCTCTATCTATTTTTCTATTTTCTCTTTTGCAATGGTGAGAATTTCCAAGTTGCATCGTTATCAGAATTTGGTGTTTTCAGCATCTTAAATGTGGGTTTTTCTAACAGGAAACCACCTGCATCTTGTTCCTCTATAATTTGGTGATTCCTAGAATTCTCAACATCTCTTCATATAATTGCCATTAATAGACCTTCATTGTTAAGATGACTTCTCATCCTTTCCCGTTTGTTTTTTTAACTATTTACTGATTATTTATTTTTAAAATTTTATATGTTTTTTATTAATTACAGTTTATTCACTTAGTATCCCAGCTGAGGCCCCTCATCTCCTCCCAACCCTGCCTTCCCTCCCTCTTCTTCTCCCATGCCCATTCCCCTGTCTACTGATAGCAGAGGTCCTCTTCCCCTTTCCTCTGACCCTAGCCTATCAGGTCTCATCAGGACTCGCTGCATTGTCTTTTTCCTTGGTCTGGTAAGGCTGCCCACCCCCTCAGGGGGAGGTGATCAAAGAGCCAGCCATGTTCATGTCAGAGTTCATGTCAGAGACAGGCCCTGTTCCCCTTACTAGGGTACCCACTTGGAGACTGAGCTGCCATGGGCTGCATCTATGCAGGGGTCCTAGGTTATCTCCATGAATAGTGCTTGGTTGGAGTATCAGTCTCAGAATAGACCCCTGTACTCAGATTTCTTGGTTCTGTTGCTCTCCTGGAGCTTCAGTCCCCTTCAGGTCTTTCTATCTCCTCCTTCTTTCATAAGATTCCCTGCACTCTGCCCAAAGCTTGGCTATGAGTCTCAGCATCTGCTTTAATACTCTGTTGGGTAGAGTCTTTCAGAGGTCCTCGTGGTTGGCTCCTGTCTTGTTCCTTGTTTGTGCCCTCTTCCGATGTCTATCCCACTTGCCTTTCTGCATGAGGATTGAGTTACCTCCTTCTTGCTTAGCTTCTTTAGCTATACATATTTTAGCATGATTATCCTATATTATATGTCTAATATTCACTTATAAGTAAGTATATACCATGTGTGTCTTTCTGCTTCTGGGATAACTCACTCAGCATTATCTTTTCTAGTTCCCACCATTTCCCTGGAAATTTCATTATTTCCTTGCTCTTAATTGCCGAGTAGTGTTCCATTATGTAAATGTACCACAATTTCTGTATCCATTCCTCAGCTGAAGGACATCTGGATTGTTTCCAGATTCTGGCTATTACGAAAAAGGTGTTAGTTTCTTAAGTGGATTCATTTCCTTGCAGACTGCTCAAACCCTGAATAATCTTTTAGCCAATGTAGCTCATGCCTTAGATGTACAAAAAGGAATTAATGCTCAACTAAAAGGAGGCTTGATGGTGTTCAATCAGAGGATTGACCTCGTGCAGGAGCAAATTGATACCCTATGGCAAATCGCCCAACTTGGCTGTCAATGAAAGTATGCTGGAATTTGTTTCAATAGCATACAACATGATAATTTTTCCTGTGCTGCAAATCTGTCTAAACAATTGTCTAGCTATATTTTAGGTAATTGGAATGGAGAATTAGATACTACGATGGAGCAGCTGAGAGTGGCCATTGTCACAGTAAATTCTACCAGAGTGGACGCAGGACTAGCCACAGGATTATCAACATGGATTGCTGCAGCCATGAATCATCTGAAGGAATGGGCAGGCATGGGAGCGTTAGCAGGCCTTCTGGTGTTGGTCTCCTTGGTTTGCCTGTGGTATATATGCAAGATTAGAGTCTCACAACAGCGTAATGCAGCCATGATCATTCAGGCCTTTACAGCCATTGAAGCAGGACATTCTCCCCAAGCATGGTTGGCTACCATAAAAAGCTAAAATGTTATGCTCAGGATGCGAGGCTAAGCACTGCACTCAGGGTCAGCTGCTTTCAACCCAGAGAAGAGCATGTCTGATTGTATGCGGGTTGATGCCCCAGGTCCCGCCTCTGAGAAAAAGGTATCAGACGGGTCTGATGCTCTTTGGGTGGATGACACCTAAATGAACATTGGTACAAAGTCCCAATTTATTTCTAATATCAGAGATCAGACCTCTACTCTTGCCTGATGCCTCTAAAACAAAAAGGGGGAACTGTAGAGAGCTGTGTAATGCCGAGCCCTAAAGATGGAGCTGGTTTCCGCCTTCCACCTTCCCGATAGTGAGTGCTCTCTGTCACAAAGAACTCCACATTTGGCTAAGGCTGAGGATCTGGCTTGCTTCCATGTATGTGGACCTATCTGCATTGCCCATGTGGCATGCTGGGGTTGGCTACGCAGAGGCTATTTTAAGCTGTGGGCTGGCTTTCCCCAGGGTCAGATGATTGGTCAAGGTTCCTGAATAAACTGCATTGAAAAAAAAAAGAAGAAGACCAAGAGAGGCAAAAAAAAAAAAAAAAAGATCTATTTTTCTTCACTGAATATACAGTTTGCACTTCAGTCCTATATCTGCTATATTTTCCAAGGTTTTATTCCCAAATTGAGGCTCTCTAAAACAGGGTGTATTGCATAGAAATGTATAATTTTAATCAAGTATAACATAAAACTTTGTTTACTATGGATTTAACTCAGGACCGTAAGCACTTTACCTCTATGCTGCACCCTACTTCTGTGTCACATCTTTTCCTTACAGTTCTCAGATATATGATAAACTTATATTTTAAAATTCATAAGCATTTAATTGATATAATTTTTATAATTAATTTTACTGTCTCTTTTTAAGTTCATATTATTCATTTATAGACTAAGGTAATAAAGTTGGATATATAAAATATTACAGTTTTTTTGGTTTTGATGCTCTCATTATGGAGCTCCTGTCCCCTTCAGGTCTTTCATTTACCCATTCTTTCATAATGTTTCCTGCCCAAAGTTTGGTTATGAGTCTCAGCATCTGCTATGATACCCTGCTGGGTAGAGTCTTTCAGAGACTCTCTGTGGTAGGCTCCTGTTCTGTTTCCTGGCACAGGGGTCTTTTCTGAGACTGCTACTCCAACCAAGGACCATGCATGGAGATAACCTAGAACCCAGATGTAGCCCATGGGAGCTCAGTGTCCAAGTTGAGTACCCCAGTATGGGGAACAGGAGCTGTCTCTGACATGAACTCAGTGGCTGGCTCTTTGATCACCTACCCTTGAGGGGTGAGCAGCCTTACCAGGCCACAGAGGAAGACAATGCAGCCAGTCCTGAAGTTACCTGATAGGCTAGAGTCAGAAGGAAGAGGGGGAGGACCTCCCCTATCAGTATACTGGGAAAGAGGCATTGGAGAAGAAGAGAGAGAGAAGGTGGGAGTAGGAGGGGACAAGAGAGGGGGCTACAGCTGGGATACAAAGTGAATAAACTGTAACTAATAATAAATTAATTAGTTAAAAAATAAAGTTGGCATTTCTTCTAAAAAAAAAATTACAGCTGATGATGTGAAAATATGCCACCCAATTGTGAGAGCATTCCTACTAAGTTTCAAAGAGAAACAGATTGTGTCAAGAACTGAGCAAACACAAAAAACAGGACAACTCAAAACTGACACCTTATGATTTAACAATGTTTCTCACTTACGTATTTGCACATATTTTTATTTTTTATTGTGACGGTTTGAGTAAAATGACCTCCATAGGATTCTATATTTGAATGTTTGGGATCCAGGTAGTGGATTGTTTAGGAAGGATTAGGAGGTGTGTCCTGAATGGAGAATATGCATCTCTCGGGCTGGACTAGGAAGCTTCAAAAGTCCACGTCAGGCCCAGTTTCCCTCTGAGTCTGCCTGCAGATTATGAATCAGATGTAAACTCTCAACCACAGCTCCAGGGCCATGCCTGTCAGCTTGTGGTCATTGACGACCATGGACTAACACTACGAAAGTGTAAGCAAGCTATCAATTTAATTCTTCCTCTTATAAGTTGCCTTGGTCATGGTCTTTCCTCACAGCAATAACAATAACTAAGACGTTTGTACATTCCACACAGAGTAGAGACTGTGAACAACATCACCTTACACTACTCTGCAGGCTGTGTATTCCCGGGAAGTATGCAACTTCTTCCTCAATGGATCTCATGAAATGCATTGCAATTTTAAAATTACAGACTGTCTATGATACCCACAGTAAAAAAAATAAATAAACATCTGACTCAGTATTGACCGTATTTCACACATGTCACAGATAACCCTTTTCTGAAGCATAATTAGATACATTCTAGTCAAAACTATGTTCAAATAGACATAAAAAGATGCAGAAATGGGGTTGATTTCACATGAGAAGGAAACTGAACTTTTCTCCTGACAAGGAGGCATTATTCAATTACCAGTCATTCTGAACAGGGCAAAACATAGCCGCATGATAATTATATATCGCATCTTTCCATGGTGGTTTAAAACACCCTCCAGGTTTTCCAGACGTTTTCTCCGTAAGAATCAGCAGACTTACACAGAGCTCGAGTCCAAAGCACTCTTCACATATCACATGCTATTCCATTTAGAATTTATGTAACATTTAAGAATTCTACTGAACTGGAAAATAGAGAGATGTCCTTTTTGTTTTTATTTTTTTAAAAAAACCAATTTGTCCTTTACTCATTTTCCAGTCCAGTAGCAAAATGACTGCTCAGAGTAGAAGTCAGTAAAATGCTTTAGCTCTTCATGGCTTGGCAAGGGAGAACCAATAGAAACAGTTGATAAAAGGCTTGCAGTTTTTAAGCCAGGGTGTCTTAGTGTCAGAAATGAAGTACTTCTTGAACTCTTCCTGAAAAGCAGCAGTAAATAAGATCTCCTCATATTCAAAACAGAGCAAATGGGATGCGGAAACTGACCGAAAAAGCACAATCTTATGCAAAGTTTTCTAAATTAAGTTCATGGTTCATGGATCTGAGTGCCCCAACAAAATTTAAAATATGTAACCAAGAATTCTGAGTCTAATTATGTCTTGGGGAGTAACTACTTGATAAGACCTTGGATAAATCAAATGATCTTTTCAGGATCCTCATTTCTTTATAACTCAATTTCTTTGCAGCCTTTACAGTGCTTTGACTTAATGGAACAAAATTTAATAAAATCTTAGCAAGCAATTCTAGGGAGGAGAACATACTTTATTTATAGAAACTTCCTAGACTCCCTGTTCCCTCTCATGTACCAGTGGTCACCTCATCACAGCCACCAATCAAAGCTAGAGAATTATTCAAGATCTAGAGCAATTGAACTTTTAGTAAGGGTAGTTTTTCATAATTCTAACCACAACACTCAGGAGGCAGAGAGAAGGGGCATTGCCAGGAGCTCAAGGCCAGCTTAGGCTCTAAGCCAGACACTGTCTCAGAGCAACAATAAAAAAGCAACAAATAAACAATAAATAGTTGAATATAAGCAAAAATAACAGTCATGTTTTCATATGGTCTCTAGTCTTTCATCTGTTTGCTCAGTCTGCTAAGAACACAAAATGGATGTTTTAGTTTTGTTTCTGTTTTGTTTTAAAGCCGAAGCAGAGAGATTGATTTTTTTGTTGTATATTGATTTGATTTGGAATGAGGTAGCTCATATACCTATAGGCAAATTTTTTAAGTCTTTGCCTTTGAGGTTTATCAGAAAACAGATGAAAGACTTACCCAAAAGTTGGGAGCATCATCACACTACTGGAGTTCAGTAAGAAGGAGGAAAAATAAGTGAAGATTTACCTTCCTTGGCTTCTTGGTCAGTGTGAAGGACCAAGTGTTCTCTCTCTGTCACAATGGACAGCATGGCTCTGGACTGTGGGTTCAAATAAACCGTTCCCCAATTAAGTTGATTTTGTCCATACATGTGATCCAAGCAAAACAGAAAGACAACTAACAAACTGTTTTTGAGGGTTTGAGTTTGTACCTTATGATTTGTTTTCAATTGCCAATAACTATGTACTTAGTTTAGTTTTTTTTTTTAAGAATATGTTTCCTATTCAGTAAATATTATACAAATGATTCTAATTTAGAACTATTTGATCATTAATTCAAATGTCAAATATATGTCCACAGATGATCCCCAAAGAAGGAAACAAGAAAGTCCCATGTCCTGAATACAAAGATAAGTGCAGTAAATGTGACTTTCTTATTATTATCACGCTATTTTAACTACTCTTCTTACCAACTATTAGATGGTTGGAAAGACAAGTTGTATATTGACTTTGAGCCTCAGTATAGTTTTACTGATAGTGCTTAAAACGCCATTCTTTGAATTAGCTAAGACTCATTAACAAGCACATTTTTTGCCTATACAGAGCAATTATATATGATACTATTAGCAGTATCAATTAAGATAGATAAAGTAATAGCCTAATTGAATGCACAAGGAGTCTAATGGCTTTGCTTTCTCTGATAATGGATTACACCCTGTTCTTGTACAATAAGCCAGACACAGGATCAATAGTATTTTATGCTTAGAAAAACTACTTCCCTAAATAAATACCAATACCTAATTCAGGACTCATTGCTGTGATTTTTAATATCAGCAAGGGAAAATACATCATAAATATAAAACATTACTGTTGGAAGCCCATGCTCAGGACATTCACTCCCAAAGCCCTGAGGCATTTGATGTTTTTATATCTGTTCTTGTAATATATGATTCATAGTCCTTGTTTACTCTGAGTGTGGCTGTTCATTACATCATTACAATATGCAAATATACAAAATGATATTCAGCATGGTTATGGCAGTGCATCTATGTTGCTATGGAGGCATATCTTGGAAACTTAGCAAAAAATAAGAGGAATAATATAAAATTAGAGTAGCTTGTCTCAGCACTCCCTAATGAATCCTAAGCTTCTTTTGATGGAGAAACATATTTATTTTGGCAGTTTGTGCACATGATAGTGTCTCACTTCATGTTTCTTTGTACCTACAAGCCATCAAGTAAAAGGCAGTTTTGGGAAAGCGTCAGGCTGCTATATATTTACCAGTATTCTTGAGAGAAGCAATCCCGGGAGAACAGCAGGGGTATCGAATGAAATTCAAGTAAGGTTTATGTCGGTAATGCATGCGGATGCAGCAGGAGCATTTTTTTAAGTAAATGTGCACTGAATGATTCGCTTTAAGTAAAGCTGTGTCGAACGCCAAAGCTCTACCTGTGTTTTGCGTGTCCCAGGCTCTCCTCGTTCCAGTGGGTAGGGGGAGGTACTGGTGCTAGCTTACTGTAAAGGGATTGAAGCTCTCCGTCAGTGTGTTTCTCTCTCTCTCTCTCTTTCCTTATTATTTATTTATTTTACTGTAACAGTCACTGTAACATCTCTGCACAATGAAGCATAGTCCTCTAGTCTCCAAGCACTGCACTAATTCTCCCACTTAGAAGCAGAAACTCTAAGTTGACACGATCGCAGTATTGTGGCACATGGAGCATTTTTTACACTCAAAGATGATTCGTGGGAAGTATGAAAACGGATAAACTTTCTGGAGAGAAGTGAGTGCTATCTACTAAAATGCAAACTTCATGTGACTATTGACACAGCAGATTTGTTATAGAGGTGGTATTTTTTAATGTTATTATTATTATTTATTACAATTTATTCTTTTTGTATCCTGGCCGCAGCCTCCTCCCTAATTTTCTTCCGGTTGGTCCCATCCTTGCTCCCTCTTGCCCCCATCTGCCCCTTTCCTAGTCCACTGATAGGGGTGGTCCTCCTCTCCTACTATCTGACCCTAGCCTATCAGCTCTTGTCAGGACTATCTGGATCCTCTTTCTCTGGGGCCTAGTTATGCCATCTCACCAGGAGAAATGATCAAAGAGCAAGCAACTGAATTCATGCCAGAGACAGCCCCTGCTCCCCTTACTAAGTGACCCCTATGGAGACTGAGCAGCCTTTAGGCTACAGAGTTAAACAGAATTCTCAACAGAGGTATATCAAATGGCAGAGAAACACTTAAAGAAACGCTCACAGTCCTTAGTCATCAGGGAAATGCAATCAAAACGACCCTGAGATTCCACCTTACACCCACCAGAATAGCTATGATCAAAATCTCAAGTGACAACACATGCTGGAGAGGTTGTGGAGAAGGGGGAACCCTCCTCCATTGCTGGTGGGCATGTAAACTTGTACAACCACTTCGGAAATCAATCTGGTACTTTCGTATAAATTTAGGAATAGTGCTATCTCAAGATCCAGCTATACGATTTCTGGGCATATATCCAAAAGATGCACAACAACAACAAAAGATATTTGCTCAACCATTTTCATAACACCTTTATTCCTAATAGTCAGAATCTGGAAACAACCCAGATGTCCCTCAAAATAGGAATAGGTACAGATTTTGTGGTGCATTTACACAATGGAATACTACTTAGCAATTAAAAACAAGGAGGTGCTATCACATTTTTATTTTATCACATAAAAACAAGGAGGTTTATTGTTATAATGAACTTTAGATTGAGAAAAAATAACTTTGTGTATTTCCAAAATAGTATATTAAGTTGTTATTAATTTATAGTAGATCATATGATGATATATTTCTGTATTTATGCTGGATATATGCTTCTCACACCCAGGGTTGATACCATAGTACAAATAAAAGTTAAGAAAGAAACCAAGGGAAGGGATAAATATATATATTTATATAGATTTATTTTCTCATAAATATACATATATGTATTTCAAGAAGTAGCTTTAGAAATCATTTAAGAAGTATTACCATTTTCCTCAGGATATTTTTATTTCATTATGTCTTACATTTAAACACATACACCTTTTCTTTTTAACAATACTGGAACACTGTATGTGTGTTATTACACCTAATATTTTTAAGATGTGCACATATTTTTAAATAAAGATTAGTGCTTTCCAAATTTTTTTAACTATATGTACATGTGTTTGTGTTTGTGTGTGTGTGTGTGTGTGTGTGTGTAAGGGTTTGTGCATGTAGTTATAATGCCTAAGAAGACCAGAAGAGGATATCATATCTCACTAGACATGTAGGTGGTAGCAAGCTGTCTAATATGAATACTGGAAAACCAACTTGAATCTTATGGAAGAACAAGGCATGCTCTTAGTCACTGAGCCATCCCTTCATCTCCAAAAAGAGTGAATTCATGTATAATCCGAATATGATACCTTAGAATCTATAATAGTTTTCTCATAAATCTATAAAGCAAATTTTCATCTATTCTGTGTGTCTTATCTGGCATCACTGAACTATTATGTAAATTTATGTATTAGTTTATTTCTTTCCTAAATTAAGTAATTTGATCATTATAACTTTGAAAGAATAAACTAAGTTCATATTCATCAAAATACTACATTAACAATCACTTTTTTGTTAAATTTAAGAAAATAAAAATATAATTTTAATCAGAATATCATTTGGATAACTATTAAATTATGATCATGTAATATAAACAAAGCATTGGAAATAAACGTATATTTTCACGTATGTGTTCTATGTGGGTCAAAATTATTTTTAAATTATTAGTGATAATAGCAATATAAATGCATTGAAGAAAAACATTAATATAGACAATACTGCGAGTAAGAAAACTTACTGGCAAACATATATGCAGCCCTTGCTTAGGCTTAGGTAATAATTTTGAAAATTTTATGTGAAACTAAGGACTAACACATCCTCAAAACTACCTGAAAAAAAAAAATAAGACTTTAATAATAAGTCTTTGTAAAACATGGAGAATCACAAAAATGAGAGTTCTCGTGAATGACAGATCTGTGCCTGTGAGCACTATTGCATGCTTACGGAGACTCTTAAGTCTCAGGAAGAAGCAAGATGGAAGACTGCTTGATGCCTGGCAGGCTGGTACTTCTGAATCACTCTGAAAGTCAGAACACACACTGAGGGTATTTTACACAGTTTATTAGAATATTTAACCATCAGCAAGGATAAGAAGTAGAAACTTAAGAAAGTCTTAGGTCACAGGTGCTTTGCCTTACAGATGGATTGTCATGACAACCAATGTACAATTATTTCTTTTTTAAACAAAGCAAGTCTGTCTCTGCTCTTCCTTTGCCCACTTTTCTCTTCTTCCTCCTCCCCCTTTGCTCCCCTTCTTTGCCCTTTTGTTGCTTTGTTTCCACTTTCCTCTGTTCCTCCAACTCATCAAACTTCTATGATCCAGGATCTCCCTCTCCCTTTCCTCCTTCCCAGGCTTTCTCTCCTTCCTCCTTTCCCTCTTCATTTTTTCCTTCTGTTTCTCTTCCTTCCTCTCATTTTCTCTGCACTTAATAGTCTTCCATTCTCAGATACTGTCATAGAATTCAAAATGGACTCAGTCAAAATATGAAAGCTGTCTATAGATCCATCATGTGAAAGCTTATATAACATTTTGCTGAATATTTATATATACTGTGTTATATCTTTGATCTATTAAATAAAACTTCATTTGGACATATTAAGATTTGGGTTTTTCCTGGTTTGATTATTTCTCATATTTTAAAAATTGTTAGATGTAAAATTTCTATTAACATTGTTTAGTTATTTGCTTTAGTTTGTCAGATTAATGAGATAAACCATAAGTATTATAATTTAATGGAACTTTTAGTAAAAAGTTGAAGGAAATGGTACCATGAGAGAAAAATGTTTTATAAATAAAATGCTTTTTTTTGTAGAAAATCCAGCAATAGGACCATATTCAGTATAATGACATAGAAATAGTTTGGTTACCAATTAATTTCTTTTCTACATTTCTTTATTTTTAAATGTTAATTGGTATTTTTATGCATACACTTATACGTGAACGTAGAAGTAAATCACATTTTCTAATAAAGCTGAAACAAATCCTAAATGGTATACAATTTAACCCTTTATTTACTAGCCTTCTGACTGTTTTAGTTCATGCAGAGCTATCAAGAGTATTAAAAAATTAGTTTTGTTAGCTTATGAATTTTAATAAAAATGCTTATAAATAATTTAATAAGATTTCAACAAAGATTACGTTAACTTTCAAGTGGAATTTGAGTAAATTTTAAATTAGATGATTGAAGACACTAAATCTGCTAAAATTACACATATTCACTAATATATAGTTGCTCTTTCATATGAAGTAGAATTGTTTTGGGACATATAAAAACATGGCAATGTAAGTAGAGGAAACTTGACCAATCAATGTGAACAATTTATTACTCATAGTTAGGTCTATTGTTTGAAACACATGATACAATATTAATGTAAACTCATAAAAACTTGACATTTGCATGTTTTTTTTTAATCTGAAAGATATACAGATAGCTTTTCTCTTTGTTGATAATTTTTACCACTTGACAGTTGCATAAACCTAAAAGAGTTGGTTTCTTTTATTTGGAACCCACAAGTTGCACATTATTTTGATAACCATAGCAGAGTAAATAATTTTAATGCACAAACTTGCTAATATAATAATTTATACTCATACTTAATAGTGAACCCATTTCTAAATCTAATTTTAATATTAGAAATTTAGTACCAACTCAGTGATCCATATAATTGTTCTTTTCAGTACAGAGTGAGGGTTAAGAGTCAATTCACAGAACAGGAATGCTTGGTTGCTCACAGTGATTCCCAACCAATATGATCTCCATGACTGACAAAGGTAAGTACTTAACATTCCATAGATATCAGATTACAGCAAAATAAATACACTAAGAATGTGATTCCTCAGCAGTTTTAGCTATCATTGCTTTGTATACTTACTGAGTACACAGGTGCTTCCAGGGTTTTACCAGCAATGTCACTAGAACTATTACTGGTGATTACCAAATGTAGAAGTATTTTAATGCAGCGACCTGGCTACTCTGGCAAGGAATCATATCTGATGACATAGATCTGTGTGATCCAGATGGAGTATAGTCACACCCTTAGAACATACTTTTAATCCATGTGGGTGGAATGCAGACAAATCTGGAGTACTCAGCTTTAATCCCAAACAATGACATCTCATTGAGGTTAAGACAAAGTGATGAATCAGAGAAAGATTTGACAGAGTGAGTCAGAGATAGGAAACACCCAACTCTAAGAAGAAAAGACAGGAAAAAAAAAAGCTACTTAATGGCAGAGCAATGCAGAGAGAGAGAATGGAGTTGAGTTCTGTTCGGGTGAAATGAGTTGACTTTGTGAGGTTCCATTCAGTTCATTTAATTGGTACAGTTCAGTTCCTGGAATTCAGAAGCACTTTTTTCCAAACAGAGTAATTCAGTGAAAAGCAGAAAGAAGCCAGGTTGACTCAAGATTTTTAAACCAGATGGCTGAGTTGAATCTGCCAGCCAGAGTTCAGAAAGAACTAGATAGGGTGAGCTCACTCAGCAGTAAGTGTTGGAGGCTGAAAATACTATAAACCTATGTTAGCAGGGGATGACTAGAAACTAAAGCTATCAAGGTCTGGGCCTGAAGACTTCATGGGGATAGAAGCTTCCAGGTTTAGGCCTAGGGATAGTTAGATAGAAAAGCTCTGGAGTCAGCCCAAGCCATGTATTTTTAATGAGTATGGCTTTCATCTCAATCCCTCTTTTGAGAAAATCAAAACATTTATAATTAAATACAGACTAAGGAGTGTGTGCATTTGGCAAACTTCATTTTAACATATCTCTGTATTAATGTAAATTAGAATTTCTGACATGGTATGATCACATCAACAATGATACAACGTAAAGAAAAACAAAAGGAAACACTAGTTTAGTTTAGCTTAACTTAGCTTATTGTGTGCATATACAGTTATATGTGATAAGGTATGATATGTGTTGCCTTTGGACCTTGCATGTGCATTCAGAAGCCAAAGAAGGACTCCACATGTTTTGCTCTTGCTTTCATCACTGTTGGTCTTGACATTGAGCCTCCCATTAATTGAGTGCCTACCATTATGACTAGGATAGCTGGCCTCTGAGCTCCAGGGATCCGCTTGCCTCTGTCCTGCAGCGCTGAGTTACAAGTTCCTAAAGCCATGTCTTGTGTTATGCTTACAGAGAAATCACTCTTAACCAGTTACCCATCTCCCAAGCTCTCTCCTCCAAACTATATATAAAAGCGTGTATTTCACTTTAATGGTATATATTCAATAGGGCACATGTTTTAAATTATGTAAAAAATTAGACTGGTTAATATTCTTAGGCTTTTCTTGTATGAACTGCAGGGCAAAGAAGGTTTGAACTAGGTTAATTTAGTTTACTGGTGTGTCTGTGTTGATCAACATAAGGCTTGGTTAAACTATTATTAGAGAACAATCCATAAATAAGCATCAAAGACATGTTTTTGCCTTGAACTACACTATTCAGTCTTCTGATTCTATTATAACTGTCATGGTCTGTTTTATTCTCTATAGCTTATTGAGAGTTATTCTACTTTGGTTTCATATTTGAATATATGTGATCAAGATACCTACTATTATTTTTTTGTAATGGGCTTTGATGTTTTTCCACTGTACTTTTAGATTTCCTACAATATAACCTAACCCCATTTTTACACTTTAATTGCTATTTCTTATCACATCTTTTATCACTTGTCTGTCAGTGTAGCTTGACTCTTTTAAGTAATAGAGCCCATATTTCATTGTATTTCATGATGAACATAGAAAAGATGTCTAGTAAAAACTGTCCTGTGTGTACTAATACTTGGAGACTACTTACTAAAACTAATATTTAGAGACATCTCTTGTAGTTTACATTTTTACTTCCTTTTTCATACTTTATATTTTCTTCAAAGGCTACAGGGGAAACATCTCTATCTCAAATTGGACTTCTAGAAGTTGATGTTAAATGAATTTATTTTGGATTTATAATATTTTAGTGAGGAAGAGCATAAGCTGAAATGTGATCATGAGCATTTGGCTGATGTATGAATTATCATACTATTGAGTTACTGTATCAGCGCCATCCTTAAACGAACTCTTTTGAACACAGGACTGAGCCAAGATTCATCTCCTAATGGGAAAATGACATAATGTAAGGTGGCCATCCCTCACTCCAAGAACTGACACTGCTGGTTGGCCTCACAGTACCTTGTCCAGTCTTATTTTACAACTGTCCTTCACAAACTGACCTGTGATATTATAACTGTCTGAATCACATATAGAGGATAACAGTGCTAGCAACTATGTGAGTATATGGAAATATCAATTGCACAAAAGATGGTAGAGATGGAAGCATTCTCTGTAAGTGTAGATTTGCTAGACAGCAGAAAAGTTTGCTACCTCAACTTAAAGAAAGAGGTTTAATACTAAGCCTATTTGGGGCCTTGTTTACATTTTGGACCATATGTTACAAGTGATTTCCTCAAGTTCATGTAAAAAATCTTCTCATGACATCTGTGTTCCCTTTCTGACTCAGTGGTTTTGACTGAGAGTGGACATCTACAAATCAATCATCAGTAGAGGAATAGTCCTGTCAAATCTAGGTGCAGCCACTTGAGCACTTTAATGCATTATGAAATTAGACAACTTACATTTCAGTGATAACACATCTCAAAATACCTCTGTGTTCATGAATAATCAAGTCTATGATATAAGCTTAGGTTTTCTTTTTTAAATTAATTTTACTATTTTATTATTAGTTACATTTTATTAACTTTATATCCTAGCTGTATCCCACTGTCTTATTCCCTCCCAATCCTACCCTCCCTCCTTCATCCCCTCCCTGCCTCTTTCCAAGTCCACTGATTGGGGAGGACCTCCTCCCCTTTCATCTAACCATGTTTTATCAGGTATCTTCAGGACTGGTTGCAAAGTCCTCCTCTGTGGCCTAGACGGACTGCTCTTCCCCTGGGGGGGGGGGGGGAGGTCAAAGAGCCAGCTATTGAGTTCCTGTCAGAAATAGTTCCTGTTCCACTTACTATGGGAAACCAAATGGTTGCTGAAATACCAAGGGCTTCATCTGAGTAAAGGTTCTAGGTTATATCCATACATGGTCCTTGGTGGAGTGTCAGTCTCAGAAAAGACCCCTGTGCCCAGATATATTTGGTCCTTGTGGAGCTTCTATCCTTTCCCCTTCATACTAACTCTCCTTCTGTCAAAGGTTTGGTTATGAGTCTTAGTATCTGTTTTGATACACTGCTTGGTAGAGTCTTTCAGATGCCTTCTGCCGTAGACTCCTGTCATATGTCTAATGCACATCCCATTTGTCTTTCTAAGTGAGGATTGATCATGTTACCCCGTGTCTGCTTTCTTGTTTATCTTCTTTAGGTGTATAGATTTCATTATGTTTATCATATCTTGTAGGTCTATATAAGCTAGTATATACCATGTTTGTCTTTCTCCTTCTGGGATACTTCACTCAGAATGATCTTTTCTAGATCCCACCATTTGCCTGCAAATTTCATGATTTCCTCGTTTTTGATTGCTGAGTAGTATTCCATTGTGTAAAAATACCACAATTTCTGTATCCATTCCTCCATTGATGGACATTTGAGTTGTTTCCAGGTTCTGGCTATTACAAATAAAGCTATTACAAACAAATCTTCACCAACCCTTTATCTGACAGAGAGCTAATATCCAGTATATATATAAAGAACTAAAGAAGCTGAAAATCAACAAACCAAGTAATCCAATTAATAAATGGGGAACAGAGCTAAACAGAGAATTCTCGACAGAGGAATATCCAATGGCAGAGAAACACTTAAAGAAATGCTCAATGTCATTAGCCAGGGAAATGCAAATCAAAACGACCCTGAGATTTCATCTTACACCCATCAGAATGGCCAAGATGAAAAACTCAAGTGACAACACATGCTGGAGAGGTTGTGGAGAAAGGGGAACCCTCCTCCATTGCTGGTGGGAATGTAAACTGGTACAACCACTTTGGAAGTCAATCTGGCACTTTCTCAGACAAGTAGGAATAGTGCTTCCTCAAGACCCAGCTATACCACTGCTAGGTATATACCCAAAATTTGCTCCAGTACACAACAAGGACATTTGTTCAAGCTTAGATTTTCACATCTGCAAAATAAGACTAACAATAAGATCCACTGCAAAGGGAACCGGACCATGAAAAACATAAAGTGAAGGAAGAACTTACTAGAAATAATCATTCATTTTGACTTCAGTATTTAAACTACATTATCTCTTTTTTTCCACAACACCTTATTATCATCTATAGATTATGAGTCCTGGCTGTGTCCTTAGTACTAAAGATAGATTTTTCTCTGTCTCTTGGGATAAGGAGCCAGAAAATGGGAATTAATTACAATTAAAAGGGACTATGATGGGGAACCTCCATGATGACATCAGTGCCTTTCTAATAAGAAATCAGAGTTGTCACCACCTAGATATGTGAGCAGAGAGGGCTTAGCATCTCTCTGATGCTGAGGAAGAACTCACTGACCAGAGCACGGTTGTATTGGCAGCGTGATTTAGCTTCCAAATCTGTAGACATAAAGGTTGCTTAATCCATCCTCTTGATGATATTATATATGGCAGCTTGAGCAAGTTGATAATTACCAAGCATATATCACTTTAACCTAGAGAGGATTCCTAACCTCTGAACACAAATGAGCATATCAAGTTGAATTATGTAGTGAAAAGACAACAATTGTAACTAGCCTGAAGTGTCAGACCTAGTTATCTACAAGAGTATTAAGAAAAAAAAAATTACAAACAGAGCTTCAGGTATTCCTCCCTGCTTTGTGCGTTTGCATGGCCAGCATGAGAATGTAAATTCAAGACCCCAAGCAATGCTCAACATTGTCTCCAGGCCTGTTGTCAAGTAATTTAACCTCCACCCAAGATGGGAAGGTAGAGGTCTTCTTCAAGCACTTTAAACCAAAGATGATAAATTTATGTGTGATCACTCATACGTCCTACTATGTCTCCATCATGAAGAAACTTCAGTAAGCGATTACTTGGATGTGGTAGAAAGAGAAATGCTGTAGTTATTACACATCGTTATATGGAACTGACGTGGAAAAGACTTTTCCATGCACACAAGACCCTTGGTATCGGATCCAACCCAAGAAAAAAGACCCATGAAAAATGGTCGTACTCACAGAAGACTCAATTCTCTACTGTTTCCTGGAGTATGATATATGTGCTATAATAGTTACAGGTATTTAAAAAAATTTCCTCCACTGATATTTTTTTTCTCCCATCATACTTTGATCCTGATTAGGTCATAAGTCTTGGATAATAAGATAGATGCATAGATGGATATTTACTTTTACAAGTTCTTCTTCACAATTTGCTTCACATAGAGAAAAAGGACAGTTTGTATCAAAGTGAAAATTATTATGTGTTGTATGAACAGAATACTTTCAATTCTTAAGTTAAACTTGTGTTTAGATCCCAAATGGTTATAGAATATTCAGTTTAATGTGGATTTTCACCTGAAGAAAAAAAGACATATTTTCCAGATGAACAAACACTAAAACTTAAGAAAGGAAAAATATACTTTATTAAAATCTCTGAATTCTAATTTTTCAAGGCAATATTTAGACACTTAAGTTAATTTCATCATATTCAATGTTTGAATTAGGTTAAAATCATAAAATGTTGATATTCATAGGACTTGTTTCCTTATTCTTTTGATACAAGTACCCACACATATTGCAAGAATTAATTGAAATATACCCTAAGGTCCAATAAAGTAATGCAGAAGTTTTACAATTATTTGTTGTGCTGATAATTACAATATAAAGCAAAACAGCTGTTACCAGATTGTGAAGAACACAAATCGTTGTTAAAATTTTCTGATTGTACGTTGGAGACATATATTGCATCGGCACATATCCTTGATTTCTAGACTTTACCAAATATAATAAAATTAAACAAGATATAAAAACTTGCCAAAGATCGTCCCTTAATCCTACATGAAATGATCAGAGTATACATTTTGTATTATCATATATTTTGAGTTTTGGTATCAATCGTTCCAAATAGTGTTTGTAAGAAGAACAACAGAAATTTCAGCATATTCAAATGAATCAGGAGAATTCCATTCCACCTATTTTTTAAACTGTCTTCCTCATCATTAGTTACTAAAATGGTTTCATCAGGGAGAGAGGGCAAACTTAATTAAAAACCTTTAATGAGATGTGTAGCTAAATGGCCAATTCAATATTTAAGTAGAAGACACTGAGAAATACAAACTTCACCAGAACTGACTGATGACATTGTAGAAACAATAGTGTTAAACATTTTACCTTAGTTCATGAAAACATTTTCAAAATTCTGAACATGTAAGACCTGGTTTTTAAAAACTCCTCCCTATTGTATTATTTGTTTCCTTAAAGTGTAAATTAAGGCAATTTATAAACTATAAACCTACATAGTAGAGATATATTGTAGCTAAAAACAATGTGTTCAAGCTAATATTTTAAAATTAAATCATAATTGTGGTATTTGTCACAATTCATAAATGCAGCTGTTTTTTTTTTTGTTTTGTTTTTAATGGTTCCTCTTAACAAGAAAAGCTTATGTGCCAAGATTCTTATTGCAAGTCATCTGTGCCTGACATTTAATTTATGAAAGCTAAATATTTTTGAAGATTTCATTCACAAAATATTTAGACATAGAAGAAAAATATGTAATCATCTTTAAGAATTTAAAACAATGTAAAATGCAATTAATAAAACATAAATCACACATGCATTTAATGCCATCTTCTATCAGAGTTACCCTTGTCTTTCAATTTGGCATAGCCTGGGGTCATGGGAGGGATTCTCAGGTGTGCGAGACATTGTCTTCCACATATAATTTTCTGAGAGGTTTACATGTGTTTCTTATGTAGTTTTACATAGACTCTGTAAACTTCTGACATGCCCATACCCTTTTTATCTGAGGGTTGATAAGGAAAGACTCTGCTTCTCTGGTTTACTGCATCTAGTTGCTTACTTTACCCAGAAAACTATTGAATATTCTTAGTCAAATAATGAACTTATATGGAATAACTTTTTATAATGCATTTTGATATTTTAAATTCATGCCTTATTTGGTATTTCCTAAAATATGCCCTGTGCCATTTTCACAGGACAAACTATCATGCATGTTTCTTTATCGTGCTCCTCTGAGTCATGTGCCCATGTGCTTGCTTGGTTTACAATTTAGAAGTATCCTTTGGCCTTACACCATTTGACTAAACATTCTGCCTTTCATTCTGCTTGTTCCTGCTCCAACGCCAACATAACTTTTGTTTCTTTCTTTGGTACAACATATTTTTTGATAGTGACTTTTAAATCTCTTTCACAGGTCAACATGTTTTATGGTTTATACATCATATCTTCATCTTGTTAAATAAAGATCATGGTTTTAGACATACTTGGGGTCATATACATAGCAATATATTTTGTCTCATTACTGAAAATGTTATTTATGTCTTTTTATTCTATTTTATTATTAGCCATCTTATTAGCCTAGATTAATAATACTTAACACTAAATTTCATTATGGTATTTTCATGCACAGATAAAACATATAAACCCCCAGTTCCCTTTTTTTCCCTCTCCTAATGATCATCTTCCTGTTAGCAACAAATTTTCATTCTTTAATCCATTCTTAAAATGTCTATAATATAGGACAAACCCACTAAAATCTGTGCATCTAAAGAAACTAAGCAAGAGAGAAGACCCTAACTAAAATGGTCAATCCCCATCCTGAAAGGCAAAGAGGATGGACATCAGAAGAAGAAGAAAACAGGAAACAACCTAGGAACCTTCTACAGAGGGATTCTGAAAGCCAGAAGAAAACAGGAAACAAACTTGGAACCTACCACAGAGGGCCTCTGAAACCTCTGCCCTGCAGGCTATCAAAGCAGATGCTGAGCCTGATGGTCAACTGTTGGGCAGAGTGAATAGAATTTTATGTAAGAAGTGGGAAATAGTAAGAGCTGGAGAGGACAGGGTCTCCACAAGGAGAGCAACAGAATAAGAAAATTTGAACACAGGGAACTTCCCAGAGACTCATACTCCAACCAAGGACTATTCATGGAGATAACCTAGAACCCCTGCACAGATGTAGCCCATGGCAGTTCAGTGTCCAAGTGGGTTCCATAGTAATGGGAAGAGGGACTGCCTCTGACATAATCTGATTGGCCTGCTCTTTGATCACCTCCCCCTGAGGGGGAGCAGCCTTACCAGGCCACAGTAGAGGACAATGCAGCTACTTTTGATGTGAACTGATAGACTAAGATCAGAAAGGAGAGGAGAACCTCCCCTATCAGTGGACTTGGGGAGTGGCATGCATTCAGAAAGGAGAGGGAGGGTGGGATTGGGAGGGGAGGAGGGAGGGGCTTATGGGGGGATACAAAATGAATAAAGTGTAATTAATAAAATAAAAAAATGTTTATAATAGATTATATTATTAAAATCATCAACATTAGTTTAATCCAGTCAGTTAGTCAAAATCTCTTTGTTGGTAGCTTGAGTTATTTATATTAAAGGTTATTGGTATTTTTTTATTAACTCTTACTTGAATATTATACAAAAGCCCTCTTCTAAAGCACATAATAATAATAATAATAACAATAATAGTTTTTTAAAACTGAGTTAATGAAGTTAATATACTCAGTGACTTAGGCATATCTAATTCCTACTGCATTAATGATAAATGCAATAAAAAGAAAGTCTAAGGTAAGATGGTGGGACACACCTTTAATCCCAGCACTCAGGAAGGCAGAGGCAGACAGCTCTTTGAGTTTGAGGCCAGCCTGATCTACAAAATAAGTCCAGGACAGGAAAGCCTACACAAGGAAATTCTGTCTCAAAGAAACAAAACAATATCATCAACAACAAAGAAAGTACAACTTCACCGTCACTGTCTCAAAGGAAGAGTGAATTTCAGATTCTTTGGCAATACAAAAACTGCTTCTGCTAATTTGATACACCAACCATTGCAATCCTTATCCACCATGGAGAAAAATGCAATGGAGGTAAATTTTTAAAAAAAGGAAAGAAAAAAAACAGCTTTATCATTCTCATAACTGATATGTCTTTTTGCCTACATGACATCCTTCATCATTTAACCTCTTGCTCTTCACAATTATTTAGAATGTGTTTATGCCTATACCTGCTTACATGGACAAAATATGGGTTAAGATCTACATAAGAGAGAAATCATGTTTTGCTTTTTATTTTTTCTGAGTTTGGGTGACTTCTCATATTATATTCCCAGGTCCATTCATTTTCCTGCAAACTTCATAATTACACTTTTCTTTTAAAGCTTAAAAGTATTCTTCTGTGTGGATGTATCACACTTTGTGGCCCATTCATTTGGTGATGAACATCTAGGTTAGTCCACATCTTCAGTGTAAGAGGAAAAGCAACAAACATGAATGCAAAAGCATCATATCTGTGGTAATCTCTGGATTTCTTTGGGTATATGCCCAAGATTGGTACAACTTAGTTACATATATCCACCAACAATTAACTCTCAGAGAGAGAAATTAGGGGGAAAATCTCATACATAGTAGCACCAAAAAAATTTAAGTATCTGGACATAAACCTAACTAAAAAACTGAAACATTTCTGCAATGAAGACTTCAAAACTCTGAAAAGGAAATAAAAGAAGACATTAGATCATGGAAAAGCCATCTATGCTCATGGAGTGATAATTAATATCATGAAAATTGCCTCTACTACCAAAATTCCTAAGATTCAATAAACAATAATTAAAATTCTAATATCAGCCTACCACAGAGGGCCTCTGAAAGACTCTACCCAGCAGTGTATCAATGCAGATACTGAGACTCATAACCAAAATTTGGGCAGAGTGCAGGGAATCTTGTGTAAGAAAGGGGAGGTAGTAAGACCTGTACAGGACAGGAGTTCCACAAGGAGAGCAACAGAACCAAAACATCTGGGCCCTGAGGTCCTTTCTGAGACTGATACTCCAGACAAGGACCATGTATGAATATAACCTAGAAACCCTACACAGATGTAGCCCATCTCAGTCTCCAAGTGGGTGCTCCCGTTAGGAGAACAGGGCCTGTCTCTGACATGAATTCAGTGGCAGACTCTTTGGCCACGACCCACCCCCACTCTGAGGGGAGAGCAGCCTTGCCAGGCCACAGAGGAGGACAATGCAGCCAGTCCTGATGAGACCTGATAAGCTAGGGTCAGATGGAAGTGGAGGAGGCCTTCCCCTATCAGTGCATTTGGAGAGGGGAATGGGAAAAGATGAGAGAGGGAGCGTGGGATTGGGAGGGAATGAGAGAGGGGTCTACAGGCTGTCATACAAAGTGAATAAACTGTAATTAATATAAAAATAAACATTTAATTAAAAAATTCTGATATCAGACTTTAGAGATCTAGAAGAAAAAAAAACACAAATTTATATGGAATCATAAAGGACTAAAAATACACAAAGCAACCGTAAGGATAAAAAAAAAAATCATAGATTGGGGTATCATAATACCTAAGTTAAGCCTCAGAGATGTTAATTACAGAGATAGACAATGACAGCACAAAAACCAAACAAGGCTATGGTCACTTAATTTTTGACAAAGTTGGCAAAACAAAACAAAACAAAAACAAATACAAACATGCAGTGGGGGTAAGGGTAGCCTCGTCCACAAATTTCGAGGGCCAAACTGGATATCCACCCGCAGAAAAGTGAAATTATATCTGTATCTTTTACTCTGTACAAAGTACAGAGTACTTAAAGTACTTAAAGTACACCAAAGTGCATCAAAGACCTTAATTTAAAACACGAATTGCTGAGAGCACTAAAGGGGAACGCAGGGCGTATTTTTGAGGTACAGGAAAAGGCAAGAACTTTCTGAACAGAACTGCATCAGATAGAACATAATCCCCCATGCAAACAAGAGGGACTACATAAAATTTAATAGCTGTTGCACACAAAGAAACCGTTAGCAGAGTAAATACAGCCCACAGAATGTGAAAAAAAAATCTATGCCACTGTACTTCAGACAGGGCCCCACGTGTTTAGGATTTTTAAAAGGCTGCAGAAATTAAATAGTTACAAATCTGCCAATCAAAAATGAAAAAATAACATGAATACTTACCAAAAAAAAAAAAAAGAAACACACATGGCCAATTATTTTATTTAAACTGGTTCAACATGCCTAGTCTTGAGGGTAAAATTAAAACTGTTTTCATATGCCAGCCCACTCCAGTCAGAATGGCTATTATCAAGGAATCTAACAACAAACTGGGGAAGATGTGAGGAGAGGAACGCTTATCCACTGCAAGTGGGATTATAAATTGATACAGCCACTGTGAACACCAGCTGGGAGGTTCACCAGAATATGAGAACTAGAACTTTTTGTTTGTTTGTTTTGTTTTGTTTTGTTTTGTGGTTTTTTTAAACAATAAGCAAACTTTGAATTTATTGATAAAAATGCTTGAATACTATACTGGCCAACTAGAACTTCTAAATGGCCCATTCATGCCACACCAGGACATAGACCCAAATAACTTTTTTATTGTTGTTATTATTATTATTATTATTATTTTACAAATCTTAAATATAAACCCATTTTCAATGTAGTATTATTTTTTAATTAAATTTTTCATTTACTTAACATCCCAATGGCAGCTTCCTCTCATTCCACTCATCCCAGTCCCTGTTTCTCATCTCCCACTTCACTCCTCCTTCCCTTTTCCTCAGAAAAGGACAGTTCTCCAATGGATATCAACTAGCCTCAAAATATCAAGTTTCAGTAAGATTAGATCAGCTTCCTCTATTGAGGCAGCCCAGTTTGCAGAAAGCAATCCAAAGCTGGGAGATATAGTCAGAGACAGCCCTTGCTCCTGCTTTAGGAGTCCCACATGAAAACCTAACTAAACAACCGTTGCTCATGTTTAGAGGGCCTAGGTCCAGCCCATGCATGTCCTCTGGTTGGCAGTTTAACCACTATGAGGTCCTATGGATCCAGGTTAGTTGACTGTGTAGGTTTTCTGTGGTGTCCTTGACCTCTCTGTCTCCTTCAACCCTTCTCCCCCTCTTCCACAGGATTCCTCAAGCTCCACTTAATGTTTGGCTGTGTATTTCTACATCAGTTTCCATCAGTTGCTGGGTGAAGACTTTGTGATGTCTGTTATGCTAGTCTCCTGTCTGCAAGTATAGCAGAATGTCATTAATAGTGTCGGTCGACTCCCTCTCATGGCATGGAACTCAAGTGGGACTAATCAATGTATTATTTTTAAAGTATATCTACAACTACCATACAATTTCCCAAGGTTGAGGGTACAGTAAGTTACTTTAGTAGAAGAACGTATTTCATATGTATCAGATTTGCTTATTGCTGTGCTTAACAGTCTTCGATATAATTAAAATATAGTAAGCTGCAAATGTTTTTAAAATCTGCTTAAATAGCAGATGTAATTGTAATACCTATTCTTGGTATTTCTGGATTTACCTGCTTTATTCTAGTAGTATAATGATTATAAATTCAGTACTTTCACCAGACATACACAAGCCATGCTTAAAATCAAGTGAATAAACTGTATTTAACATAAAAAATAAAAAATTAATAAAAAATCTATTACTTGGTTTTCTACCCTACTACAATATTGATCTTTTTTTTAGATAAAATTATCTGGGGTAGATCAGTAGAAGCATGAGTTCTTGCCTGACCTCACTACTTTTTTAACTTTAAGTAGAACAATGATGCTTGTAGGTGCTGAAAGAAAAAAAAAAAGTTAATTTTACCAAACATACATGAAAAGAAACCCTTATTTTTTAATTTTTATTTTTTTCTTATTAGTTACATTTTATTAACTCTGTATCCCAGCTGTATCCCCCTCCCTCATTCCCTCCCAATCCCAACCTCCCTCCCTCCTCTCCACTCTGTCCCTTTCCAAGTCCACCGATGCGGGGGGGACCTCCTCCCCATTCATCTGACCCTGTTTTATCAGGTCTTCAAAGTCCTCCTCTGTGGCCTATCAGGACTGCTCCTCCCTTGGGGGGTGGGGAGGTCAAACCTAGAGTCTCTGAATCAGCTTGTTAAACCAACCACAGTTCCTTTGTGCCACTTTTCAGTCTTAGCCTGAATCTACAAATAACTGCATTATGAGCTTCTTTATATCTACAACCTGGATATAATCTCAGAATTGCAATACGTGTGAGGATGATAATTAATATAAAGCAAATGCAATAAACCTAATAAAATTAATGAGAAAATAGTCTTTAAAAGAATGCCACACTGGGCCTGGAGAGATGGCTCAGCAGTTAAACGCACGTTGCTTTCCCAAAGCATCTAAGTTTGATTCCCAGGACCAGCATGAGATCTCACAACCATCAGTAACTCCAGATCCGAGGGATTGCACCTGTTCTGACACACTTGCAGAAAACCACCTGCACACATAAATAGATAGATAGATAGATAGATAGATAGATAGATAGATAGATAAAAATTAAAATGACTCCCTCAATACTCAAAAGTTGCTGACATGGAGTAGACAGCTCATTAGTACCCTTTTCACTTAAAAAATGTCTTTGCAGAAGAGAAAAATTTAATGATGGCCAAATAAACATTCCCTTTACTACTAATCATTACTAATTTTTTTGGCAGTACTAAATTCTTCATCTTAATCATGTAAAATATATGTGCCAAACATATAGCATACATTATATATGCTTGTCAGATATATGTTTATATATATATATATATATATATATATATATATATATATACACACCCACATATATTGTGTAGATTTACCAATAAACGTGTGTTTATCTCTCATAGTCCTTAACCACTTTGATTTGTTGCATGAATATCAAACAATAGTCAAGAGTTCTGTGAAAAAGAAACGGGAGTTATTTAATATGTATTTTTGTCTTAGTGGTGTCTTAATCCAGATTTTTATGCCTGTGTGAAAAGAAGATAGAAGACATTTGAGGCCTTTTACAAAACTGACACATAGTTTTAGGTTCACGATGGAAGGACTTATCCCTCTCAGTTACACATAGGACCTAGGATGTATCTCTACCTCAAAAAAAAACCTGTTTTATTTAGTAGCCCCTCATGTAGGACATGCAGCCAAGACAAGTCAGTACAAATTTAAAACCCAACATGAGCTGCTAAGTGATACCTGTACAAGATAGGTTTTAGAAGACAGGAAAATAGAATTTTTGTTATTTTTCTGTCTTTGTACTAAAATGCATCAATAGTTGAAAATCTATGTCTAGAAGAAATTGCATTTTATTCTACTAACAAGTAGGTGATAATGAAAAATCTGTGTGAGGTGTTAATAAATGTTTGGATAACTAAGAAAGAGGACTGTGAAACAGGATGTAGAAATGAAATGTTTGTGTCTGAAAATATGTTCAGCCCGCTGCTAAACTTTGCCCTTTCAGTTTACCATTTGAGACTGAGTTGCAGTCTTAACCACAAATAATTAAAATATTGCTATCACACTTAATTTTTACATAATCACTAACTTCTCTTTTACTATAGCCTATGCTGTTTTGCAGGTATATGAAGTGGATGCATTCTTTTGTAGTTTCTTGTTTAGAAGAAAATACTGGAAATATATTTGGAATATATATAATTAACAAACATACTTGAAAATGTAGACATTTTCACAAGTGCTATGACTGTTTCTATTGAAATGCTGAGACCTGCATAACTAGTCACAATTCCATTGCTGTTGCAAACACTGCATTCTCACTAAACTGCATAACTACATTTGTCAGTTTCTGTCAGCTCTGAGCTATAGATCTATTAAGTAATACGGATGGTATACAAAATAAGGGAGAAAAATAAGGGTACAGTTGAAAATTACTTATTTATGATTTCTAGAATTTTTGTTCAGCATCTCAACTTAGATCTAATTTTTCAGAATGATCCAATGTATTCCGTGGTAAAGTATACCTCTTATGATGTGAAGCCTAATAAATCAAGTTTTATTATAAGCATATAGATTTAGGAGATTAATACTCTCTCATTCTCCATTCTTTTTCTTCCCTGTTAAAATCATGACAGAAGAATATTCTCATACCCTTTTGATATATTTTCTCATTCAGCGCTGTCAATGGAGCAGAAATTGCTGTGAAATCTGAAATCTTTAACAATTTCATAAAACCTACAACAAGGCATAAGATTGCCCAGCAAAATTACCACCACCTTGGTACATACTAAAAACAAGTGAGTAAAATTTCTCTGGTTGGATGTCAGTCTAGAAATATATTTGTCATCCAGTGTCTAGGTGCTATGAAACTGCTGTATAAATTCTATGTTTGTTCTTTCCTGCCAACGAAATGAAATAGAGCAGCAACTCAGCTTTAGTCCTGTGTCTATGAAGATGGACCCACTAGCGTAGTCTTGCCACGCTGCAGCCCATGTGCCCATCTCAACCATTTTCCATTATTTTCCCCTGTGGGGGCTGAGCTGAAAAACTAACACAGAAAGTCTACATCCGGCAAACACTAAAATATTTACGCCCCTTCGGCTTACATCAAAACATTTCTAGACAGCTGTCACTGGGAATGGACACGCTAACTATAAGTAGCTCCAGTTCCCAGTGAGCACACCCACAGAACTGCATCTCTGCCAGGAGCAGCATGTGAAATTTTTTTTTTACTTTTTAAGATACTGTGTTATTGTTGATATGTTTAGTGATTTTGTAAGCTAAGGCAGGATACAATAGCATATGTGAATTAACATCAATACGAAGGTAATAAAAGTAACCACAATGTCTAATCAGCAGTAACCTATTCTACAATACACCTTCTGGTATTTTTGGAAATTCTCATCTTTCAAAATGAAATCATAAACTATAAAAACTATTCTAGAGTTGTTAATAACACATTATTAGCTTTTAATAATAGTTTTACAGAATCCATTGTTGAATTTATAATTTATATGACAGCAATATTACTAACAGACTTCCATGACAGACCAGCTTTGCTCAAGAAATACTTATTGTAAGAACACAATAAATCTTGTACTACAATATACAAATAGTTATACAAAATATGCATATAATTTTGATATAATTTCTAAGACAGTTAATATCTTTTTTCTATTTGTTCAGAGAACATACAGCTGATCTAATGTACAAACTATTATTTTTATGTTGAAGTTGTTTTGGTAACTCTCTCAGATAGCAAGAGAAGGGACATTAACAGTATTCACCATTTAAAGAATTGTAGAAGAAACTTAGGATCTGAGAAAAATTAAAACTAATAATACATGGAACTTGGAGAGCTCAAACCTCCCATCTTCCATTGCAGTGTTGACATGCTAGATCAAAAAGGAATGAATCATTTCAGGGTTCTAAAATTTTTTAGAACAGAGAAATAGATACCAGACTGCTGTCTGAAGTCCTGTAATGAATGTCTCTATATTCTAAGCCTTCCATAATTTGATTTACATAATAAACATAACAAGTTGACTTTATAATTCCCCCTGAAAAAAAATTAACAGACATTTTTTTTTGTTGTTATTTAAGCCATAAAATAAACTAAAATCTCCAAAACTAAGTTTTAGTCAGTGGCAACACTGAAACTGGCATTCCAGTCCAGGTCCTGGTGCACTGGAGAAGAGTAATTTGCAAATGAAAACATCTAGAGTATCAAGAGCAAACAATAGAAGAGGTGAGAGAAGAAACACAGCACAGTAGAGGAAGATGTAAAGAGTTTAATGTAATGACAGTAGAGGAATTTGCCCACTGCACCTGCCTTCTAAGTTTATAGGATGTCTTAATAGTCTTGATACATAACAAAGCAAAGAGATTCTTGATGTAAGTTAGCTGAAGAATCTTTGTTTAATTTTTGTCTGGATGACCTGTGTGTTGGTAAGAATCTGGTATTGAAATCACCAAATAGAACTGTGCAGTGGTTTGCATGTAATTTAAGCTGTAGTTATATTTCTTTTACTAACTTGTGTGGCCTTGTTTTGATGCCTAGATGTTAAGAACCGAGGCAATGCCTAACCTTGAAGTTAGGAGGCTTCAAGGGATAAATTCTAAAATAGTAGAGTAACTGACATAAAAACAAAATGAACTTAACACATATTTACAGAACTTTTAATACAAATACAAAAGAATATACATTCTTTTTAGTGGTTCATGAAACATTCTTCAAATTGACCACACACTTGCACACAAAGCAACTCTTAACAAATACAAGAAAACTGAAATCACATCCTATTTGACCACCACAGATTAAGGTTGAATAGAAACAATAGAAGCAACATAATACTTACCAATTCATGGAAACTGAATTACCGAACTACTAGTGAATTAAAGGTGTGTCAAGACAGAAATTAAGAAAGAAATTAATAACTTTCAAGAATTTAAGAGAAAGGAAAAGACATCTGAAAACATACAGGATACATGAATGTGGTTAAAAGAGACAAATTTATAGCACTAAGTAGCTACAAACATTGGATGAATCTCATAATAATAACAACTGCACAATAAAAGCTCTAGAACAAAAACAAAAATAAATAACACCCAAGAAAAGCAGGGAGGGAGAAATTTCAAAAAAGTGTTGAAAATCCTATATTATAAGTCTAAAATCGACTTATAAGTTGAGTATATACCCTGTGTGTCTTTCTGCTTCTGAGATACCTCACTCAGGATGATCTTTTCTAGTTCTCACCATTTGCCTGAAAACTTCATGATTTCTTTGTTTTTAATTACTGAGTAGTATTCCATTGTGTAAATGTACCACAATTTCTGTATCCATTCCTCAGTTGAGGGACATCTGGTTTGTTTCCAGCTTCTGGCCATTACGAATAAAGCTGCTACAAACATGGTTGAGCACATGTTCTTGTTGTATTCTTGAACATGTTTTGGATATGTGCCTAGGAGTGGTATAGCTGGATCTTGAGGTAGCACTATTCCTAATTGTCTGAAAAAGCGCTAGATAGATTTCTAAAGTGGTTGTGCAACTTTACATTCTCACCAGCAATGGAGGAGGGTTCCCCTTTCTCCACATCCTCTTCAGCATGTATTGTCACTTGAGTTTTTTTATCTTAGCCATTCTCATAGGTTTAAGGTGAAATCTCAGGGTCATTTTGATTTTTATTTCCTGATGAGTAAGGATGTTGAGCATTTCTTTAAGTGTTTCTCTGCCACTCGATATTCCTCCATTGAGAATTCTCTGTTAGCTTTGTACCCCATTTTTTTAAATTGGGTTGCTTGATTTGTTGCTGTTTAACTTCTTGAGTTCTTTATATATTCTGGATATTAGTCCTCTGTCAGATAAAGGGTTGGTGAAGATTCTTTCCCAATCTGTAGGCTGTCATTTTGTTTTGATGACAGTGTCCTTTGATTTACAGAAGCTTTTCAGTTTCATGAGGTCCCATTTATTGATTGTTGATCTTAGAGCCTATGGCTTTGGTGTTCTGTTCAGGAAGTTATCTACTGTGCCAATGAGTTCAAGGCTCTTCCCCAATTTTCCTTCTAAGAGGTTTAGTGTATCTAGTTTTATGTTGAGGTCCTTGATCCACTTGAACTTTAGTTTTGTGCAGGGTGATAAATAGGGATCTATTTGCATTTTTCCACATGTAGGCATCCAGTTAGACCAGCATCATTTGTTGAAGATGCTGTCTTTTTTTCTATTGAGGGACACACATGGCATATAATTACTTATAAGTGGATACTAGACATATAATATAAGATAAACATAATAAAATCTGTACACCTAAAGAAGTTAAGCAAGGAGGAGGACCCTAGATAAGAGGATCAATCCTTATGCAGAAAAGCAAAGGAAGAGGGAGAAAACAGGCAACAGGACAGGAGCCCACCACAGAGGGTCAATGAAAGACTTTACCCAGCAAGGTTTCTAGGGAGATGCTGAGACTTAGAGCAGAACGTTGGACAGATCTGGAGGGGACAGGAGCTCCACGAGGAGAGCAACATTCTGGCCACAGGGGTCTGAGACAGATACTCCAATGAAGGGCCATAAGAGATAACCTAAAACCCCTAGAACCCCTTGCACAGATGTAGCCCATGGCAGCTCAGTCTCCAAGCAAGTTCCCTAATAATGAGAACAGGAACTGTCTCTGACATGAATTCAGTGGCTGGCTCTTTGATCACCTCCTCCTGATGGTGGGGCAGCCTTACCAGGCCACAGAGGAAAACAATGCAGCCACTCCTGATGAGACTGGATAGGCTTGGGTCAGAGGAAAGGGGAAGAGGACCTCCCCTATCAGTGGACTTGGGAAGGGGCATGGGAGGACATGAGAGAGGAAGGGTGGGATTTGGAGGTGATGAGGGAGGGGATACAAACTGAATAAACTAATTTATAAAAACATAAATAAATTTTTAAAAAGTAAAAAAAATATAGAAGTAACCAACCAATATCTGATTTGATTTAAGGCCTACATCATGACATGGAACCCATAACCAATGTTTGTTCCGTGGTGGAGAACATAAACTAGACTAGAGACCTAAGAGTAATCCTAATGAAATTGTTAGGTACATGCATAAGAACCTGCTGCTTCCAATAAAAAATAAAGTAGGTAACACACACAAGAATACATTTAATTTTTATAATAATGTAATTTTTGTAAAATTGTAATTCAAGTTTTTGCTAATTCTTAAGATAAATTTGTGTAACATAAGGATGTACTTAAGTGATAATAGTCCTTTGTGCCTTATCATTTGTAACAGCCTAAACTTATAACGTAATTTTAAGCTATTGTCATTTCAAGACACATAGGAAAATCTTATTTTTAAAATGGATACTGGCTTTGTGAGATTCCCACGTTAGTTGAAAGGAAATACCAGTTATTTGAGAAAAATATACAAGACATAAATTAGAAAATACAATATTCTCCTTGCTTTCTTTTTCGTTTTGAGGTGATATTTTGCTTTCCAGCCCAAGTTGGCCTCCTGGAACTCCTAAAAATCCTCCTGTCTCAGCCTCACAAGTACTGAGATGAACATGGTCCGTTATGCCAGATGAATTTTCTAAAGGTAGATCTTTTAAGTTTCACTGGTTAAAATTAAACACTGTTTGTTTTCTGAATGTCATTTAAAAATTAATAATTGAGTGTTTTCCCATATCCTGGAGGAGAACATTAACTATAGTCAATAGCTGCATCTATTATTTATTGGGTACACTGGATGTTCCAATTACTTAATAGCCTTCAGGTGCATTTCTAATGGTTGGAAGGATCAGTATTCATTCGTAACCTTAAGTGTAGAAGTGAAAAGGCCAACTTGCCTGAAAAAAAATAGCACACATTTTTCTTTATAAATTAATATAATACCACTAAAATATAACTTACAAAAACATTATTTCTGTGTTCATTTTTTTTTTTTTAGCCACTTTTAACAATGACATGAGCTCAGAAATTGAATGCCCAGCTACACTCTGAATGTCATTCACTGGAAATGCTGAAAGGTGTAGGCCTGCAGGGTAAATGTCAAGTGAATGTGTTTGGACCGTTGCCATATCTGATTAGCAGCGCTGCTTCGGCACAGTCAATGGCCTTGGCATGTGTACTTTGTCCTGTGTTCTGAATCATAATGGAAGAAAATGAAAATAAGGTACTTTGCATTCCCCCGACAATTAAGAAAGGAGGGTGGTGACTGAATTTGAATTAATAAACATTTATTGAATATCTAAAATGTTCATGTAATTGGGCTCCATTTTATTAACCTATACTGTGCATTTTTCTTCTTATCTGCTTCTGCTCGCCAGATATTTGAATGTCCCCAGATTGATTATGCCTGTGATCAACTGTTTGTTCAATGACACAAATATAAATCACTTATTGATGTATATTTCTCTCCTTCACTAGTGTTTTAAAGGAGAATGCATTTACAATCAGACTGCTCAGTGTTTCCTCTGATCTAATGCAATGTTCAATTGACAGCAGATACTTAACAGATTCCTAAGTAAATTAATTACCAAGGCGAGAGACTTCTAATTCTCACTGCAAAGTGTGAAGGATCACAGCTACAACGGTCGCCCTTAGAGAAACTGAGAAAAAAAAAGTAGGATTTAGGTGGAACAGCAAAATATTTATAAATAGAATTTTGAAAATGCCCATGGTAAAAGCTATGACAAAGTTTATGTTCCAACAATTCCACCAATGACATTCATAGGCTCACGCTGAATCACAAAAGGCTGACTTAATCTTGGTAAAAATGATAGACAGATGTTTGGATTCTAAGATCCAAATGCCAGGTGTCTATACACTCCATTGCAGACTCCTCTAGAACACAGTACCTTCCTAGTACAGAAAGATGCTGCCATACATACCAGGAACACCCTGCATGAGAGCAGTTCTCATGCCACGTGTGGGATTTCTGTAACTGTGAGCGACACCCTAAAGCTCAACATTGAATACTCCGTTGGATGCTACACAACTGTATACTTCCCCGAAAAGCTAGTGAATTAGTTTCTGGGTAACTGTTGCCTTAACATATTACAAGAGGTATATTTGTACCATGTAAATGATGTAGAAAGGATGCTCAGTGTTACCCATCTTTTTCAGATATATATATATATATATTTGTAAGTAGAGAAGAAAATAGAAGACGAGGTGCTTTTCTGAGACTCATTTCTTGAGTATGTCCTGGTAGAATGGCGTTACTGTGAGACATGAATATATGCATGTTGCTTAACAAGAAAGATGCCCCCAAATGCAGTCATGGTTGATTTCTACAATAGTCTCATCAATTTAATTTGTTTTGGAAAATACAACTTTTTATTTAAAATGTACTTTTTAATTTCAAATAAGAGATACCTTTGAAAAAGCATTCAAATTTTCTATGTTTTATCTAAAGGTCTGTTAGTTTCTTCTTGCACTGATTGTCTTACTATTATGATTTTGAATACATTTTGATTCTTCAAATTAACTGTGTTCATTCTGATGTGGCCATCCCTGGGTTTACTGTCCTTTTTTATTGGTCGACTTTCTGCTCCCATTTTCATTCAAATCCTTTCAAGTTGCTTTTTTAATTATTTTCAGATAAAAAAGAGCAAGTTTATGACTGTGTCAGCAGTGCCGTTTGTCACTGTAGAAGCCACTTTTCTAATGGCAAGGAAAGGTCTTTAATCACTGTGTTCAATATAATGCAGTCTTCAACAACCTAAGCAATCAGTGCACCTTTATAAATATGAAAACTGGCAAACTTTATCATTCATTGAAATTTTACAAAGCTAAGTATCAGTCCAGTAACATAATGAACTAGAATAATACGACTAAATTTCAGAAAACAAATAAATAATTTTATTCCCTTTTCACAACTAATATTTATAATTTACTTTTGCCAAGAATCTAACAACTGAAAAACTATACAGTTTTACCTCAGGGACACATGAATATAGACATAAGAACCTGGATTTTAAAAAATTATTTCTATATTATTATTGTTTATTACAGTTTATTCACTTTGTATCCTGGCTGTAGCCCCCTCTGTCATATCCTCAAGGTCCCACCTTCACTTCACTCGCTCTTCTTCCTCTATGTCCCTCCCCTAGTTCACTGATAAGGGAGGTCCTCCTCCCCTTCTATCTGACCCTAGCTTATCAATAGCCAGCTCTTTGATCACCTCAGCCTGGCAGGGTGGCCTAACTAGGCCACAGAGAAAGAAGATCCAGGCAGTCCTGAGGAGACCTGATAGGAACCTGGATTTTTTAAAGTAACTTTATCAATAGGAATAAAAAAGTCAGGTAAAGACTAAATCATAGCACCGTATCTACTTACAGAGCTCACATCACATGCACAGTCAGCTGGTATAGGAAAAGTGCTCATCACTTTTCAGACAAGTACAACTCAGAACCACAATAAGCCATCAAGTCTTTCCAATGAGAATGGTTGTCACAAAATTAAAAAAAAAAATGGTGCTAATAAAGATATGAGTAAAGAGGAGTCATCTGTAGTATTGCTCGAAAAGTAAGTAGAGTGAGAATTATTGACATCACTATGAATAGTCATCAAAAAGATATAAATAAAAAATAGATTATGGTCTAGTGATCTCACTAATGAGTATCTATCCAAAAGAAGTGAAATCAATTGAAGGGACATCTACAGTCACATGCTTGATGTAGTTGCAGTAACTATAACCAAGAGATAAAAACCCACTGTACGCCCGTCAAAGAATGGATGAAGGAAATGCCCTTGAAACTTTATTTCTGTAGGAATAACACTGGGCCTTGATAAAGAATGAAATCATGTTATTTGCAGGAATGGGTTAAACCACAGATCATTGTTTTCAGTGAAACAGACCTGATACAGAAAAACAAGAACTGCAGGGTCTGACCTGGTGTGCATCATACCTAGACCATAAAGATTGCTTGTCTTAGAGTTTTAAATGAAGGTTATTACAGCTAAAGAGAGAGTAATGGGGAAAGGATATGCAACGTCTCCTAAGTTACCGGTTTAAGGGAGTAATAAACTCAGATGGTGTGTAGCGTCACTATAGACAGCAATGATACGTATGTTACACAAGTTAAGACAACAGATATTATAATGACTCAAAATACAGGATCAAGGTGTGAGGAACTACGTATTTCTAAGCACTTTTAAAATATCTTACAAGGTGTACATGCTGACCCATAAATATGTAAAATTATGTTTCATGTATCAGCTAAAATAAAGTTAATTTAAATAAGAAATGGAAGCAACCTTGAAAATTATTCTGCTTTTACCTTCATCATTAGACTTCAAAAAATAATTTCAAAAAAAGATGAAATTGGCCTAATTTCCTATTTAAAAATTAGATGAAAGAAAATTCAGGACAGGAACCTCATCACATTTTTAATGAACTCTTCTTGGCTCTTAAGATACCTTGTAATATGTCTATCCTAAAATTTTATGAACTCACTGTAGTTAAATAAATGTACATCACTCATTTCTTCAGTTTAATTTTGTTCAACTAAAAAATAATTAAGATTTCCTTGAATGTTTTGTAATTTGAATGATTTTCAAGGAAGGTTTCTTAAAGTGTGCATTTTCTAACTTACATAACTGTCCTGATTTTAAAAATAACATGGTTAGATTTTTATTTATAAATTATATACCTATACTATTTTTAAATATGTAGCATGCATATTACATGTACTAGTTAATGGAAAAGAGATGGGCAGTTCAAACTGATATGTAAAAGGTCTGAATCTTTAAATTATTATTACTGTTATTAATTGGGTTGTTTTGAGACCGGATCACTCTATGTAGCCTTTGCTGTCCTGGACTCGCTTTGTAGACCAGGCTGGCCTTGAACTCACAGAGCTCCACCTTGTCTTCCTGAGTGCTGGGACCAAAGACATGTGCCACCATGCCAGGCTGAACCCATGACATTTGCAGGCAAATGGTGGGAACTAGAAAGGGTCATCCTGAGTGAGGTAACCCAGAAACAGAAAGACACTTATAAGTGGCTATTAGACATATAATATAGGATAAACATGCTAAAATGTGTACACCTAAAAGAGCTAAGCAAGAAGGAGGACCCTAAATAAAACGATCAATCTCATTCAGAAAGGCGAAAGGGATAGACATCAGAAGAGGGTGAAAACAAGGAACAGGACAGCAGCCTACCACAGATGGCCTCTGAAAGACTCAAGAAGGTACCAAATAGGGTATCAAAGCAGATGCTGAGACTCATAGCCAAACTTTGGGAAGAGTGCAGGGAATCTTATGAAAGAAGGGAGAGATAGAAATTCCTGGAGGGGACAGGAACTCCACAAGGAGAGCAACAAAACTAAACAATCTGGGCACAGTGGTCTTTCTGAGACTGATACTCCAACCAAGGACCATTCATGGAGATAACCTAGAACCCCTGCACAGATGTAGCCCATGAATTCTTTATTCTTACACCCAAACTGAAATTTATCTGGATTAATGAGCATCCAAATGTGAATGTATAGAAGTGTGTGAACATGGTGGTGGTTTGTAAGTGAGAAAATACTGCAATGGTAGGAACAAATGTGATTATAAAACAAAATCCTTATCATATTAGGGCATTGATTTTTGGAGGCGCTGGGAAGATGGCTTCATGACTAAGAGCACTGGATGTTCTTCAAGAGGACCTGGGTTTGATCTCCAACACTCAAATAACCGAGATCATTTGTCACTGATTCTAGGGTATTCAGTATGCTCTTCTGCCTCACACAGGCACCAGTCACGCTCATGGTACACAGACATTCGTATTAGGAAACATACATCCACATAAAATAATAAAACATTTTAATAAAAAGAGAAAATACTCTTTGAAATACCTAAGCATACTCATGATTAAAAAATGAGATAAAAACAGGAAAAAAGTGTAAGGTTAGAAAGAGCTTCATGAAAGAGTACATTTAGGTGTATTATATTTGATGTCTTAAAGAATATGTTTGGTCATTAAATATAAGCTATGTTTTACAACATGAAACTACTAGGTGAACAGTTTTGAAGTGCACTTTTCAAGTTTTCATTGATGAACTTGAAAAAAAAAAAACAACACTTAAAAGTAGGACCATTATTTATATTAACATCTCTGTTGATAATTTTCTCCTTTCTTCTGTCAATGCCTGTGTTTCAACTGCTCTATTTTTGTGTGTGTAGTGTGTGAGAGAGATAGAGATAGAGATAGAGAGATAGATAGATAAATAGATAGATAGATAGATAGATAGATAGATAGATAGATAGAGGAAGAGAGAAAGAGAGAGAGACTTCCTCTAGAACTACTCTCAAACTTTGCATATGTGATTTTGACATTTTGGCTTCCTCTAATTTATTTTTTTCACAAAGTTTATTGTTACACAGCTACAACTTTGGAACAATAAAAAGTGGCACCCATTTGTCACCTAGAAAGAGGATCGGAAGCAGCAGGTGGGAAAAAGGATGGCCATGGTGCCCTGGTTACACATGTGGTTACTGGCTCTGCCCCGTGGGTGTGCAGTTATCTATTTCTCCAGGAAGCTCTCCCATATTCATTTCAAACCTATCCTGAACATCGCTCAGGATTTTGGCATCATTCCCATCAGATACAAAAATGACTGCCAACAGGAGTAGGTAGGTAACCAAGTCCTCTGGCATGTCATAGTTGAAGATAATGTTGAATCGTGCAGTGTCCATACCTCTGCCAAACAGATTGGTAGCCACTACGATGCAATGCTGGATGTCCTTAAACTGCTGGTAGCAGGACAGGCGCTCCTCCTGGGCCATTCCTCTGTGAATAGCGATGGCTGGGAAATTCTGATTAACTAGGAGCTGAGCTAGTAGGGCTATGCAGCATTGCTCAGACTCGACAAAGATCACCGCCTGGTTAAACTCTGGCACGTCAAGGAGGTCAAAGAGCTTCCAGTTCTTCTCACTGTCCTTGAGCTTGACATAACACTGCTGCAGCCCATGCAGTGGGAGCTTGGGCTCATCATCCACAAACAACTCCCTGGGTTCCTGCATGAACTTTCTGCAGACTGCCAGGATCTCCTTACTCAGGGCGGCACTGCTTCTCATGGAGTGTTAGATGAAAGACCTCCTGCACATCCCGGCTCTTTTCCATTCATCTAACCCAAAGTGCTTCACATTCCTCCGGTTGATATTACTGCTCCATACAAGCTCCAGGATCTGGCCTGGAGTCCCCACCGCAGTATGGGGACAGTTCTTCAAAACATCATGGAGAAGCCTCAAAAGAACACAGATATCTGACACTGGGAATGTGCACAGAGAGGCGCTCCTACTCCTTGCTGATCTGAATGGCTGGCTGCCTCGTGTGGCACATGATCCATACTGATACCTGGCTGTTGATGGGCTCGACCTGCTTCAGGGTGGCCAGCACAAACACAACTGTCTTGCCCCTTTCAGATATGGCCTGTAACAGGACACCCACACCCAGAATGGCCTGGAAAATACACTCATGCTGGACTTCTGAAGGACGCTCAAAGCCACAGTCAACTACAGCTCTCAGGAGTTCGGGCTTCAGCAGAAAGACCCAGGAGCCAGAAGTATGGATGAAGACCAAAGATCCTTTGACATCTTTCTTTGAGGGAGCTGAAGTGCTCTCCTGGGATGCCTGGGGTGCTTCATCTTAATCATAACCCAACTCATTTTCCACATCCTTTTCTGCTATGGCACTGCCGCCCTCTGGGAGCTCCTCTGGGAGCTGCTAGAAAGGCCACCTGTCTGGCTTCCTCCAATGTCAACATCTGCTTTTGCCCTCTCATGGAAAAACATAGATAGATGTTGTGGATCGCTGTTCTAGATTTTTATGTAATAGTTCCCTGTGCTGTTCTTCGAATAAAACTAAAGCTCTTTTAACTTAAACTTTTGCTGTGTGTTGGTACATAAATGCACAGATACATCTGTAGATATAAACCATATATTACTCACTTGATGCTCTGAATTATGTTTACATATTTATCAGTTTTGACATTATTCCAGAGCTCTGGTCTCCATTTGCATATGCAAGATTTGGGTACAAGTGCCTCAATAAATTTTCACAGGGTTAATTTTAAAATTACATGTGGATTTCAAAACTGAGATTGTATGGACCAGTTGATTTGACCTTCAACAACCATAGAAGGGAAGTACACATATTGCATATTCTCTGCTCTCTATCAACATAGCTGTCTAAAAACTGAAGTTGATTCTAGAATTATGATTATTGAATTCAGTTTTATAACTGAGAAGTTGAGTCTTTTATTTAACTATACAAATTTTCAGATTTTCTAAAAAAAATGGGGGGGATGTTGTATGAATCCTGTGTCCCATGCCTGGGGTACATTTTCTCCAAGTCACCTACCCAAACTTCATCTGAACTTGTAAGCAATAAATATTTACACTCAGTTAATTGGTTTAAAATGAAAAGGCAAAAAAAAAAAAAAAAAAACACAAACAAACAAACAAACAAAAAAAAAAACCAACCATACCTGCTGCTGCCTCCTACTTCATGTACACTAACTTAGCAAAATAATTCACAAACATCTGCTTTGATACAATGCTAGGTAGAGTCTTTCAGAGGCTCTCTATGATAGGCTCCTGTCCTGTTTCTTGTTTTCTCCTACTTCCAATGACCATGCCATTTATCTTCCTAACTGAGGATTGATCATCTTTGCCCGGGACCACCTTCTTGTTTAGCTTCTTTAGGTGTGCAGATTTTAGTATGTTTATACTATCTTATATGTCTAGTATCCACTTATAAGTGAGTATATACCATGTGTGTCTTTCTGCTTCTGAGATACTTCACTCACTAGCAGTGTATCAAAGCAGATGCTGATCTCATAACCAAACCTTGGGCAGAGTGCAGGGAATCATATGAAATAAGGGGAAGTTAGTAAGACATGGAGAGGACAGGAGCACCACAAAGACCAAATATATCTGGGCACAGGAGTCTTTTATGAGACTGATTCTCCAACCAAAGACAAGGCATGGATATTACCTAGAACCTCTGCTCAGATTTAGGCCATGACATCTTAGCATCCAATTGGTTTTTCCTAGTAAGTGGAACAGGGACTGTCTCTGACATGAACTCAGTGATGGGTTCTTTAACCTCCTCCCCCACCCCTGAGGGAGGAGCAGTCTTGATAGGCCCTAGAGGAGGACATTGCAGCCAGTCCTGATGAGACCTGATAAACAAGGGTCAGATGGAAGGGGAGGAGGACCTCCCCTATGAGTGGACTTAGAGAGGGGCAGGGAGGATATAGGAGAGGGAGGGTGGGGGAGGGGCTACAGCTAGGATACAAAGTAAATAATTTAATTATTTACTTTGTAATTAATATAAAAAATTTAAAAAAAGAATTCACAAAGAAAATCTTTGTATGTGCCAGGGAATATCTTTGATCACTCCTGTATACACACTATCAATTAAGCCATTATACTTAAGACTTCATCAAATAATGGAAGATATATTCCTGCTCACTCTTTATGGGAGCAGTTGGTACAGCAAAACTTGGAAAATTTATAGAAAGAATATTGTGTTTCTAAGAAACATAACTCTGTTTTCTTGAATTGTAGGGTTTTTTTTAATATTACTTTGCCACAACTTATTGAAGAAGAAATGAGTGATAGGCACAGCTGTTATAATGTAAAAATAGTCTACTGAGGAGCTGTCAGAAGAAGTGTCTTCCCCATTAGGAAGAAAGCAGTAGGTCCCCTTTATTTTAGCAATTATACCAAACTGTTTTTGTCCCACACACTGATAAGAGGAACAATGTACAAAAGCATGCTGGTACCATACAACCTACAAAATATTCAGTCATGCTTACTGAAATGTTTTACAAAAGAAATTAGAGCAAATGGATCTCGTGACTATCAATACTAATGTAGACACCTAAGACTTGGTGAGAACAAGATTACCAGGAGAGATTAGAGGGTCCTTTTTCAAAGCCTTTTTTTTTATTTAGGTATTCGTTAGTCTTTGTCAATTTGATACACAGAACACACACACACACACACACTAGAATCAGCCAGGAAAAAAGAATATCAACTGATGTATTACCTCCATCAAATTGGCCTCTGGGTATGTTTGAAAGCATTGTCTTGATTTTTTGATTACATGGAAGTGCCACATAAGCCTATAAGCAACATTCATGTATGTTATCTGCCTCCATTATTTCCTCCAGGCTTAGCTTGAGTTCACAGTCTGGATTTAGGTTCCCTCAATGAACTGTAACCTGTAGGCCAAATAAGCCCATTCCTCCTCAAGTTGGCTTTGATCAGTTTTATCGTAGCAGCAGAAAGCAAACTAGGATAGTTTGTTTATGTGTGTCTGAATGTGTGCACACATGTCAGCTAGGACGGGTCTCAGCACCTGGATACTGGCATCTGAACACTGCTCATCATAATGTGCCAGCAGGGTCTACTGCTGGCCATTCTTCCCAGCTCTGTTAGTGGTCTTATTTAATTTAAATGTAGTTAGACATGAGGATGGTTAAAGTTGCACATAATTGACAAACAAGAGTATTTGATCATAATATGTATGTGGTTACTTTCAACTGAAAGATCAAGAGTGCACTGGCTCTGATGAATGCACATGCGTGCCCTTCAGTGCCCTTCCCCTCAGAAGGCAAATCACTTTTCCAAATGATGAACCTTCAGGTACAAAGGAATATTTGATAACCCCCATGATTCTCAGTTGTTTTATTCCAAGCAGAAAGCATGTTACACAATCATTTATGTGCCGTGTTTTCTAGGAATGAGCCTCTGTTATTCCTTAATTAATCAACATATTAGTTGAAGTATGCTTTCTAGAACAGAACATGGTAGTTCGATTGTGCCAGGCCAATCCAGAAGACATAATCGTTATTCTTGAGATTTGTGAGATGTAACTCACACTGTCACTACGTAATGTTCACTCAACATTTTATAATTCTCAGAATGCTGAGTGAACTAAATGCTCAGATAGCACTCATTGCTAAGGGGTACGTCATGATGTTTGTGCCCCTGTTATAATGATGATTATGTCTAAGAATGTAAAGATAACTGCTGGCAACCAGCACGAGCAGCAGAGTTCTGGAACCTGAAGACACATGTGTGTTGATGGTGAGAGAAAGAAGACACTGACCGACTGCTGACATTCAATCAAGTGACCCCAAATAGATCAGACCATCTCTATTTATACAATTGCAAGCCTGCTTACAATTTATTCATTTTGTATCCCAGCTGTGCCTCTCCTCATCTCCTGCCAGTCCCACCCTCCCTCCTTCTTCTTCTCCTATGCCCCTCCTCTAGACCACTGATAGGGGAGGACCTCCTCACCTTCCCATTGACCCTAGCCTATCAGGTCTCATCAGGACTGGCTGCATCACCTTCCTCTGTGGCCTGGCAAAGCTGGTTATTTTATTTAAAGAAATCATAGCATCAGCACTACAAAAGCCTCATCATTGCTACACTTCCCCAATAGTTTCCCTTCCTCCTTCCCCCTTCTCCTGGGGAAATCATCACCCAACCATATTTTGTACTACAAAGTACAAACTTCAGCAAGATTAAAATAAATATCTGGCCAGGCATGTACTGTGGACATGAGCAGCAAAATGTGGTTATGCAGTTATGCAAGGTGGGAGACAGAATAGCCATTTGTGGATATAAGTCCAGCCATCAAATAGCACCCCTTAGTCATGACACTCTTTAAATTGCAGTCAGAACATGTTCTTGCACCAAACAACCTTTCCTGCTATGCAACCATCAATTTCTGTTACCATATTTCCTAGAACCATATTTAAGTCTCTATTGATCAGACAGAGCTTGTCTATTTTTTTTTTTAATTCTCTGTTGATCTGACCCAGCCTCCCAGAACAGTTATGCAAGCAGGACTCACTTCTCTCCACAACTGCTATAGGCTCACTCAGTATGGCTCTATCTGTTTCTCTAGGGACATAATTATGTGTCCCAAAATACTCAGGATTAATTGTCACATCTAGAGGATCAATAGAAAGAGGAGGTTTTTTTGTCGTTTTTTTTTTTTTTTTTCCTCTTGAAAGAGTTTTGAGAAAAACATAGAATCATCCACAGGGCTTTCAGCCTGCTTGATTCTGGCCTTGCCTACGATTGACAAAGTGAAACTAAATATTGCTATGAATATAAACAGCATGGCAAAAACAAGCAGATCTTGTAGCACATGCAATTTAGGTAATAAACATAGAGGCCACCAAAATTCACCACAGGTCCTTGCCAAGTGGGAAAGGATTTCCATGGGCCTTGCCACAATAGAGTCCCATCAGTGAAGCACTCAGACACGGTTCCCTGAAGATAGCAAGTGGCTGCTGCCAGTTAACTCTTTAATCATCTCTACAGATAAGAAAAAGATGGAAAGATGTCTTATTTTATAGTGTTCTCTCTCTCTCTCTCTCTCTCTCTCTGCCTGTGTGTGTGTGTTTGTGCATGTGACTACTATATCCATGGAGTATATTGATTCAAACTAGGCTGTAGCTGGCCCCACTGCTCGTTCGAATGTTGCAATGCTTTCATGAAGGGATGGGCATTGATTTAGCCTTATGTCTCAGTCCTAGTGGTTTTGTTTCACCACCTGATAGTACTTCTTATCTTCCTGATAGAATTTTGGATGGTCTGTTTAATACAATTCTCCAAAATCATAATAATTAATTGATCTACTATATACTTGCCTTTAGAACTGTTTTTCAACCTTCCTAGTGCTGCAACACTTTAATAGGGTTCCTCATACTATAGTGAGTCAAATAATAAAATTATTTTTGTTGCTACTTTACAACTGTAACTGTATTTTTATTATGAGTAGTAATGTAAATATATGATATGCAGGATGGCCTTTGGCAACCCCTAGGAAAGGGTCATCTTACCCTCAAAGGGGCTAGACACATGTTTAGTACCATTGCTTTAAAGTCAGCATGACCACAGTTCTGTTGGTTTCCATAACTGAGATCTACCCATATTCAACTAGCAATAATCATATTTTCAAATGAACTTGATTTTTTTAATGGATAATTATCAGTACTGGTGAGTTTTTCATTACAGATAATTTGATATTACATTCTTTAAATTTTTCTTTGATTAAGACCATCATTTAGGTCTTTAATCTCTTAGATGGAATTTTTGTTTAGTAAATTGTACTGTGCATATTTGTATCCAATTTTATGATGAATTCTTTCTTTTCCTGTTAAATGAAAAAGAAAAACACTTGTTCACATATATGTGAAATACTTCCCACAGTCTAGATTTAAAAGCTACAACAGTTAATGACAGCAACATATTTCTTCTTGGCACATAGTTTTTGTAAAGGACCTTATGAAGTCTCCATGGTATAAAGTAGGGATTCCTGATCCATGGTAGAAAACACAGGCTTGAAAAGGAGGAGACATTTTCTGATGCTTTGCAAGGTCTTTTCTATCTGGAGTTTCTTTTGCATCTAACACGTAATCTATGCTACCTCTATGAAATTCCTGTAGCAAGCTGTTTGCTTGCTTTTAATTCAAGTGCAGAATACCAAGAGGGTGTACACAATGGTCCAAGAAGCTGGAGACATTGTAACAAGTTTACACACACACACACACACACACACACACACACACATTTTTTTCTTTTTTTCCATAGCTTTCATGAAGTCTTAATTTCAAATTGTATTTTTAGAATAATACTCTCCTCTAATTGTTTTATCCCTTAGAAGGTGATCTTAAAAACGTGTTTTCTGTCTATTTAAAGACATTATCATCGCTATTTTTCCCTCTAAGTCAGCATATGCCATTTATTCGTAGCATTAGTCCTTGGGAATGAGCCTAAAATCCACTCTGCTAACCTCAGGTTGATGTGCTTTTAGTCCACATTAACCACCATATCTACTTATTACACAAAGTCATGATCTGCCATGGTTGTTACTTTATCAATAACAATGTCACAGTTATAATGAACTCTCCTCCCCTCTTTGTAGTCAGCTGTTCCTTTTTGTTGGTATCCATTGGCTCTTCAGTACTTAGTAAAGTGCTGTTTTGGCGTAATGCCTACTGCTTATTTATTGTTGGACAAGTCTAAAGTCATTGAGGACATGAGCACAGGAGTCTTACCTAGGTTTGCTTATTATATATATGTGAAGCTTTTGCTGTGGGGGATATGTGATCACTTGAATGCTTCCACAGATGATAATCATGGAATAAAGCCCTAATTTTAAGTATGGTATGACCAAAATTAAGAACTCATGTTCATATTATTGCTATATTTTTGATTATGTGTTTGTATTTGTAAAAAGATTATTTGCTGAGTAGTATTCCATTGTGTAGATGTACCAGTTTCCTTATACATTCTTTGATTGAGGGACATTTAGGTTGTTTCCAGTTTCTGGCTATAATGAATAAAGTTGCTATGAACATGGTTGAGCAAATTTCCTTGCTGTACAGTCAAACATATTTTGGGTGTATGCCCAGGAGTGTTATAGCTGAATCTTGAGGTCTGGCTATTCCCAAGGTTTCTTAGAAAGTGTCAGATTGATTTCCAAAGTGGTTGTTTGCCCTTCCACCAAAAATGTAGGAGTATTTTCATTTCTCCACATCCTCTCCAGCATGTGTTGTCACTTGAGTTTTTGATCTTAGCCATTCTGACAGGTATAAGACGGAATCTCAAATTTTGATTTGCATTTTTGTGATGACTAAGAACATTGAGCTTAAGTGATTCACCACCATTCTAGATTCCTCTATTGAGAATTCTCTTTAGCTCTCTTTTCCACTTTTTAACTGGATTATTTGGTTTGTGGTGTTTAGTTAACTGAGTTCTGTATATATTTTGGATATTAGAGCTCTTTGTCAGCTAAAGGATTGGTGAAGGTCATTTCCCAGTCTATAGACTGCTGTTTCCTTCTGTTGATAGTGTTTTTGCTTTACAATAGCTTTACAGTTTCAAGCGGCCCCATTTATTAAATAAATGGATGAAACTAGAAAAGATCATCCTGAGTAAGGTGACACAGACTCAGAAAGACACATGGTATATATTCACTTACAAGTGAATTTTAGTTCTATAGTACAGGATAGACATACCATGATGTATAGACCCCAAGAAATAAGTCCAACGGGTATCTTAGTCTTCATGTTGACCTACAAGTTGGGGGAGTGGGGGATATATCTCACATAACTATGTTGCCTGCTTTTTGATCACTTCCCCCTGATGGGACTTTCCTACCAGGCCACAGGGGAGGAGAAGAACTCAGTCTTCATGTGAATAGATGAGCTGGGGTGTCTGGGTGGGGGGCACCCCTATTCAGAGGAATAGAGGAGAGGGCATGCAAAAAAAAATCTTTTTACAAATACAAAGGAGGGTGGGACTGGGAGAAGAGGAACAGACCTACGACTAAGATATAAGTTGAATTAATTAATAAAGAAGCGAAAAATAAAAGACAAAATCACTTGTTTTGAAGCTGCTAAAACATGTTCACAATTTATCTATTATATATATATATATATATTCCTTTAGATTCAAGTAAAGTAAAATAGTAATTTAATAGAAAATATATAAAATAAAACCATATCAAATATTTCAAATATTCACTTGCTAACTTCCTATTTTGATATTATCAGATTATAATTTTTAACCTGTTTCCTCTTCAAGAGTAGGACAGATTTTGGCTTTGCTTTTATGCTAAATTATGAATGAAAATATACTCATTTAAATATCAGAGACATTAAAAGGTGTATTTGTTTCATCTGCTACTGCTACTAAAAACGTGAGAGTTGAAAACTGACATTAAATAAATGGGTAAAGTGCTTTATATAAAATTGCTATCACTTCTTCTTCCTCTTCTTCTGTTCTTTTCTTTCTTTTTTTCTTTCTTTCTTTCTTTTCTTCTAGAACTGAGTTCACTGCAGTGTTTACTGGACACCTGATAAAATTCCAGTGGGTGATTTTCTAGTAACCAAAACATGAAAAGGAAATTTCTGGTTTCCTTGAAGACTCAGTTGTGTCATGTGATGTTTTGCTGGAAACTGTCTTGTGAGAGGGGAAACTGTGTTTCCTGCAAACTGTCTTATACTTGATTTTGGACAGCTGAAAACATCCACTGGTTGTCTCATTATCTGTGGGCTTCTATATATCTCCTCTACTCAAAGTACAAACATGAGAGGAGAAAGACCATACAACCACAATCCTCATGGCCAAATTAATTAAAGCAAGCAATTACTTTAAGGAAGATTCTGTTTTATTTTTATACATGTGTTGCCTGCTCCTAAAGCAGGGTTCAAAAGGTCTGTATTGAATGTGAGAAAGATAAGGGGTAGGGGGTTTCCAAGTAGACAAAATAGGTAGGATTACAGGAGCAGAAAAGAAGCATAGCAATTAGCCATAACAACAAGTAGTCATAACAACCTTTTGAAAAAAGTTAGGATTGCAAAATGGTTTTAAAACAATCATGTAGTTGCCATTTCTTGAAATAAGCAGTTTCCATACAGAACCATTTATAGTTAAGATAACAAGTGATACATAGCCTAACCTTGAGAAACAGAAATTTAATCATAAAGAGGAACAAACCTAGTTGTCTTTACTATAAGATGGCTTTTATTCCTAAAATGAAGGATAGTTCATCAGCTCAAAAATGAGAGACTCACTCTTTCATACATTCAAGAAACCTATAAAAATACTAAGCTGAAAGCCATAATGTATATGCAGAGGACCTGTGCAGACCTATGTGTTTGCTGCTTCAATCTTTGTGAGCTCATATGTGCCTTGCTTTGTTGATTCACAAGACCTTGTTTCCCTGGTATCTTTCATAACCTCTGGCTCTTACAATCTTTTCACATTCTTTCCACCAGGGTTCCCTGAGCTCTGAGATCTGAACACAGGGTAAGGGTGATGGAGACATGCTATTTAGTGCCCTGTATTCCACGGATTCTCTCTGTGTAGTGTATGGCTGTGGGTCTCTCTGCATGTGTTCCTATCTGTATGTTGCAGGAGGAAGCATCTCTGATGATGGCTGAATAAGACACTTATCTGTTTCCTTGGCCTGTTAGCTAATGTGTCCTCAGCAAATGCCTGTTGATGTTGGATGCTGGGAACATGGGATCAGTTGGGTGAAGAAAGGAAAGTTGGAGGAGAAGATCTTTGTGATCCATTGGGGATGGGATCAGAGAGGAAAGGAAAAGCAACACAAGTTTTCTGTTACAGAACTGAGGTTGAAACTAGAATGGTTAAATCTGTGGGAACAGAAAGAAAGGTTTGGGCCTGCTCTCAGCCTACTTATTCCATTATTTCTTCTTAAAGATGAAATTTTAATTTACATTTTTCAAAGTTCAAGGTCAAGTTATGATTCTGGCATTAAGAAATAAAGATGCCATTTTATTATATTTTACAATGTAATTTACATATTTTACTGACTAATTTTTAATTAACTTGGATATGTTAGTTTCTAATTTTTTTCATACATTTTATTTTTGTTTTAATGTGCAATAAAAAGTTTTATGCACGGATAACTCTGCTCCCGATATCTCCTATGTGAAATAAAACTAGGATAATTTGAATATCTAAAAGAAAATCTTGAAAAAAGAGTGGATAAATCGAACAGTAGTGTTAGAGTTATCAGAAAGTCAATAAAAACATACATTTAAATAATGTATGCATGTGACCTTATACCAAACACTGAAAATTAAAAACTTTATAGTAAATAGAAGATAACTTTACAACTCAAGGAATAGTGGTTTATCTTAAACACTAAATGTCTTAGCTCTTTAAAGTAAAGGGAGATTTACATGGATCAGAATACCAAAATGAAAAGCCTTCATATTGGACCATAACTAGTTATGATTTCTCATTATACAAATGTGCCTGGAATTTCTCTATTAAAGGAGAATCATTAAACCCAGTAACTGCTGACCTCCAGGTCAGAAATTAAAACCAACCCATTCTATAAATTCATTTAAATTATAATGCCCCTCTCATTTCCTGGAAAAATCTCATCATGGAGATCATAATTGCAAATCTACCGTCATACACAGAACAAGCACTTGGATTTATTTAAATTAAAAACTGACATCGTATATGTCCCATTAGCATATTATAGGGTTGTTTATAATGCATTTGAAAGAGTTGAGTCTGAGCATCTACTTAGATACTTTTATAAGTTATGTATTAATAACATGGATAGATTCTGAGATGAAAGTGCAGAGAAGACAAGATTCACCTTTATTCTCTTTCAATGGACCTGTAACTAAAGTATAAAAATAATTATATATGCTTCCTATAAAACTTTATATATAATAGACACATTAAGACACACACAGATATATATGTATATATACATATATATATCCAAAAGTTATAGCTATGTATAAGAATAGACAGCTGTTTCTGGTTTTGTCTTTCTTTAGTGAATACATAGTTAGGCTTAAAGTCTTATGTTTCAGTTTTCCTCTTTGTAGAAGGGAAATTCATAATTTGTTTAGGTTTAAAATGGGGTGAAAGGCCTTGCCCTTCACCAACTGAGGCCGTTTGGAGAGCAGGCTCCCAGGATCAGGAAAACAGGTGAGCTGCTCTTCACTGGCTGCAGGACCCAGAAAGCAGGCCTTGTGCTACCTCTGGGCAGCACAGAAGATCTGGCTCTGGGAGAGGGACCACAGATGAGCCTGCTCTGTGGCCATGAGTGCAGAAGACCTGGTCCTACCTCTAGTCTGCAGTGAGATGGAGGGGGCGTGGGTGCTGGAAGTGACGTTCTTCCCCCTTTGGCCCCGCATCACCTGCGACAGTAGAGAGAGTCGGACCCAGGTTATGAGAGTGGCAGAGCTGTCCCTGCCCTTCACTGGCAGGAGAGCAGGCCCTGCACCTCTCCTGGGAAGCACAGAAAATCTGGTCCTGATGGAGGCAGTAAGGGTGAGCTGACCAAACCCCTTGCCAGCTGCCGCATGCAGCACTTGGGAGAGCGGGCCCCGAGCCTTGACTGGGTAGCACAGTGGAGCTGGCTCTGTAGGTACGGGTGCAGGTCAGCAGGCCCAAATGCATGAGAGCCAAAGAGCTGACCTTGCTTACTGCAGATGGAGGCACTGGGTAGCCTCGGGAAAGCAGTGCTGGAGAGCTGGCCCCTGGTGGTGCAGAAAAGGGAAAGCCGGAGGGGGTGGGAGCAGAGATGACCAGCTCAACTATCACTCAGGCCCAGATCCAGAGCTTTGAGTTGGCCCACCCTAACTCTGTACCATCTTTGAACTGTCTGGATATGAGAAAGGACCAGTCCAGCTAATCCTAAACTACAGGATCTAAACGGCACAGGACAACAACAGGGTAACTGGGAGAAGTCCCAGTGAGGCCCTAACATTGATGTGTCACAGAAGCCAGACACCTCAAACCAGACCAACGACTCATTGCAATGAACATTCACAAGTGTGAAGATGTATGGACTGAGGGACACAGTACAGCTTCCATAATGAGATGATTTTATGTGCTTTGTTTTGTTCTGTTTATTTGTCAGTGTATGTGTTTATTTTGAGGGGAGGTTGCAAGGGTGGAGAGTAGATAGGAGTGACAGGAGATGAGTGGGATTGAGGTACATAATGTGAAACTCACAAAGAATGAATAAAAAGTTTTAAAAATGGGGTGAGAGGAGAAGTCATGGTATAATTTTTCTAGGTGCACAGACATGGTTCAGGGGGTAGGATCAAGAGAGTTGTCCATTAAGTCAAAGTAATGTGTTTCCTCCCCAAAATTTCCTTGACATTATATAGAAAGATTTAAATAGGGATTTAAATTAGCATTGGAACTTAAGGGGAATCATCCAAACCTTTAGTTTTTCACTGTAGGAAATGGTGCCAAGGTAGTTAAAATGCTGATATTGGAACTTGAACCATGACATTCCTATTTAGAATAAAATAATCTAGTGATAAAAATGAAAATAAGAAACAATACATGTATGTATATTCACAGTAGTAGTAGATTTTCTTCATTTTTTCTTAATTGGTTTAGATGAAATGATTTTGTCTTGTGGAATGATAACCATTTTACACAATCTTTTTGTCAATCTCGATAGCCGATGAATTGTTCTGTTTTTCATATAAGTTTTAATTGTAAAATTACTTCTAAAATTAAAAAAACCTGAAATATATTTAATGCTTGTAGAAAGTTTTTACTACCAAAGAATAGTAGCAAATCACTTTCAAAAGTATACTCCCTTCCTTTATATTTTTTAATTGTTTAACTCAAAGTCAATGGCAAACAATTACTGATCTGTAATAACAGTGTGACTTGAATTTAAAAAAAAATCTTTTCTTTAGCCATATCATAGAAATGTCATGTTGGCACAATCTTTATCATGCCTCCTCACACACACGCCTTCTTGCAATAGTCTCTCATAGTTTTGTGGGACTCCCATTGTACATGTTTCCTGGCCTTGACATCTCTATGAAACTTCAGAGGAAGAATTCATGATGCCTTGACTCTTGAATCTTTCATCTTCTATAGCAAACAGCATGTGGGCAATGCTTTCCAGTTAGCTGCCAGCCTGGTATGGACCTTGGTACACTTGAGTTATATTTGCAGCAGTTATTTTTTTTTCTTTTTAATCAGTTCCTTCCAAAGAGCAGAAAGGGACTTCTGCTCTATTCTTCAAGTTATAAACTCAGCTGATGGAGTCTTGCCCCGAGGGCACATTTCTCTGTGTTCCTCCTTAACTCTGTTTCTCTTTAATCCTCCTTAAGAATCACAGCCTTTCTTCCATGCCTTGCCTGGAACATCAAGTCCCCTAGTGTTCCTTTTTATTCCAAATTATATATTTGTCTTTCTTTCTGCCTACCTGTTGTTTCTCATCATAAATCTGTATAAGCACTATCAACAATAAATTTGCCACAAGCAGAATATTAGGTGGTCTTGAAATTTCCTTGAAATTCCCTAAACATTAGTCCACTAAGACAAGTTTTTAGAACATGGCAGCTTGATTGTTTGCTAAAATATCACAGGAATGACCAATGGTCCACTTGCTAATATCATTTCCATATGAAACACTTTGAGTTGGACATCCACAGACTGCATTGCACTCAACATCCTAGTGGCATGGACCCTGAAGCTCTGATTACAGCATTAAACTACTTTTCTAGTTCAAAGTTCCACAATCACAATCTAGAAAAACACACACAGTAACAACAACAAAACGTGTTCGAGTTCTTCATCGCAGCACCTTATTCCTGGTACCAAGTTCAGCATTGGTTACTTTTCTGTTTTGTGACAAAAATACAGTTACCAAACCTACATATGGAAGAAACTGCTGTTGTGTTATGTTTTTCTTCCTACGGTGAGGAGAGGTGAGGCAGCAGTTGACTAGAGCAGGAAGTGGAGGGGCCACATTACCAAACACAATCCTGCAAAAGAAAGAGCAAACTGATAAAAAGTTTGTATCATGGACTTACTTCCTGCAGCAAGACCACACCTTCTAAATCTCCCCCAAGCAGCGCCACTCACTGGGGACCAAGTTTTCAAATACCTGAGCCCTTTAAATGATTCTCATTCAAACCAACACACATAATTATAATGGTCAAGTCACATCATATGTCATCAAGATAGCATAAAACAAGAAGTGTCCCTGGAACAATTCAGTACAAGTATAGACACCCCAGAATGAGGAATAGCTAAATCCAGGGGCAGTGGAAAACTGATGAACTACTCAGAGGGATTTAACTTCCTTTACAATTTTGTTATTTTCAAGGAGTCCTCTGAGTTAATGATGCTTATCAGTGTGTGTGATTTTTCTTATTTACTCTAAAGATTCAAAGGTAACTGTATTGCAAAAACATCTTCAGAAACTCAAAGGAGGTATTTACCATAAATAAAAGTATTTCTTAATCCAGTTAGATAGATACAGAAATCATCAGGAAATTTTCTTATGTCGTTCAAGTCTTCACTCATATGTCACATTTTTATTGACACTTTCCTCTCTCTCTCTCTCTCTCTCTCTCTCTCTCTCTCTCTCTGGTTCTGTGTGTGTAGCAATTCTGCATGTAGCCCATAGTGTAACGGATTAATGAACGTTTTGCTTCAGCCTCTGATGTAGTAACATTATAGATGTGTATCACTATGTCCTAGTCATTGAGTCAGCTTAAACTTGAAAATCACACATTTCAATTTGGCTTCTGTTTTAAGTGTACCTTTCATTATAGCACTTTACTGCACTATAATCCAGTTGTATTTTTGCCTACTTATGAATTTATTTTAAATGTTGATTTTTCATACTTTCGTTTTTCCATTCCCGCGGTGAAGCCCCTGACTCCCAGGAGGCACTCAGAGGGGTGTGCAGAATATGTTACAAACAGATAAAAATTTTAGCAAACTAAACCATTTGAGATTAAGAAAATAAACAATGTCTTAGGGAAAGATTTAGATACATTTTAAATCTTCAAAGATTTGTGTGTTGAGGATCAATGAGGATAAAGTAATATTCTCAGTATAAAACATAAGAAATAAAAAGCCTTAATTTTTTCACAAAACATACTGCCCTGGAAACAAATATTATTATTTTTTGTTCTATATAACATATGAAAGCAAGAAGCAATGACACTGGGAAATATGAGGCACCAATTTAAAATGAAAGAGACAATTTTAAAACTGTCCATAAGGTCTCCAGGAAATTAAGTACATAAGAAATGGATTCGTATATTCGTAAGGATATGTCTGCAACCTGAAAACACATGGTAGATTATATACTACTACTGTGAGTAGTCAAAAAGAATTTATATTCTGAAAATATAATTTTCTATTGTCCTGTACTGTTGTCATGTAATTTTTCACAATCACAGAATAGTGGGACTTTTTATGTATGATGAACTTCACTAAGTTGTTGAGGTTTTCTCCATGCTGGTAATGAAAAATAACTCTATTGTGCCTTAAACAATTTCCAAGATTTTTAACTCAGATTATGTGCTCTACTTTCTGCATTCTCCCTCCTCAAAGATAAATTAATGTGTGAGACCGGGAATGAGCGCGGCCCTGGGTATTGGAGGTCACCCAGTGTACAGACCACACTGGCTTCTTTGACATACCCATGCTTCATCAGGTAATTGGCCTTAGTCCACTGTGCCCGTGCCAGACTGGATCCTGCTCCTGGATCCCATAGCTACTATCAAACACATGGGTTCCAATCACACCAGCAACCACAGCAAAGGGGTCATTAACCTTTCAAAATTCAACTGTGTTTTGTTTCTAATATTATCCTCTGTTTCATAATTGGAATACATATGATGAAGTCTGGATCGGATACTATACATAAATAAACTCACATAAATAATGAGCTTGTTTGCAATCTATCATTCAGGCCTTATCCATGGTATGAGGTGATGAAAGATAAGTCATGTAGCCCATACGATTGGGAACAACGGAGAGTAATGAATATTCTTTGTCTATGTGAAAACTTCTTTAAAAATGAGAAACAAAAAAAATGATATGAATAGAAAGATTTACTTTGCACATTAACAGTTTGGAAACCAAATAGATTTTTTCCAAGTACCAAATAAGCACCAAATATGGATGAGTTTTGTCAGCTAGAGTTGCCTCCTCTTTCTAATACCCTGTGTTATCCCAAACTATACCATTTGGCCTTAGGTCATAGTTGATAACTGTTCACAGATACTAATCTTGTGGTATGTAAAAGGTACAATGCTCCTAAAAGGGGAAAATCAGGTGATGTATATAGTTTTATGCTGCTTGTACTTTTCCAGTTACAAAGCCAGGGAACCATGAGACATCTCAGAGTTTGCTGAAGTTTAGCTAAGTTTACTAGACTAAAGCATAAAACAAAACAAAAAAAAAGGTCAAACACAATTTAATAAAGTATGGCTACAAGGAAAGTAGAAATTTATTTGAGGTGGCACAATTACGATCTTACAGAATAGATAAGCATGGTACAGAGAGGGCATGTATATAATTAAGTCTTATCTTCAACTGTAGATGAACAAATTTGTTATCAATGTGTTTTATAAACTTTAAAAGTTAAAATGTGAGTGTTAAGCATAGACATATAATAGTATTGTTTTATTCAATTCATTCTTTAGTAGATCTTAGTTAACTAGTATTAACTAGTGAATAGTAGTTAAATCAATAAAAAATATACAACATAGTTCAGAGACCTTTAACAAACTATATCCATGTTATTAAATTAGATACAAACCATTTAATACTAATATTACTTAACATTACCATCTGTACTAAAATGTACTTTTGTATTAACCACAGTTTATTCACTTTCTATCCCAATTGTAGACCCCTCCCTCATTCCCTCCCAATCCTACCCTCTCTCTCTCTCTCCCTCCCTCCTCTAAAACCTCAATTTTTAAATGAGCATGCAAGTTAATAATAAGGTGATAACAAAATATCAATTAAAAGTAACTGAGCTAACATAAACAAGTCATGATCAATTTTAAAACTCTCATTATTCTCTTATATATCATTCAAATATTTTCATTTTTTATAATAATATTTAACAACTTAGTCATTTTTACCAGAAATAACACCAAAAGCTTTCATTTTACCAAAAATTGTAACTAGAATATGTTTTCTTCTGCATGGTAAAAGTACTGCAAAACTATAGAATTCTTCTTTAGTATGCATGATCAGACATAAAGATGATGAGATTAATTTCTCTCTAGAGTTTTGTGGAGAAAATAGAACCCTCCTCCATTGTTGGTAGGAATATAAACTTGTTTAACCACTTTGGAAATCAATCTGGCGCTTTCTCAGACAATTAGGAATAGCACTTCCTCAAGATCCAGCTATACCACTCCTAGGCACATATCCAAAAGATGCCCAAGTACACAAGGACATTTGTTCAACCATGTTCGTAGCAGCTTTATTCGTAATAGCCAGAACCTGGAAACAACCCAGATGACCCTCAGTTGAGGAATGTATACAGAAATTGTGGTACATTTACACAATGGAATACTACTCAGCAATTAAAAACGAGGAAATCATGAAATCTGCAGGAAAATGGTGGGATCTAGAAAAGATCATTCTGAGTGAGGTATCCCAGAAGCAGTAAGACACACACAGTATATACACACTTATAAGTGGATAACATACTAAAATTTGTACACCTAAAGAAGCTAAATAAGAAGGAGGACCCAGGGTAAGATGTTCAATCCTCTCTTAGAAAGACAAATGGGATGGACATTGGAAGAAGGAGAAAACAAGAAACAGGACAGGAGCCTACCATTGGGGCCTCTGAGAGACCCTACCTAGCAGTGTATCAAAGCAGATGCTGAGACTCATAACCAAACCTTGAGCAGAGTGCAGGGAATCATATGAAAGGAGAGGGGATTAGGAAGACCTGGAGAGGACAGGTGCTCCACAAGGACCAAATATATCATGGCACAGGGGTCTTTTCTGAGACTGATTCTCCAACGAAGGACCATGTATGGATATAACATAGAAACCCTGCTCAGATGTAGCCCATGGTAGCTCAGTATCCAAGTGGGTTACACTAGTAAGGGGAACAGGAACTATTTCTGACATGAACTCAGTGGATGCCTCTTTAACCTCCCCACCCCCCATGGGAGGAGCAGACTTGGTAGGCCACAGAGGAGGACATTGCAGCCAGTCCTGATAAAACCTGATAAACTAGGGTCAGATGGAAGGGGAGGAGGACCTCCCCTATCAGTGGACTTAGAAAGGGGAAGGTAGGAGATGAGGAAGGGAGGGTGGGATTGGGAGGGAATGAGGGCGGGAGCCTCGGGGGGGATACAAAGTGAATAAACTAATTAATATAAAAAATAAAAATTTAATAAAAAACACAACATAGTGACACAGTTGAGGATTGTGCACAATTAGTGATTTGCATTCATAGGTAAGCATGACCTATCAAACTAAACATTAATTCTTTAAAAAAAACTCTTTCAGAATTATTTTTTATTAAAATAGCCTGTTATTTTTTTAAATCTATTTTTTCAAACAATGCATTTGATCAAATTCTTTTCCTACCTCTATCTTTTTCTAGATGTTCCCTACCTACTTGTAGATCTTCCCTACTTCTCTAAAAGTGGAAACCAAAGCAACAGTAAAGTTTAAACACATACAAAACAAATAAAATCTAATAAGATTAAAAAATACCCAACCAAACCAACTGTTTTTTAAGTATTTCTCAGATATTTGTGTTATATAATTTGAGAATTCTGTTTTTATTTTTAACCCATTTTAAATTTGGTTTTTACTTACTTGATGTTCTGCTTTTAAGTTTTTTTTTTTTTTTTTTTTTTTTTGTTTCAATGCAGTTTATTCAGGAACATTGAACAATCCTCGGACCCCGGGGAAAGCCAGCCCACAGCTTAAATAGCCTCTGGGTAGCCAACCCAGGCATGCCACGGGGGCAATGCAGATAGGTCCACATACATGGAAGCAAGCCAGATCCTCGGCCTTAGCCAAATGTGGAGTTGTTCGTGACAGAGAGCACTCACCATCGGGAAGGTGGAAGGCGGAAACCAGCTCCATCTTTAAGGCATAGCATTCCGCAGCTCTCTGCAGTTCCCCCTTTTTGTTTTAGACGCATCAGGCAAGAGTAGAGGTCTGATCTCTGATATTAGAAATAAATTGGGACTTTGTACAGATGTTCATTTAGGTGTCATCCACCCAAAGAGCATCAGACCCGTCCGATACCTTTTTCTCAGAGGCGGGACCTGGGGCATCAACCCGCATGCAATCAGACATGCTCTTCTCTGGGTCGAAAGCGGCTGACCCTGAGTGCAGTGCTTAGCCTCGCATCCTGAGCGTAACATTTTAGCTTTTTATGGTATCCAACCATGCTTGGGGAGAATGTCCTGCTTCAATGGCTGTAAAGGCCTGAATGATCATGGCTGCATCACACTGTTGTGAGACTCTAATCTTGCATATATACCACAGGCAAACCAAGGAGACCAACACCAGAAGGCCTGCTAACACTCCCATGCCCGCCCATTCCTTCAGATGATTCATGGCTGCAGCAATCCATGTTGATAATCCTGTGGCTAGTCCTGCGTCCACTCTGGTAGAATTTACTGTGACAATGGCCACTCTCAGCTGCTCCATCGTAGTATCGAATTCTCCAGTCCAATTACCTAAAATATAGCTCGACAATTGTTTAGACAGATTTCAATCCCCATCCAGAAAGGCAAAGAGGATGGACATCAGAAGAAGAAGAAAACAGGAAACAACCTAGGAACCTACCACAGAGGGCCTCTGAAAGCCTCTGCCCTTCAGACTATCAAAGCAGATGCTGAGCCTGATGGCCAACTGTTGGGCAGGTGAACGGAATTTTAGGTAAGAACTGGGAAATAGTAAGAGCTGGAGAGGACAGGGTCTCCACAAGGAGAGCAACAGAACAAGAAAATTTGAACATAGGGAACTTCCCAGAGACTCATACTCCAACCAAGGACTATTCATGGAGATAACCTAGAACCCCTGCACAGATGTAGCCCAGGGCAGTTCAGAGTCCAATTGGGTTACATAGTAATGTGAAGAGGGACTGCCTCTGACATAATCTGATTGGCCTGCTCTTTGAGGGAGGGGCTTATGGGGGGATGCAGAATGAATAATGTGTAATTGATGAAAAATTTAAGAAAAAAGGGAAAAAATAATTTAAGAACCTTAAATGACTTTCAAAATTGGAGGAAAACATGGAGTTAGTCAATTGGTATGGAGCACGTCTCGCCCCTGGGGGCAATGGTCTCCTGAACCTACTCAGACCTCGGACACCACCACTGCTAGTTCTAGAACTGACGCAGGATGTTCCAACGAGGGGTTAAGGCTTCTCATAATATTTCCTATAAGCCCACACCTGTTTGTCTATATCTCCCATTTTTATTCATTATTAGCCAGATAGAGCCAAGTAATTGTGGTAATGATACTTGCTTTTTTGCCCAATGCTGGAATGCTAGTAAATTTAGGTATGCCCTGGTTACTCGCATGCCTCACTGGGTGCCTGTGCCCATTGATGCCCCTCACGCTATGACTCTCTTCAGACAGAAAAGGGATCTTGGAACTACAGCCACCATTGTTACTACCATCTCATTGACGGCTGTTGGAGCTACCACCAGGGCATTAGCCATGAGTCATACTGGGCAGACTGCTCAGACCCTGAATAATCATTTAGCCAATGTAGCTCATGCCTTAGTTGTACATAAAGGAATTAATGCTCAACTAAAAGGAAGCTTGATGTTGTTCAATCAGAGGATTGACCTCTTGCAGGAGCAAATTGATACCCTATGGCAAATCGCTCAACCTGGCTGTCAATGAAAGTATGCTGGACTTTGTGTCACTAGCATACAACATGAGAATTTTTCCTGTGCTTTTAAGTTCTTATTGTATTCTAGATACTGACCCCTGTCAGATACATAATTGGTAAAGATGGCATTTTTCCATTCTGTAGGCTGCTTCTCTGCTCAAATAATGGTGCCCTTTGCTGTACAGAAGAAGAAGAAGAAGAAGAAGAAGAAGAAGAAGAAGAAGAAGAAGAAGAAGAAGAAGAAGAAGAAGAAGAATAGGACTGCAGCACCACTAAATACATGGAGTCTGTTTTGTGCTGGTCAGCTACTTCTAAGCATGGACTCTACCCTGGAGTGTAGTTGATACACCCAGTGTCATTAAATTAGAGAAAAATGTTTTCTCCTTTTTCAGAGGTATCAATTATAAATAACTTCTTTGAATGGGGTGGAACTTTGTTTCTACTTCCCCTCTTCTGTGCCTGAATTCTGTCTGGTTTAACTTGTGCAGGCCTCACACATGCTGTCATAGTCTCTGTGAGTGCATAAATGTATCTTGTTATGTCTAGAAAACATTGTTTCCTTGGAGTTATCAACTACCTCTGGCTTTAACAATCTTTCTGCCTCCTCTTCTACATAGATTACTGAAGAGAGGGGTTTGATATGACATCATCCTGCCTATGGCTGAGTACTCCTAACGTTCTCCAGATTGTCCAGTGGTGGGTCTCTATGCTACCATCTACTACAAGAAACCACTTTGATGAGGTCTGGTGATAAAACTGATATACGGATATAGAGATACGCTGTTAAGGATCATTTTACTGGTTGTTCCTTGAGCAGAAAATAGTAGTAAGTTTTAACTTAGGCACTATGACCTATCTAGTCTCAGGGTTTTGGCCAATTTAGCAGTCAGACATGGGTTCTTTCTCATAGAGTGGCCCTTTACCAAAATCAGAAAGTATTTGGTTACCCCATAATATTTGTACCACCCTTTGCACCACTATATATGGCAGGAAGTAAACTGTTATCCATCACAGAGTTTGTAGCTAGATATTATGGATAATTACTTTTCTCCCATGGCAGAGTATCTCCTAGAAGCATGAATGCTACTCATTAGGGGTGAAATTTCAAGTTAGACGCAATCTCAAATTCTCCTTGTACAATGGCATATGCGATTGTTGTCTTCAACAGTAGGACTTTACCAGCAGGCTGTGGAGAGTAGTAAGTAGCTCTTGCAATCACCTGTGATATTGCCAGGCCGTGGCGGTGGACACCTTTAATCCCAGCACTCAGGAGGCAGAGGCAGGTGGATCTCTGAGTTCAAGGCCAGTCTGGTCTACAAAGCCAGTTTCAGGACATCAAGTCAATACTATGCAGAGCAACCATGCCTCAAAATACCAAACAACAACAATAACAACATCCTCTAATGTTTGCACTAGGGGAATGTATGATTTCCACTTGGCCAGTAGAACAACAAGATAGGAACCATGTTGGCACAGGGGATTTTACTCTTTTTTTTCCTTTTTCTTTTTTTGTCTTGAGATGTCCAATTGAATCACTGCACCTCCCCCTCCCCTATTTTATCATTATATGGTAATATGGTAACTTCCTCGCTCCCTGACTCCCTTTAAATTTCATTCATTCATTCATTCATTCATTCATTCACTCATTCATTAGTGTGTGTGTGAGTGTGTGTGTGTGTGTGTGTGTGTGTGTTTGTGTGTGTGTAAGATTCTAACTTATTACAATTTATTCAATTTGTATCCCGGCTACGGACCCCTCCCTCATCTCCTCCCAATCTCACCCTCCCTTTCTCTTCTCCCTCTATGCCCTTCCCCTAGTCCACTGATAGATGAGTTCCTCCTCCCCTTCTATTTGACCCTAGCCTATCAGGTCTCATCAGGACTGGTTGCATTGTCTTCCTCTGTCGCCTTGCAAGGCTTCACCATACCAGGGAGAAGTGATCAGAGAACCTGCCACTGATTTCATGCCAGAGAAAGTCCCTGCTCCCCTAACTAGGGACCCACTTAGAGACTGAGTTTATGGGCTCCATCTGAGCAGGGCTTTTAGGTCCTAGCATTGTCCTTAATTGGGGTATCGTTCTCTTCAGGGACCCAAGGGCCCAACTTTTATGCCTCTGGTGGTCTCCATTTGGAGCTTTTGTCTCCTCCAGGTCTTTATATCTCCCTCTTCTTTCATAAGATTCGCTGCACTCTGCCCAAAGTTTGGCTATGAAACTCAATCTCTGCTTCGATACCTAGATCAGTATTCTTTCAGAAGCCTCCTGTGGTAGGCTCCTGTCTTCTCCTGCTTCCAGTGTCTCTCACAGCTGTACTTATGAATGAGGATTGAGCATCTTCCCTAGGGTCTTTACTGTTCCTTACCTTCTTTAGTAGTATAATTTTTAGTATGCTTTTTCTATATTATATGACTAATATCCACTTATAAGTGAGTATTTACCATGTGTGTCTTTCTGCTTCTGGGTTACCTCACACAAGATGACCTTTCTAGTTCCCACCATCGACCTTCAAAATTCATGATTTCCTTGTTTTTAATAGCTGAGTGGTATTTCATTGTATAAATGTACCACAATTTCTATATCCATTCTTTAGTTGAGGGATATGTAGGTTGTTTCCAGGCTCTAGCTACAAATAGAGCTGCTATGAACACGGTGAGCAAATGTCCTTATGGTATATTTGAGCATATTTTGGGTACAGGCCTAGGAATGGTATAGCTGAATCTTGAAAAATGTTATTCTTAATTTTCTGAGAGAGTACCAGATTGTTTTACAAAGTGGTTTTACAAGTTTATATATCCACCAACAGTGGAGGAGGGTTCCCCTTTCTCCACAACCTCTCCAGCATGTGTTGTCACTTGAGTTTTTGATTTAGCCTTTCTGATGGGAGTAAGGTGAAATCTCAGGGTTGTTTTGATTTGCATCTCCCTGAAGACTAAGGATTTTGAGCATTTCTTTAAGCATTTCTCTACCAATTGATATTCCTCTATTGAGAGTTCTGTTTAACTCTGTACCCCATTTTTTAATTGGATTACTTGGTTTGTTGCTTTTTAACTTCTTAAGTTCTTTACATGTTCTCGATATTAGCCCTCTGTCAGATAGTGGCTTAGTGAAGATCCTTTCTCCTTTCCCAATCTGTAGGCTGTCATTTTGTTCTGATGACAGTGCTCTTTGCTTTACAGAGGCTTTTCAGTTTCATGAGGTCCCATTTATTGATGGTTGATCTTAGAGCCTGTGCTGTAATGTTCTGTCCAGGAAGTTGTTTCCTGTGCCAATGAGTTCAAGGCTCTTCCCCACTTTTTCTTCTAACAGGTTTAGTGTGTCTGGGTTTTATATTGAGATCTTTGATTCAGTGTAAATATTTTGTTTAGTATTTTTATGTCAATGTTCATAAGTGAGATTGGTCTGATATTCTCTTTTTTAGGTCTTTGTGCAGCTTAAGAAACAAGGTGATTGTGGCCTTATAGAATGAGGTTGGTAATGTTCCTTTTGTTTTTATTTTGTGGGATAGTTTGAAGAGAATTGGAGTTACCTCTTCTTTGAAGGTTTGGTAGAATTCTGTGCCCTAACCATCTGGCCATGGGCTTCTTTTCAAAGGGAGACTTTTGATGATTGCTTCTATTTCCTTGGGGGATATAGAACTATTCAATCTATTTACCTGATCTTGATTTAAATTTGGTTAATGGAATCTATCAAGAAAATTGTTTATTTTATTTAGATTTTCAAATTTTGTGGCATATAGGCTTTTGTAGTAAGACTTAATGAGTGTTTGGATTTCCTCAGTGTCTGTCATTATGTCTCCCTTTTTATTTCTGATTTTGTTTTTTGGATAGTTTCTCTCTGCCTTTTAGTTAGTTTGGATAAGGGTTTGTCTATCTTGTTATTTTTCTCAAAGAACCAGATCTTGGTTTCATTGATTCTTTGAATTGTTTTATTTGCTTTTAATTTATTGATTTCAGCCCTGAGTTTGATTGTTTTCAGCTGTCTACAACTCTTGGGTGTATCTGCTTCTATTTTTTTCTAAGGCTTTCAGTTGAGCCATTAAATTGCTTGTATGAGATGTTCCAAATTTCTTTTTTTTTCATTATTAATTACACTTTATTCACGTTGTATACCCCCTGTGGTTCCCTCCCTCCTCCCATCCCAATCCCTCCCTTCTTCCACCCTCTGCATCCATGCCCCTCCCCAAGTCCACTGATAGGGGAGGTCTTCTTTTCCTTCCCTCTGATCCTAGTCAATTAGGTCTCATCAGGAGTGGCTGCCTTTTCCTCTTCTGTGGCCTGGTAATGCTTTCCCCTCATGGGGAGGTAATTAAAGAGCAGGCCAATCAGTTCATGTCAGAGACAGTCCCTGTTCCTATTACAATGGAACCCACTTGGATACTGAACTGCCATGTGCTACATCTGTGCAGGGGTCTTAGGTTATCTCTATGCATAGTCCTTGGTTGGAGTATCAGAAACTAATCAAGAGAGAGGACTCTTGCTAAAATGCTCAATTCCTATCCAGAAAGACAAAGAGGATGGACATCAGAAGAAGGAGAAAAGATTAGACAAGTCAGGAGCCTGACACAGAGGACCTCTGAAAAGCTCTGCCCTGCAGACTATCAATGCAGATATTGAGACTTATGGGGAACCTTTGGGCAGAGTGCAGGGAATCTTATGAAAGAAGTGGGAAACAGTAAGATCTGGAGAGAACAGAAACTCCACAAGGAGAGCAACAGAACCAAAAAATCTGAGCACAGGGATCTTTCCTGAGACTGATACTCTAAATTTCTTCTTGAAGGCACTTAGTGCTATGAATTTTCCTCTTAGCACTGCTTTCATTGTGTCCCATAAGTTCGGTAATGTTGTGTCTTCATTTTCACTGAATTCTAGGAATTATTTAATTTCTTCTTTATTTCATCCCTGACCCACCTGCCATTGAGTAGCGAGTTTTTCAGTTTCCTTGTGTGTGTAGGCTTTTTGCTATTTCTGTTGTTGTTGAGGTCCAGCTTTAGTGTATGGTGGTCATATAGGATACAAGAGATTATTTCTAACTTTTTGTATCTGTTGAGGCTTGCTTTGTGACCAACTATATGGTCTATTTTGGAGAAGGTTCCATGAGGTGCTGAAAAGAAGGTATGCACTTTTTTCTGTCTAGATGATTTGTCCCTTGGTGAGAGTGGAGTGTTGAAGTCTACCATTATTAAGGTTTTGGGATCAATGTGTGATTTCAGCTTTAATAATGTTTAGTTTACAAATGTAGGTGCTCTTGTATTTGGAGCATAGATCTTCAGACTTGTGATGTCCTCCTGGTGGATTTTTCCTTTGATGAGAATGAAATGCGCCTCCTCATCTTTTTTGATTAATTTTGGTTGAAAGTCAATTTTATTAGATATTAGGCTAGCTACCCCAGCTTGTTTTCTGGTTCCATTTGCTTGAAAAACAAAACAAAACAAAACATTTTTCCAGCCCTTTACTCTGAGGTAGTGTTGGAGAGGTGTGTTTCTTGGATGCAGCAGAATGTTCAAATCTGTTTCTGCAACTATTCTGTTAGTCTGTGTCTTTTTATTGGAGAGTTGAGTCCATTGATATTGATAGATAATAGTGACCAATGCATGTTAGTATCTATATATGTTGAGTTGGTGATGTTACTGTGTTCCTATGCTTGTTTTCTTTAAATTTTTGTTTTGAAGTTATCTATATCCTGTGTTTTCTTGGGTGCAGTTTTTTGTTGTTGTTGTTGTTGTTGTTGCTGTTGTTGTTAGATTGGAGTTTTACCTCTAGTATATTCAGTATGGCTTGGTTGCTCTGTAGATATTGTTTAAGTTTAGTTTTGTCATGGAATGTTTTTTTTTCTCCATCTATGTTGATTGAAAGATTTGCTGAGTATAGTAGGTTGGTTTGCATCTGTGGTCTCTTAGAGTCTGCATGACATCTGTCCAGGCCTTCTGGCTTTCATATTTTCTGTTGCGAAGTCTGGTATAATTCTGATACTTTCCTTGTTACTTGGCTGTTTTCCCTTGCTGCTTTTAATAATTTTTCTTTGTTCTGTAGCTTTAGTGTTTTGACTATTATGTGATATGAGGATTTTTTCTGATCTAGTCTTTTGGGGGTTCTGTAAGTCTCTTGTATATTTAAGGACATCTTTTTCTTTATGGGAAAATTTTCTTCTATGATGTTCTTGAAAATATTTTGAGTACCTTGGAGCCTGGAATTTCTTTTTTATCTACTCCTATTTTTCATAGATTTCATCTTTTCATGGAGTCCTTTATTTCTTGGATGTTTTGTGTTTGAGACTTTATTGATTTTATTTTTTCATTGGGAGATGTATCAACTTTTGCAATTTTATCTTCAGTGCCCGAGATTCTTTTTTTAATTAAATTTTTATTTTTTAATATTAGTTACAGTTTATTAACTTTGTATCCCTCACTCCCTGCTCCCTCATTCCCTCCCATTCCCATCTTCCCTCCCTCATCTTCTCCCTACCCCTTTCCAAGTCCACTGATTGGGGAGGACATCCTCCTCTTTCATCTGACCCTAGCTTATCAGGTATCTTCAGGCCTCACTGCAAAGTCCTCCTCTGTGGCCTAGCAGGGCTGCTCCTCCCTCGGTTGGTGGGGGGGGAGGTCAAAGAGCTAACCATTCAGTTCATGTCAAAAATAGGCCCTGTTCCCCTAACTAGGGTACATGCATGGATACTGAGCTACCATGGACTACATCTGAGCAGGGGTTCTAGATTATATCCATATATGTTCCTTGGTTGGCAATACAGTCTCACAAAAGACCCCTGTGCCCAAATACACTCTTTATTCTATCTATTGTATTCTGTTGTTGATGTTTTCTTTTGTGGTTCCTTTTCTTCTAAGTTCTTTAGCTCCAGGGTTTTCTCTGTTTGTGTTTTCTTTATTGATTATAATTCTGTATTCATGTCTTGCACCATTTCCTTCATCTGTTTGAATGTAGATTCTTTCCACATTCTTTCCATGATGGCATCTTTTTTTTTATTTGTTTCCTTTTTATGTGCCTCTATTTGTGTGTCTATATTTGCCTATATTTCTTTGAGAGCTTTGTCAGTTTCCTCTTAATGTGCATCTGTTTGTGTAGCTATTTCTTTGAGAGTTTAGTTTGTTTCCTCTTTATTTGCCTTTAATAACTTGATAAGCATAGATTTAAAATAATTTTCCTGTGTTTCTGATGAATTAAAATAACTGTTGTCTTTGGGGGTTGCTGGTGAAGCCATGATGTCCTGATACTAGTTGGATGTGTTCTTAAGCCTGCCTCTAGCCATCTGATCATCAGTAACCTTTGCTGTTTCTTCCTGGAGCCTGTACTGCAGACTGAATCCTTCTGTCTCTGCAGTCTGGAGTATTCTTCAGCAAGACGAAAGAGGTCCACTGGTTTGAGAGTGGGTGTGGTGTTTCAGAGGCAGCTAAGGGAAGAGGCTGCAGGTTTAAGAGAGCATGCATGGGAGAGTGCATGGAGATGTGCCTGCCTGGAAGGGTGGAGTGTGAAGGAGAACTGCAAGTGCAGGTTGTGGTGCAGGTGTGGGTTTGTGCAAGTGCCCTGAATGGGTCCGTGGCCCACAGCCTGTCTTGGTATTGTGCTCCAAGCACTCAGATCTGCCTGTGTTGCACCATCCTGCCTCCGTGAATTGTTTGCCTGGACTCCACTGGGAGACCTACAGAACATGGGTTTCAATGTTGAGTATGCTGTCCCATACATTGTTGTCCACAGCAAGGGTGTGGGTGAAAGGGAACTTATGTATGGCTGCTAGAGTAGAGAGGGACTCTGATCTGGGGCTCTGTACGCACTCTTTTGAAAAAGTGCTCACCAACAGGCATGTGTGGAAAGCACAGATTGACCACACACACCCAGTCACAGGAGGGTGTGCAAAGCTTAGAGTGCCTGTGATCCTGCTTGTAGGCATACACGGTAAACTCAGAAAGACCACAGTTTTGTACTCTCAGATTTGGGTCCCTTGTTTGGCCATTAGAATAAGGAGACGCCCATGCCTGATATTATGCACTCCCTGCTGCTGCACTCTCCTCCACTGTGATCCCCGCACCAGCGTGAAGGCGCAGTGTATAGTTCGCCACTCTCAGACCCTGCAGACATCCACGGAGGGGCCTGGATCCCATCTGTCTCAGCTCATGGATTGTCCCCTCTAGATTAGGAAGTCTCAAGGTCAGTGCTCTGGCTTCACCCACCCATCCACTCAGCAGTTTTGGAGTTTCAGATCCTCTGCCTTTCAGAAAAGGTGCACACTGTTCGCCACCATCTTGGAGAGTCAGTCTATTTCATTTACATTGGAAAATCTCATCTTTCTCTCTTGACCATTACCAGATTACTAACTTCTCTGGTTATTATAACTAAAGAATACAAATTGAAAGATAGAAATCCAATATCAATAGTTAAGGAAAAAAAAACAAAACAAAACATGAAACATTTGTTCTAGGTCTAGTTTACCTTTGTCAGAATGATTGTTTCTATCTCCATCTATTTACTTGAAATTTTTATAAATTTATTTTTCTTAATAGCTAAATAATACTCCGTTAGGGAAAATTACTGTTTTTGTTATGCATGTATCAATTGATTCACTTTTAGGTTCCATTTTCTTGCTATTATTAATAAAGCAGCAATGAATGAACATGGATGAACAAATACCTTTGCAGTAAGTTTTAAAGTCCTTTTTGGTATCTGCTCAAGAATAATATAGCTGTATCTAATGGTAAATTAACTTACAGCTTTTTGAAGAACTTGCACACCAAAGTACTTGCACATGATACTGAACTAGCACTGACCTTAAAGGCTCCTCTCTGATGACTAGATTTCATGGTACCAGAAGGGACCGTGGAAACTTCCAAAGGAGGGTCTTAGCCAACAGTCATAGCCAGGTATCATGCCTGTGAATCACAACAACCAGCAAGCTATGCCAGTCATAAGAACGTAATAGTTGTGTGCATACCTTTGTGGTAACTAGCAACTCTGTAATTGCACTTAAGGCTGAACAAGAGGGAAGTCATGCCTGATCTGGAAATCTAACCAAATACCCAGAGCTAGTGAATTCATGGACTGTTAAACCACCACTTCACTAAAACAGCAAAATCCCTAACTACATCCTGGCTATTTGAAATGCAAATCTACATGACAAGAGTATCTTCCCAAGTAAAGAGGAGACATCCGTTTGAAATGGCATCACACACTCTCTCAGCCTCTGTGGTAGAGTAACATTCAAAATCTGGAAATTCCTTACAGCTTACAAAGACAGCTAAGAATATTGAACAAACTCCATCTTTTAACACACTCCAGTGGCTTTTGGAAGATCACACTAGTCTCTTAAAATGCCCTCATCTTTCAATTTCAATATATTTTTCTTAATTTTCATTCTCCTGTTATTGCACTCTGATGAATATTTGTATAATCTGAAATAAAATCTTATTTGTCTGCCTAGCTCTGTCTGAACCAACATTACTTTGATATAATATCCCCGAGAATAGTCAGTATTAATTTTGTTAAATATTGTTCCTGCGATCATACCAGAATTTAAATGTTTCAGTATATTATGTCAATATTTATTGTCATCTAAGGAGAAATGACTGGGGAAAAAGATAAAATAAGAAACAGAAAACACTGAACTTGATTGCTTAAGCCATTCTAAAATAACTAAAAAAGATAACTTGCCTTTGTATGCATTTTTTAGGATCTGTTTTACCACTACACTTCAAAAAGTCCTGTTTTTAACAGTTGGAACTATACTTTGAATATAAAACACACCCAACAGGTTCATGAGCTCAGTCATTGCTCTCAAGTTTAGGAAGACTGTACAAAGCCTTTGGAAATTCCAAACTTTCTAGAATATGGGGTGACTATGGGATGAACTTGTTTTTTTTTTAACCCAAACTTATGGGACACAATGGAAACAGTTCTTTTTTTATTTAATTTTATTTTTTTCTTATCAGTTACATTTTATTAACTCTGTATTCCAGCCGCGTCCTGATCCCTCATTCCCTCCTAGTCCCTCCCTCCCTCCCTCATCTCCACCATGCCCCTTTCCAAGTCCACTGATAGGGGGGACCTCCTCCCCATTCATCTGATCCTGTTTTATCAGGTATCTTCAGGACTGGCTGCAAAGCCCTCCTCTGTGGCCTAACAGGACTGCTCCTCCCTTCGGGGGTGGGGAGACCAAAGAGCCAGTCATTGAGTTCCTGTTAGAAACAGTCCTTGTTCCCCTCACTTTGGGAAACCAATTGGTTACTGAGCTACCACAGGCTACATCTGAGTGGAGGTTCTAGGTTATATCCGTACATGGTCCTTGGTTGAATGTCAGTCTCAGAAAAGACCCTGTGCCCAGATATATTTGGTCCTTGCGGAGCTCCTATCCTTTCCCCATCAGACTAACTTCCCTTCTTTCTTATGATTCCCTGTACTCTGCCAAAGGTTTGGTTATGAGATTTTGCTTTGAAAACACTGCTAGTTAGAGTCTTTCAGATGCGCTCAGTAGACTCCTGTCATACGTTCAATGCACATCCTATCTGTCTTTCTAAACAAGGATTGATTATCTTACCCCATGTCAGCTCTCTTGATTATCTTTTTTAGGTGTATAGATTTCATTATGTTTATCATATCTTATAGGTCTATATAAGTGAGTATATACCGTGTGTTTCTTTTTCCTTCTGGGATATTTCACTCAGAATGATCTTTTCTAGATCCCACCATTTGCCTGCAAATTTCATGATTTCCTCCTTTTTGATTGCTGAGTAGTATTCCATTGTGTAAAAATACCACAATTTCTGTACTCATTCCTCCGTTGATGGACATCTGGGTTGTTTCCAGGTTCTGGCTATTACAAATAAAGCTGCTATAAACATGGTTGAGCAAGTATCCCTTTTGTGTACTTGAGCAAACTTTGGGTATATACCTAGCAGTGGTATACCTGGGTCTTGAGGAAGCACTATTCCTAATTGTCTTAGAAAGTGCCAGATAGATTTCCAGAGTGGTTGTACCAGTTTACATTCCCACCAGCAGTGGAGGAGGGTTCCCCTTTCTCCACAACCTCTCCAGCATGTGTTGTCACTTGAATTTTTCATCTTGGCCATTCTGATGGGTGTAAGGTGATATCTCAGGGTCTTTTTGATTTGCATTTCCCCGATGGCTAATGAGGATGAGCATTTCTTTAAGTGTTTCTCTGCCATTAGATATTCCTCTGTCGAGAACTCTCTGTTTAGCTCTGTTCCCCATTTTTTAATTGGGTTACTTGGCTTGTTGTTTTTCAGCTTCTTTAGTTCTTTGTATATACTGGATATTAGTCCTCTTTCAGATAAAGGGTTGGTGAAGATTCTTTCCCAATCTGTAGGCAGTCGTTTTATTTTGATGATGGTGTCCTTTGCTTTACAGAAGCTTTTCAGTTTCATGAGGTCCCATTTATTGATTGTTGCTCTTAGAGCCTGTGCTGTTGGTGTTCTGTTCAGGAAGTTGTCTCCTGTGCCAATGAGTTCTAGGCTGTTCCCCACGTTTTCTTCTAAGAGATTTAGAGTATCTGGTTTTATGCTGAGGTCTTTGATCCACTTGGACTTTAGTTTTGTGCAAGGTGATAAATATAGATCTATTTTCATTTTTCTGCATGTGGACATCCAGTTGGACCAGCACCATTTGTTGAAGATGGTATCTTTTTTTCCATTGAATGGTTTTGGTTTCTTTGTCAAAAATCGAGTATTCATAGGTGTGTGGGTTTATTTCTGGGTCTTCTATGCGGTTCCATTGATCCTCCTTTCTGTTTTTATGCCAATACCATGCAGTTTTTATTACTATTGCTCTGTAGTACAACTTGAGATCGGGGATGGAGCTACCTCCAGATGATCTGTTGTAGTACAGGATTGTTTTGGAGATTCTGGGTTTTTTGTTTCTCCATATGAAGCTGAGAATCTTTTTTTCAAGGTCTGTAAAGAATCAAATTGGTATTTTGATGGGAATTGCATTGAATCTGTAGATTGCTTTTGGCAGGATAGCTATTTTCACAATGTTAATCCTACCAATCCATGAGCACAGGAGATCTTTCCATCTTCTGATATCTTCTTCGATTTCTTTCTTCAGAGACTTGAAGTTTTTCTCAAACAGGTCATTCATCTAAACATAGTAAAGGGATGAACTTGTAAACTTGTGACTCAGCCCTTCTTTCAGCCCCAGTATTTTGTGCCTGGTGACATGTTACCCACAGCCATTTCAAGTTCACCTGGCATAGTCTTGAGCTGTCTTTAATCAACATAGTGTCTCCCAGAAACACTATTACATCAAAACATGAGCCAAAAAAAAGTATTTAATACATCAGGCTTGTATAAAATATGGAAAAAATGTCAAAATTATATATTAAAGGAGGAGCAATACATTTTCAAATTCAATGCATTATCTGAGTAAGGGAATTAATTGAATTAGTTTTGTGATAAAAAAAATTAAGTGAAAAATCAAAGAATGAATTTTACGCAGACTAAACACCAATGAATAAAATAAATAAATAAATAAATAAATAAATAAATAAAGATTGGAAGCAACATGGGCTCTTTCTCTCTTTCATTTTTTTCTTTCTTTCTTTCTTCTTTGTATCTTTGTATTCTTCTCTTATACATTATATCTTGACCATAGTTTATCTTCTTCCCAGCCCACCTTCCCCTTTTCCCCAGATCCATACCTCTTCCTTTTCTCTTCACACATACACACACACACACACAAACACGTTCCCCCCCACACACACACACAGCAAGCCTTGCAGGAATATGAAATGATATGACAGAGGAAAGTCAATGTCTGAAGAACTGTTCAGCATGTTGTACACTGGCAAGAAGCCCAGAGTAAGAAGAGAGGAAAAAATGAAGAGTAAAATCTCCAACTTTACTTGTAATTTCATTTTGAAAAATAGCTACTCTAAAACTTCTCTCACAACTTTCTAAGTTTTGAGAAAATAGAAGTTAATATAGTCTGTAGCATGAAAGATAAACAACAAAAGAAGGTTTCTAGTAAACCAGATATTGCTATGGCATCATTTTAAAATATTCCAGTGAGTGAGAATCCAATTTCAAGTCAGTGGTTCCTAATTTTCTTGAATGTTAGATGTATTTTAACTCTCTAAATAAGGTATTTACTTATGTCTACAAATGATGAGAGCAGTAACAATTCATTGCACTGAGCCACTGAACATTGATTAGTGTTCTGCTGAGCAGGGGCCATTTCAGGACGGCAGTAAAGAGGCAGAGAGTGAGGAGGCTATTAACAGTCATTCTCTGGGGCAAACATCATCATAGAGAAATTCAATCTAAATTATAAAAAAATGTGCAACTACAGGGAAAAAGCACCAAAATGCACATATCATAATGTAGCACTCTGCCAGTATGAGGAAAGGAAAATGAATGAACTCCCAGTAATGTAAACAGCAATGTAGGGACATCTTACAAGTGTGGCTTTGTGATGAAAAGCTAGACACCAAAGAGAGAATAAAGTTATAAACTGATAGGCAGCCACAGATAAGCACGTACAGGCAAGTTCATAAACGTTCAATTAAGGGCAATCAAAGTCTAGAAACAAATTGAATATCAACAACAAATTGGCTAATGATTTTTACCCATGTCACAAAATACTGCAGAATCATAGGAATAAACAAGCCATTGCTAGATTTCATATCACAGAATCTTAAAAAATTGTCAAATGGAGGACACTACAGATGAAAAGAAATATGTTGGATGATTGTATTAGTATACTTGTCAAATTGGGAAGAGCTGTTCTGTAAGGGAAATTTACACTGACACTGTTATCCTTTATCTGTTGATATACTAAGTTCTACAATATGATACTCCATATTTTAAAATAGTAAATTTTTTTCAAACTGCAGATTTCCCTAGGAGAGTCCATTTAACGAGCACCTTTCAATGTGATTTGGAGGGAAAATGATGACTCCAGCCCCAAGCTTGAAGCAGAAACTGCAATATCTCTCAGGGCCCACCTACTCAACACAGCCTGGTATCTACCTTGGATCTGTTCCTTGGAAGAAAAACGAAACCATCTAGTACGTTTACCTGGGTGAACTGAGCCTTTCAGATCACAGGAGTAGGTGAAAAATCCTTTCGTGGAAACCACGAAATTGAAGATAACATGATAGACACCTAGCTCTGTGATGGCATGATCACACAGCAACTACCTAACAAGTGATACCTGCTGTGTGCATCAAGGATGGAGGACCCTCAGGCAGATCCTTAAATGTTGGCGCAGAAAGGTCTCTTCTGTTGATATAGGCTACTCAGTCTCCTCTCCATCTACCTGTTTACCTGCTCTTGCATTAGGCCCCAACCCAGTGTTTACTCTACCTGATTTATTTCTTGCATATTTTCTCTTATTTTTGTTTGTTTGCTTTTGTTTTTCATCTAGCAGTTAAATTGTGAAGGTTTCCTCTCAAGTTTGATTTCTGCATCTTCAGAAACAGCTCCTTCCTGGCACTGATTTCATATATGTAACTTAATATATATATATGTATATATATATATGCTAAATTTACTGTTTTGTAAAGAGATGATGTGTCAAGTGAGAGTTGGTATTAGTAATTATGTTTGGAATAAACAAAGCTACATTTTCCTATTATTCTGCTATTTATACATGAGCAAATTAAACAGGGTAAATTCTCAAGAACATACCAATTATACCAGAATGAAGAAGGATGCAGAAACTTTCATTTGGACTCAGTGAGAGGAGAATACTTAGCATTGCAATGGTGGTCGCTCTTGAATAACTATCATCTGACTACCTAGTGTGTACTTCAAGAAATCCACAGATGGAAACCTCTTGATGGACTAGTGCCTGCATCTTGGCTCCATCCTCAAAACTGACCTAACATATTAGATTGGTTTTTTGCTGATTCTTACATCTAGACAGAGTTCTGCACTTTGCTCTTTTTTTTTTTTGCCTACAAATTTTCTCATATAAATTCTGTAGACAGATACATTCTTCTCTAATTCAGTTTTTAAAATGTACCAAATAATTGAAATTTTAGGGAATATATTATTTTTTCTTTGTTTACATATAACATTTTATTAGTTCTTTAAATATTTTCATACGACGGCTTTTGATCATATTTACCTCCCTCCCTCAACCCTTCCTAGAGTCACTATCTCTTTTAATACTCAACCAAAACTGTGTTAATTTTTAAAACTCCTTAAAGCCCTATTTGTTGGAAATGTCATCTTACAATGGATAGCCATCCTCTTATCAGGGACTACACTTCTAGAGAAACATGTCTCTCTTTCCAGCAGCTAATGTTTGCTAATAGTGCTATGGCTTGGAATGGGGTTATGCATACTGTTCATATGTCCTTGCTGAGATTTGATATTGCCTGGCCTTGCAAATGGTTTGCTGTGGTAACTACTTTGAGTTTAAATGTGTAGCTCTCCTGCTGTTACAGAGGGTGTTTCTTTTTACTCATGTGCTGCCTCAGGCTTTTGTACACTTCCCTCCCATTCTTTGCCAATGATGCCTCGCCTTGAGAGATGACTATAGTGTGAGTGTTTTCTTTAGAACAGAATATTCTACAGTCTCCTATTCTCTGCATGTGATCCAGTGATGTGTCACTGCACTAACAGCCTTTTACTGCCAATAGGAGAAGTTTCTCAGATAAGGGCCAAGTTATGCATTGATAAATTGATTGACATAATGGCTGCAGGTTCTACCCTAGGCTTATGGCTTTTCTAGCCTGTTTGTTCTTGGCCTGATAATGGTATCAAGTATGGATAACATTTTGTGGAATGGGTCATAAATTAAGCTAAGAAGTTATTGGTTGTCCTAGGACAATAATTGGTTGTCGTAAGACAACCAATAACTCATGTTTCTATTGCACAAGTCTTCATGTATTTTCAGGCCAATCATTACTCCAGGTCACATGATTCATCACTTGGTATAACTGATGATGATTTCTCTCCTCCTGTAGTTTGCATCACACTTTTGGACACCATGAAAGCTATGAAGTTAGAAGGTAACTTCCAGGTTTGTGACAGCTTGATTTCCTCAAGTTCTATGATTCCAGGATATGGTATCTTCAAAAATAGGTTCTTTCTGTTAAGTTCTGGTGGGTAATCAAGAGCAATGTCAACAGCTTGTAACGTTTGGGAGAATGAGTAAAGCAAGGGCTCCTGCCATATGTTGATGATGTAAACATATAAGTTGGAACTGCATACCTGAAGGGTTGTACAGAAAGAAAAGCATGAAGTCAGGAGAGACACATGTTCTGCAGGCAGCTCAGAGTGTGGGTAGAGATGCTGGTGTGAGTATAGTACCCTTACTGGAGAGAGGTGGTTTTAGGGTAATAGAGATGACAGCACTAGTCTTGCCATTGCCTAGAGAGGAAATCATATACACACAACAGGGATTGGTGAAGCTTATAGGAATGGACGTAATGGACTTTGTGCAGTGAGTCTAGGTTCTCAAGCTTGGGGTCCAATAAGCATTGACTCTCACTGGGAGCGAATAAGGTTGCAGCAAAAGTTGAGCTCTCTACCTGAAGAAAGTATATAGCAGGAGGCATGGGTAAGCAGGCAGGATATCCATTCAATAGGAAAGTCCTAGATTCAATCAAGACCCCATCAAACATGTGGCCATGTGGCTCAGTTCTGCAGGGACAGTAAATAACATTCCAACAGAGTTAATTATCTGATAGTTCACTTCCCTAAGGAGAGTCCCTTTGTGTATTCATCAGCTTTCTTTCAGGAATGTCTCCTTTAACTTCCTTGAGGTCTTTTGAAGATTCTTTAACCATTTGTAACAATTCTATTCATAACTAGATTATATATATATATATATACACATATATAGTATACAATGTTTTATATATATACAATGATATATATTTATATGGTGATGTACAGTGTATCACATTAGGGTTAATACAGCATTAAGCATTTAAAACTAGAATAAAAAAATCTGTGTTTTCCTCACCTTCAGTCAAGGTGAGTTGCAACAACCTGGCACACTGCTCGCAATGAATGCAATTCATAAATTTATTCTTATTCAATGAATTCTAATCATGAAAAGACACAGTCTTGTCTATGCCTCTGATAAAATTTGATCATGAAACTTTTTCCATGCCAATCAGTGGTCACTAGTGGCAATTAATTTTCATATTACATACAATTCATAGTCTCCAAAGTATTAAGAAATCTTCTTTATCATAAAATATGTAATACAAAAAGAAGTTTAGTTGGAAAGAATCATAAGAGTGTCAGGCAGTATAGAAAAATAGATAACTGAACAATATATGTTTGAAAAAGGCACATGAAAATCGATTATTTTATAAGCTTAATACATATATATATACTTAAGTATACTATACTATAATATAATTAATCTAATATAATTGGAGTTTTTACACACAAAGGAATAAGTTCCACTTTGAAGTTACAAGTTGCTGTGGTGTCCTGAATAAGAGAGGCCACCATAGAAACATATATTTGAATGCTAAGTCACAGGGGAGTGTTATTGTTGTTTTTTTTTTTTTTTTACATTTTATTAACTCTGTATCCCAGCCGTGTCCCGATCCCTCATTCCCTCCCAGTCCCTCCCTCCCTCCTTCATCTCCACCATGCCCCTTTCCAAGTTTAAAAGCATTAAAAGTGTTAGGAGGTGTTGCCTTGTTGGAGTAGGAATGGCCTTGATGGTAGAAGTATGTCACTGAGGGTGGGCTTTGAGAATTAAAATGTCTATGTCAGATTAATGTTCACTCTTTCTGATTACTGGCATAGAATTCAGCTACTTCTCCAACACCTGTTTGCATGCTGTCAATTCCTTGTTATGGTGATGATGGGTGAAAACTCTCAAACTGTAAGCAAGCCCCCCAATTACATGTTTTTTTTATACATTTGCCTTGGTCATGGTGTGACTTCACAGCAATAGAACAATAACAAGTTACCAAAATAGATAGTTACAAAAAGAAAGGTCAAGTGTAGGATACCTCCTCTAGAGTTATGTAGCAGGGGTGTCCTGTGTACTTCCAAGCCAATACAAACTATTCTCACAGTTCTTGGTTCTTCACCAAAACTTAAAGGTAAAATATTATGCTAAAGCTAACACACAGTTTGGTCATAGGACATGAAGAAATCAAGTTGTTTATTATAAGTAAGCTTCTTTCCAATGAGCTAGCTTTTAGAGCTCTGGGTAGCACGTTGTAGGCTGCTGAAGAGAAAGTCATCAACAATTTTATTGAGCTGTAAACCATTTGAACTACAATAATGACTATCAACATATGCCCATGGTTGCAATAGTGGCACCAATGTATGGGGGTAACAAGCAATTTTATTAGATTTAAGGCCTATTCCACAAGAAGAAACACATGTATCATAGAAAAAATCTGGCCAAGAACCACTGGTTGAGGGGTTACATGCTCAAGGAATGAAACTACTATTATTATTTTGCTACACTAACATAATATCGAACTGTCTTCTGAATTTGTATTTCTGTGCCTGTAGATTACTAAGGTTCTCAGTCTCTGAAGAAATTTTTGTGCTGTTGAGGATAGTAATTGCAGAAATTCTAAAATTATTAAAATACAGAGACTAAGGAAAGTGAAGTGTTCACCCCTAACTGAATTGATGGCTGCTGTGGACAATAAGGTTAGTTATCTTTAAGGATGCAGAGCCTATAGGTTGACCACATTCTAGTAGATAGCACACCACACCTATAAGTGCAGGGTAAGCACAAATTAAAGGCAGGAGGGTTTGCAGAGACTATTGTGGTGGGTAGGATTAAACTACATTTGTATCTAATTATCAAAGATTTAATAAAAATGTCATATTAAAGATCAAACCTTTTTGTTATTGGACACACTGGAAAATAAATTTGAACTTACTGGCAGCCTTCTCTAGCTCATTCGTCTTCTCTCCTTTTCTTGGACAGGAAACCTGAGAAGAGATAAAAAAGAAAGAAAGAAAGGAAGAAAGAAAGAAAGAAAGAAAGCAGAAAGCAGAGACACAAAAATACATTAGTGTTACTTTTTTAATTAGATTTTTATTTTTTATATTAGTTACAGTTTATTTACTTTCTATCCCAGCTGTAGCCCGGTCCCTCATTCCCTCCCAATCCCACTCTCCCTCCCTTATCTCCTCCCTGTCTCTAAGTTCACTGATAGGGGAGATCCTCCTCCCCTTCTGCCTGACCCTTGCTTATCAGGTCTCTTCAGGACTGACTGCCATGTCCTCCTCTGTAGCCTAGCTAGGCTGCTCTTCCCTCAGTGAGAAGGGGGAGGTCAAAGAGCCAGCCATTGAGTTCATGTCAGAAACAGTTCCTGTTCCCCTTACTATTCAGCAATTAAAAACAAGGAAATCATGAAATTTGCAGGCAAATGGTGGAATCTAGAAATGATCATCCTGAGTGAGGTATCCCAGAAGCAGAAAGACACACATAGTATATACTCACTTATAAGTGGATACTAGACCTATAAGATAGGATAAACATACTAAAATCTGTACAACTAAAGAAGACAGTGTTATTTTTTTTTGAATTTTATTTTTTTCTTATCAGTTACATTTTATTAACTCTGTATCCCAGCCGTGTCCCGATCCCTCATTCCCTGCCAGTCCCTCCCTCCCTCCCTCATCTCCACCATGCCCCTTTCCAAGTCCACTGATAGGGGGGTACCTCCTCCCCATTCATATGATCCTGTTTTATCAGGTATCTTCAGGACTGGCTGCAAAACCCTCCTCTGTGGCCTAACAGGACTACTCCTCCCTTCGGGGGTGGGGAGGCCAAAGAGCCAGTCATTGAGTTCCTGTTAGAAATAGTCCTTGTTCCCCTCACTTTGGGAAACCAATTGGTTACTGAGCTACCACAGGCTACATCTGAGTGGAGGTTCTAGGTTATATCCATACATGGTCCTTGGTTGAATGTCAGTCTCAGAAAAGACCCTGTGCCCAGATATATTTGGACTCCAGTCAATATTTACTTCCTTAAAACAAAGACAGTATTGTTAGTTTCTTATTTATTCCCTTATTTTTTTTTAGTTTCATACTGATAGAAATAAATTTAAAAAATCACAAAACACTGAACAATCCTTAAGAACTTAAAGTTACTTACATAATGAAACAAAAAAGTCATTGATAATTTCCTGTTTTCATTTTTTTGAATTCAGTTTTTTTGGGGTGTGCTAACTACATTATTCATAAGAATCATTCACATATGTTGCTTTGCTAGCATATTCCTATGATAGTCACAACAACTTTGTTTAAAAATAATAAACTAATTAAAAATGGATTAGTTCTTTGCATTTGAAAATTAGCTAACATTTTCTAAGACACTTTCTTAGTGATGGCAGATGTGTACCAGAATCTATAGAACTCTGTCAAAGTACAAGTCAGTTTCTCTTTATTTTCTTTTATTCTTTCTTTCAGTCTTCCTTCCTTATTTGTTTATTTATTTGCTGTTGTTGTTTTGTTACAGGGTCTCACCACACAGCTCTGGCTATTCTAAGAACTCAATATGGAAATGAGAGGGACTCAAAATCAGAGACCTGCTTATCTCTACTCTCAAGTGTTGTCCTTAAGGGGTGCGCTACCACATCTAGCTCAAAGTACTACATTTCTACTGGTCTGGGCACTTGGAGTACCATGCCCACCAAATGCTCAGTGACTCCATAGCACAGGCAATGCCTAAACTACATGGCAGAAATTTATGAAAAAATGTCTTGCAGAGTATGTATTATGAATTTATGAATGTGTAAGTGCACTCCTGAGAATGTTTTCCACGTTTAAAATTTTCTGTGGTTACATGAAATGAATGGATATTTCCAAGTATTTTTTAACAAACTGTTTTAAGCCGCATTGAATCAGAATCTCTGCCTGTAAAAAGACTCTAAACAACAAGGAGGACCCTAGGGAAGATGTTCAATCCTTATTCAGAAGTGCAAACGCAATAGACATGAGAAGCAGGGGAAGACAGGGAACAGGACAGGTGCCCACCACATAGAGCCTCTGAAAGACCCCACTGATTGAGGTATTGAAGCAGAGGCTGAGATTCATAGCCAAATTTTGGACAGAGTGCATGGAATTTTGTAAAAGAAGGCAGAGAGAGAAAGACCTGGAGGGGACAGGAGCTCCAAAAGGAGACCAACAGAGCCAAAAACCTGGGCCCTGGGGGCCCTACAGAAACTGCTACCCCAAACAAGGACAATGCATGGAGAGGACCTTAAACTCCTCTCAGGTGAAGCCCATAGACTCAGTATCCAAGTAGGTTCTCTAGTAAGAGGAGCAGGGGTTGTCTTTGGCATGAACTCAATGGCAGGCTCTCTAACCACCTTCCCCTGGGGGTTACAGCCTTGCCAGGCCACAGAGGAAGGCAATGCAACCAGTCCTGATGAGACCTGATAGGATAGAGTCAAATAGAAGTGGAGGAGGACCTCTCCTATCAGTGGACTAGGGGAGAGGCATAGCGGGAGAGGAGGGAGGGGGGTGGAATTGGGAGGAGATGAGGGAGGGGTCACAGCCAGGATACAAAGTGAATAAATGGTAATAAATAATAATAATTAATAAAAATGCAAAAAATAATAAACAAATTACTTAAAACAAGACATCTGACTAGGCAATAGTGTGCCTTTATACAAGAGTGCTTGAGATTAAGTCTCTCGTTGTAGCTCAGGCTATTCCAGTACTCATTATGCTGTTTTGACTTGTTTGAACTCATCAGTAACCCACAGAATCTAAAATGATCTTCTGATCTCCCCTGGCACCGAGTATACACATGGTGCATATATTTGCCTATAGGTGGATCAATAATACATATAAACAGCAATAAACCTATCTAAAACAGAAATAAATCTCTTTGCTACAGTTCTTTGACCATTCATTTTTGTTTTTCTCTTGCTTGTTTTTTTAATTTATTTTTGCTGCTATAGATTAGTAATATCAAGTGAAGTTCTAAGTACATCAATAATAAATATAAAGTTTTAGATTTTACATAACCAGGAGCACATCTTTCTCTTTTCCTCCTAAGACTACACGGTAATACCCACAAACAGTTCCAAAAAGTATGCTTTCGTTAAATATATTTAAAATTACCAAGAGGCTACAATTAGTTGTCAATGGAAAGTAGATATACCTCTTATTACAAGATCAGGAAAGGATCTTGAGTGATGTGTAAAATTTAGAATCAGTGAAAATAAAATGAAAAGACTATTTATATATGAATTTATAATGGCCTCACATTTTTGCAGTAGGCAAAAGTGCTCTACTGAAATCATAAAAGTGAAGGTCGTATTCCTTTGACCAAACCAAAGTCTCTATGCTTGCCTGAAAAAACTTAGTAAATCTTCAGTATGTATTTCATTTATGTAATAAGATGCAACTTTCAACATAAAAATGGTGGGAGCCTGACACATCCTGTAATCCCAGCACTCAGGAAGGCAGAGGCAGGAGGATCTCTGTGAATTCGAGGTCAGCCTCGTCTACAAAGCAAATCTATGATAGCCAAGGCTTCACAGAGAAATCCTGCCTCAAAAATAAATAAATAAATAAATAAATAAATAAATAAATAAATAATTTTCCTGTGTTTCTGATGAATTAAAATATCCATTGACTTTGGGGATTGCTGGTGAAGCCATGATGTCCTGATTCTCGTTGTACGTGTTCTTATGCCTGACTCTAGCCATCTAATGGTCAGTAGCCTTTGCTGTCTGGTCCTGGAGCTAGTACTGCAGACTGGATCCTTCTGTCTCTGGAGTCTGGAGTATTCTTCAGGAAGATGAGAGAGGTCCACTGGTTTGAGAGTGGCTGTTGATGATCCAGATGCAGCTAAGGGAGGAAGGTGGCAGTGCACAAGAGCAGAACTGTGCATGGAGGTGTGCCTGCCTGGAAGGGTACAGAGTGAGGGAGCCGCTCAAGCTCATGCAAATTGTGGTTCAGGCTTGGTTGGCAAGGGTGCAGCATGCACAGATGTACTGTAGGTGAATGGCTCCGTGGCCCACAGGAATCTTGGCTCCAGGAATTGTTTGCCTGGACTCCACTGGGAGACCCACAGAGGAAGACAATGCAAACAGCTCTAGTGAGTCCTGATAGGCCAGAGTCAAATAGAAGGGGAGGAGGACCTCCCCTATCAGTAGACTAGAAGGGCACAAGGGGAGAAAAGGAAAATGGAATTGGGAGAAGATGAGGGAGGGGGCCATAGTGGGATACAAATTGAATAAATTGTAATAAATGGTAATAATTTAAAAAGATTTAAAAAATTAAGACTGAAAAATAATTTAAAAAGAAAGAAAAAAGATAAAGAAAAATGATGAAATGTAGGGACATGATTTTGGTAATTAGTGTATAACCATTAGATATTATATTATTTTACATAATAAGCACATAGTGAATTTCAGCTATATATAATAGTATTGTTAATAACAGAGTCATGACAAAGACCTAAAACTATAATATTGAAATTCACTTAGGATAAATTCCAGCAGTGAGTTTATTAAAAGATTTTATAAATGATCTTTTTTATATTTCTTAGTCATAGGACCTCACACTTCAATTAAAAATGTAACATTTAATATGCATTCCTTAATAAAACACATTTGAATTTTATGGAAAAATATACAATAAAATCTCTATTAAATTAGAATTTCAAGCATGGAATTTGAATTAAACATAACATTTTAGTTTTTCTGGTATTTGAAATTGGTAGGTTGTTATAAATCCTCAGACCACGGCCAGCACCAACAATCATAAATTTATTCAATGTGAGCCTTCTCCCAGGCATCATAAATTCAGCATCTTCAAATTTTAGGCAGAAGACACAGACCATTTTTCACATTCCCTGAGAAGAATTATCTTACATCTCTTAAAATGAAACATCAGAGTAATCCTTAGGACCCAGACAATGTCTCCCTACAGACTAATACAAGAACAAGGCAGAAAAGTATGGTCATTAGACTAGAAAGATGTTTTTCCTTCCTTGAATCTGATTTGGGAGTATACTTAATATGTATTTGTCTAAAGTGATGGAATTATAACTTTTATGTTCTTTGAAAAGATTACACCTGAAGGGAATATATGATATTTTAAGGTCCTGAATGTACTCAGTTAATAAACTCATTGAAGACTACATTTTTTACATAATACCAGTGCATTCTCTGTTCCAAAAGAAGCATAGCTATCTTTCACATGAATTATTTTAAAAGGCAAAACATTGTCAATGTATCATATAAATTGGTCTTATAAGAGTAACATGAGACTCCTGGATGAGATGTCGGAGGAGGCATTGCCTTTTTGTGACACACTCAAGAACAAGAGTCAAAATAAAATCAAACAACTTTGTCCTAAAATGTGAGACAAAGATTTGTGAATTCACAAAAGCAGACATAGAATATGTGTAAAGGTTGAAAAAAAAAAGTGGCCAGCAAAATAAAAGAAGCCAAGACAAACATACTTCTAGCCTGGTTCCTCCCTGTTTGAGTGACAGAAGCAGAAAAAACTGAGATAAATCTTTGGGTATAGAGAAGTTGGTCAATAGAATTATTATTGAACATTTCTGAAATCTATAGAAAGAAACAGATATTCAACTAATTGCATTGGGCATTTAGAACCTTAATTAATAATCAGAGGAAAATAATTCTACAACATATATACTCATAATGTAAAAAAATGAAAAACAAAGGGTTAATATCAAAATTGCTTGAAGGGGTGTTCAACAGGATTCTGAAAGACAAAGGATATCAATGGTATTACCTAGAACAAATCTTTCTTAATATGATACACAACTGTCAGTCAAAATATACCCATTTAATTGATAAGACATGCACATGAATGGATAAAGAAAATGTGACATACATATTTTATTCAAATACAAAGAATGAAAAGATGACATATGCAAAAAATTATAAACATAATTCTATAGATATAAAATTAGGTAAAACTATGTAAAGTGAAATTAGCTAGAATTACAAATTAGATATAAAAAGGAATGTCGGTTTAAATTTGTATACAGAATATTCTGTATATGACTATATGTGTAGGTATATTATGCACACTTGAAAGTGTATGCATACGTGTGTAGTATGTGAAAATACAAAGGAGATGACAAGTTGGAGGGAAGATCTAAAGAATGAAAAAAGGAAAGACAAGAGGAGGTAATATAATACATGTGACAGAAGAAATAATGGCAAATAGAAGGTAACAGGACTGGGGACGTGTCTTAATGCTTGAGAGTATTGAATGTTATTCCAGAGAACTACCATGCCAGAGATTTACAACCACTTCAAAGAGATCCTACTCCTCTGGCCTCCTCAGGTATCTGAACTCACTGGTATGTATTATACATAACTCCCAGCCACCCAGGGTGAGCACGCAGGGTCACACACGTTCATTCTCTCTCTCTCTCTCTCTCTCTCTCTCTCTCTCTCTCTCTCTCTCTCTCTCTCGTGGCAGTCTTCTATTCTTTGCTCATTGGTCAGTTGCGGGTCACTGAAAATCACCATCTATGGCAAACAGAAGCTTTTCAGAGGGGGGTTGAGATTGATCCATGGGTGTAAGAGCAATTCAATACAAGTTATTTTAATACTATGTGTGCTTAGCAGAACAATAGTAGGACCTCCCCTAGAACCTATGACTTATTTAATCACAGGTTCTTGCCTCATAATGGTGCTAAATAAGTGTTTGGTATTTAGATATCTGTGTTTCATCTTGAATGTGTATAGGGTTCAGGGAATTACCAGTGACCACAGGGAGAGGCTTTCAATGGACGAAAAAGAGAATGCACTGACAGAATTACTTAAAAGCTAAGAATGGGTGAAAAATGTTTAAACTGATATGGAGGCATAGAAAAAAGACACAGAAGTGGGAAGTTTCCATATATGCATATTATCTAATATAATTAAAATAATTAGCAATAACTGGGTAACAATGCTCTTATGGGACACCAAAAAGAAAACAAATAAAAATCTCAGTGTTAGGAATGGGTTACTTCTCTTGGAGTTGAAAAGTAAGGTTATATATACCATTAAACATTATTGACTTATTTCCCTTGCTTTATTTGTCCTCCAGAACTTGACAATAAGAACCTACTTCTTGAAACTTCACTTATGTGAGCCATAGAACATAACAAAATCAAGATTTCAGGTCTTGGGAGCTTCATCCCTACTGGCTAGCTTTCCTAGTGCTGGAAATTTTTAACATATTTATTATTCTATATTTCCAAATCATTCATATATTAATATCTTAACACAATGTTATCTGCATGAAATTAATAAGTAAATAAGTCTTCTTACTGATTTCACATGGGATTGGAAGTGTTTTGGTAGAAAATTTAAAATTTTCACATTAAAAACATCATCTTGATAGAGTTCCATATCTCTTCAACATAGTACTTGAAGTTCTTGTTAAAGGAATAAAACAATTAAAGGAGATCAAGGAGATTCAAGTCAGAAAAGAAGTCAAAGTATCATATTGGCCAATGAAATGACAGTAAACATGAGTGTCCCCAAATTTCTATTAGGTGATTCTGACAGCTGATAAACACCTTTAGAAAAATGACTGGATACAAAATTAACTAAAAAGCAGCAGCAGCCCTCCTGTATACAAAAGACAAATGGATTGAGAAAGAAATTAAGGAAACAATACCCTTCACAATAGCCACAAAAAACCATAAAGGATCTTGGTATAACTTTTGCCAAGCTGGTTAAAGACTTGTATGAGAAAAACTTCAAGACTCTGAAGAAAGAAATTGAAGAAGATATCAGAAGATGAAAAGATCTCCTATGCTCATGGATAGGTAGGATTGACATAGTAAAAACGGTCATCCTGCCAAAAGCAATCTAAAGATTAAATGAAATTCTTGTCAAATTACCATCACAATTCTTTACAGACCTGGAAAGAGAATTCTCAACTTCATATGGAATAACAAAACCCACAGTAGTTAAAATTAAAAAAAAAATCCTCTACAATTAAAGATCTTCTGGAGGTATCACCTCCAGCTGATCTCAAGCTATACTATAGAGCAACAGTAATAAAAACTTCATGGTACTGGCATAGAAAGACTGGAGGATCAATGGAGTAGAATAGAAGACCCCCCCAAAAAATCTACACACCTACAGACACCTGATTTTTGACAAAAATGCAAAAACTATCCAGTGGGGGAAAAAATAGCATCTTCAACAAATTGTGCTGATCTCATTTTCACATGTAGAAAAATGCAAATAGACCCATATCTAGCACCCTGCACAAAATTAAAGCCCAAGTGGATCGAAGACCTCAACATAAAACCAGACACAATAAATATGTTGGAAGATAAATTGGAGTGGAGCCTAGAATTCATTGTCACAGGAGACAATTTCCTGAACAGAACACTAACAGTACAGGCTCTAAGATCAGCAATCAATAAATGGAACCCCATGAAACTGAAAAGCTTCTATAAACAAAGGGTCAACAGGACAAAACAACAGCCTACAGACTGGGAAAAGATTTTCACCAACCCTACATCTGATAAAAAGCTAATACCATAATATACAAAGAACTCAAGAAATTAGACACCAAAAAAACAAAAAATCCAATTTAAAAATGGGGTACAGAGCTAAACAGCGAATTCTCAACAGAGGAATATCGAATGATACAGAAACAGTTAAAGAAATATGGAACATCCTTTGTCATCAGGTAAATGCAAATGAACAAAAACGTCTAAGATTCCATCTTCTACCAATCAGAATGGCTAAGATAAAAAACTCAAGTGACAAGACATACTGGAGAGGATGTGCAGAAAGAGGAACCCTTCTCCATTGCTGGTTGGAGTGCAAACTTGCACAACCACTTTGGAAATCAATCTAACGCTTTCTCAAAAAAGCTGGAAATAGCACTACCTCAAGGTATAGCTATACCACTACTGGGTATATACGGCAAAAGTTGCCCAACCATTCAACAAGGACATTTGCTCAACCATGTTTGTAGCAGCTCTATTCCTAATAGCCAAAATCTGGAAACAACCTAGATGTACCTTAACAGAGGAATGGATGCAGAAATTGTGGCACATTTACACAACGGAATGCTACTCAGCTATTAAAAACAAAGAAATCATGAAATTTGCAGCCAAATGGATGGAATTACAAAAGATCATCCTGAGTAAGGTAAACCAGAAATAGAAAGGCTGGCATGGTATATACTCACTAATAAGCGGGCATTAGCCATATAATATAGGATAGCCATACTAAAATCTAGACCTAAAGAAACTAAGCACTAAGGAGACCCTAGAAAGGATGCTTAAATCTCATTCAGAATGTCCAACAGGACAGACACCAGAAGCTGCGGAAGAGATGAAATAGGATGGGAATGTACTATAGAGGGTCTTCTGAAAGACTCCATGGAGCAGGGGATCAAATGAGGTGCTGAGACTTACAGCCAAACTTTGGGCCGAGTGCAGTGGGTCTTATGGAAGAACAGGGGGGAATAGAAGGACATGGAGGGGACAGGAGCCCTACAAGGAAACCAGCAAAGATAAAAATTCCGAGCCTAGATGATCTGAAGAGACTAATGTATAAACCAAGGACCATGCACAGAGAGGACATAGACCCCCTGCTCAATGTAGCCAATTGGCACTCAGTCTCCATGTGGGTGCCCAAATAAGGGGAGCAGGTGCTGCCTCTGTCATGAACTGGATTGGCTGTTCTTTTTTTTTTGAATTTTATTTTTTTCTTATCAGTTACATTTTATTAACTCTGTATCCCAGCCGTGTCCCGATCCCTCATTCCCTGCCAGTCCCTCCCTCCCTCCCTCATCTCCACCGTGCCCCTTTCCAAGTCCACTGATAGGGGGGGACCTCCTCCCCATTCATCTGATCCTGTTTTATCAGGTATCTTCAGGACTGGCTGCAAAGCCCTCCTCTGTGGCCTAACAGGACTGCTCCTCCCTTGGGGGGTGGGGAAGCCAAAGAGCCAGTCATCGAGTTCCTGTTAGAAATAGTCCTTGTTCCCCTCACTTTTTTGATCATTTGTCCCTGGCAATGCGGTCTTGCTAGACCACAGAGGAAGAGATCTACGGAGTCCTGATCAGACTTCATAAGGTATGGGCAGATGGCAGAAGAGGAGAAATCCCCTTTCAGTGAAGGAGGAGAAGGGGATAGGAAGGAAGAGGGAGGGAGAGTGGGACTGGGGGGATATGAGGGAGAGGGCTTCAATCAGGGTATATAATGAATAAATTTTGAAAAAGAAATAATATCGTTTGCGGTTCAGTTGACAATCTGTGTTTCAGGAAAGCATGGAAATCCGACAGCAACTATCGTGTTTTCTTTATTTTTTTTCCCAAAGGCATATAAACTATTTAGTATCTAAAATACCATTGTGATCCTTGATTCAATTTAGGAGTTTGGGAGATAGTTCAGTGGGTAAAAGTCCTCACTGTGCTACCATGATGACCTGTTCTTATAACCTTAGTTCTTAGGTAGTGCTTGAGGCACTTCCAGAGCTTCGACAAGCTAGGAGGCAGGTACAAGAGAATTCCAGGCATTTTGAAGACCAGACAGTCTGATATGTGCTGCATAAAAACAACAAAAATGATCCAATCTCAAGTGGAAGATGAGCTCCAACATTCTGAAGCTATGTTTCTTTAAATCTTGACACCATCATGGTAATATAAAATGACAGCTAGGTATTTAGTTGTTTTCACATATTTAATCATTGTATTATTAATGTTATATTAGTAGATTCAAACATGTACACGATATTATTTTTAGTTTTTAAAATACAATTTTAAACAAAGTTGATTTCTGAAACCAAATTGTACTTAACGCTATTTCATTACTTTGAAGAGACAGAATGGATTCAAACAAACTGTTGTTTAGTTAAAATTAATGTAGGTCAATTATGTTGCTATTCTAGAAATTATTTCAAATTATCTAAAAATTATTCTAGGAATTATGTCAAAATATAGTTGTCATCATCATTTTAATTTTTATTTTTTATTAATTATTTGTTACAATTTATTCACTTTGTGTCTCTGCTGTAATCCACTCTCTTGTCTCCTCCAAGTCCCACACACCCAGCCTCTTCTCTTCCTATGCCCTTCCTCTAGTCCACTGATAGGGGAAGATCTCCTCCTCTTCTATCTGACACTAGCCCATCAAGGTCTCATCAAGATTGGCTGCATCGTCTTCCTCTGTGGCCTAGCAAGGCTGCACCTCCTAAGGAGAGGTAATCAAAGAGCCAACCACTCAGTTCATGTCAGGAACAGCCTCTGCTCCCTTTACTAGGTAACCCACTTGGAAACTGAGCTGTCTATGGGCTTCCTGTGAGCAGAGGATCTAGGTGCATGCATGGTCCTTGGTTGGAGGATTGGTCTCTGCAGACCCCCACTCTGGGCCCAATTTTTGGGAGGCTCTGTTGGTCTCCTTGTTGAGCTCCTTACCCTCTAGGTCTTTCTATCTCTCCTTTCTTCCATGAGATTCCCTGCACTCCTCCCAAAGTTTGGCCATGAGTCTCTGCATCTGCTTTGATACCATAATAGGTAGAGTCTTTCAGAGGTTCCCTGTGAATGTCTCCTCTCCTTTTCCATGTCTTCTCCTACTTCCAATATCTATCCTGTTTGCTCTTCTGAACAAGGATCAAGCCACTTCACTAGGGTCCTCCTTGTTGTTTAATTTCTTTAGGAATAAAGATTTTAGCATGTTTTCCTATATTCTATGGCTAATATAAACTTATTAAGTGAGTATATACCATATCTGCCTTTCTGCTTTTGGGCTACCTCACTCAGGATGATCTTTTCTAGTTCCATCCATTTGCCTGCAAATTGCATGATTTCCATGTTTTTTAATTGCTGAATCATATTCCGTTGTGTAAATGTAACAAAATTTCTGTATCCATTCTTTAATTGAGGGACATCTAGGTTGTTTCCAAATTCTGGCTATTATGAATAAACTGTTATGAACATGGTTGAGCAAATGTCTTTCCTGTGTGGTTGAGCATCTTTCAGATATATGCCCAGGAGTGGGTTAGCGTTAGGTTTAGGGTTGCTCTTCTTGTGGAGCTCCCTATCCCCATCCACCCTCCCTCATCTCCTCCCTGCCCCTCTCTAAGTCCACTAATAGGGGAGGTCCTCCTCCCCTTCCATCTGACCCTAGTCTATCAGGTCTCATCAGGACTGGCTGCATTGTCTTCCTCTGTGGCCTGGCAAGACAGCTCTCCCCTCAGGGGGAGGTGATCAAAGAGCCAGCCACTGAGTTCATGTCAGAGATAGTCCCTGTTCCCATTACTAGGAAACCCACTTGGAGACTAAACTGCCATGGGCTACATCTGTTCAGAGATTCTAGGTTATCTCTAGGTCCTTGGTTGGAGTATCAGTCTCAAATAAGACTCCTGCGCTCAAATTTTTAGTTCTGTTAATCTCCTTGTGGAGCTCCTGTATCCTGCAGGTTTTTCTATCTCCCCTTTCTTTCATAAGATTCCCTGCACTCTTCCCAAAGTTGGGCTACGAGTCTCAGCATCTGCTTTGATACCTTTCTGGGTAGAGTCTTTCAAAGGCCTTCTGTGGTAGGCTCCTGTCCTGTTCCTTGTTTCTCCCTAAATGGTGGAAACTGGAAAAGATCATCATAAGTGAGATATCCCAGAAGTAGAAACACACAAATGGTATATACCCACTTATAAGTCGATATTACTCATATAATATAGGATAAACATACTAAAATCTGTACACTTAAAGAAGGTAAGCAAGAAGGAGGACCCTGGGTAAGATGATCAATCCTCACTCAGAAAGGCAAACTGGATGGAAATCGGAAGAGGAATGGACTTTTCTATAATATCCCTTTGCAGAGGGATATTATTGTCACCACACTGCAAGGTAAAAAACATGGAGCCCTCTCTGCAGCCACACTAAAGTGATTTTTAATTAAGACTTCGCTATCATACAGAATCTTTAAAAAAACATTAGAAATGGAATTCAACACTCTTTTTATTAAAACAAATAATATTAATTATAATCAGGTTTGTACATGGAGCAAAGGAAAACTTTCCCCAAACTTCATAGATTCTGGATTACAAAATAGAGTATACCTTTTGATTAAAAAAAATGCATTTAAGTGGTTATATTCTTACTCATGTACTGTCTCACTTAATGAATTTAACTTTATGAAAATGCACACATAAATATGCAATAATTAAAGTGTTTAACACCTCCATGATTATACAGATAAACACTGTTCAAAATTTCAATATTAATGATTCTTAAAAAGAACATAAAATATCTACATTTGTAGAAAAATACCTTTTGTGTCTTGAGGTCTTACTGCTGCAGCTGCACACAAAATGTCTGGTAAACCTTTAGACTCCAGGAAAGAAGATAAATCATACGGGTCCACAGAAAAGTGGTCTTAACATGGGTGGTGAGTGGTGAGCTTCTACAGCAAAGAATGTTTCTCTTGCACAGTACTGCTGAAGGGAGATGCAAATTGATTATCAGATGTCCTCGTTGAGCTCCACATCACAGAAGCAAAAAGCCTCTCTTTATGTGATTCAGTCTCTTCAGCAACACACCCTTAGTTTGCTCAGAGCTGTGAAGAAGAAATAACATACAATAGTCAGCCCATAGTCAATGCATGAATGAGTTTACCCGTGAAAAGAACAGGATCAGTCCCGTGTTTTAATCTCAAATTTATCTGAGCTATGCAAAGGTGTATCCCTAAAAATGAATGCTTAGAAGACACAAAGCTGAGATTGCAAAGGTGAGCAATCAATAGGCATGTGTGAAAAGTAAAGCGATACAGTCTTCAAGTAAATTATAGCTTGAATAAGACACTCAAAACACGGATTGAACATGAAAGTGACTGATGCTGAAAAAGAATGGCCCAATTAAATGAAATTTTAAGCAATTTAATAAAAGACAGACTTTGGAGAATCAAATGAACACAGGATGTAAAAATGTAAACCTATACAGAGAATTAAAAGTTCTAACAGACAAGTGATTCTACATCATTTTAGAGGAACAGACTAGAGAGGGAAGGATTATTTAATAGATAAAGAATGAAATTATATAGAATTTATGAAAGATATAAATTTACAAGCATAGACATTCAATGAATGTCAAACAAAATAAGTAAAAGAAATATATAAATTGATAAGTAAAAATGCTAAGTGAGATGCCATCTTATAATGGAATATACTTTTTTGGGTTTACAGTATCAAGTATAAACCTCCTCTTGTGGAATAGATCTCAAATTCAATCAGGGGGAAACAGCATTACCAGGCCACAGAAGAAGACAACGCAGCCACTCCTGATGAGACCTAATTGACTAGGATCAGAAGGAAGGAAAAGAAGTCCTCTCCTATCAGTGGGCTTGGGGAAGGACATGAATGCAGAGGGTGGAGGAAGGGAGTAATTGGAACGGGAGGAAGGAGAGAACCACAGCTGGGATACAAAGTGAATAAAGTGTAATTAATAAAGAAAAAATAACAACAACAACAACAAAAAGAAAAAAAAAAAACAATGCATCCAAAACCAACTGGCCTGGGCCCATAAAGACCCACAGAGACTGAACAGCCAAACAGAGGGCACACTTGGGAGGGACCTAGGCCCTTTGTACTTATGTAACAGTGGTGCAGCTCAGTATTTGTGTGGTAATTTTAACATCAGGAGCTCTATCCACCTCTGTTGTCTGCCTTGGGATCCCTTTCCCCTAACTGGGCTGTTTTGCCTTGATGCAATAGAAGAAGATGCACTAATGAATTAATTTTTAAAAAGAGAGAGAGAAAATAATCACATAAATACCAAAATTTTAAAGAGCATGAATTTGAAGAGATACATACATTTAATCTATGTAAAATATCTACTTCATTTAATCTATGTAAAATAATACATATTATGTAGGGCAGGTGGAGACAAAATAGATGATTAGTCAACTTGCTTCAGATAGTCAGGAAGAGATAATAGGCTGCGCCTCATCACGTTATAGAGAACACAGAGCATGTTTAAAGTGAAATGTCCAAAGTTTGGCTATGATTCTCAGTATCTCCTTCCATACCCTGATGGGTACAGTATTTCAGAGGCCCCTCTGGCAGGTTCCTGTCCTGTTTCTTGTCTTCTCCTACTTCCAATGTCTATCTTGTTTGCCCTTCTAAGTGAGGTTCCAGCCTCTTCCCTAGGGTCCTCTTTGTTTTGCTTCTTTAAGACTATAGACTTTAGTATGTTTATCCTATGTTATATGGCTAAGGTCCACTTATAAGTGAGTATATACCATATGTGACTTTCTGCTTCTGTGTTACCTCACTCAGGATAATCTTTTCTAGTTCCCACCATTAGCCTGCAAATTTCATGATTTCCTTGTTTTTAATAGCTGAGTATTATTACATTGTGTAGATGTATCACAATTTCTGTATCCCTTCTTCAGTGGAGGGACACAGGAAACCTTATGAAAGAAGAGGGAGATAGAATGATCTGGAGAGAGCAACAGAGCCAAAATACCTGGGACCAGAGGGTCATGCAGGGACCAATACTCCAATCAAAGACCATGTATGGAGAGGACTTAGACCCTGTGCTCAGTTTCCACGTGGGCAGGGGCTGTCTCTAACATGAACTCAGTGGCGAGCCCTTGGATCATCTCCCCCTGGGGGTGGGGGTGGGGAAGTGCAGCCTTGCCAGGCCACAGAGGAAGATTATGCAGCCAGCCGTGATGAGAACTGATAGGCTAGGGTCAGATAGAAGTGGAAGAGATCCTCCCTATCACAGGACCCGAGAAAGGGTATGGGGGGAGAAACAGGAGACAGGGTGAGAGAGCTACAGCTAGGATACAAAGTGAATAAATTGTAATAAATAAATTTAAAAAATTAAAAGAGAAAAAAATTGGAAAGTAATAAATCTGTAATACATGTAGTACAAACATAAATCTGTTTGTACATGCTTTATTAAAATACTCTTATATGGGTGCCAGCTGAACAAGCATACTTAACTGAAACAAAAATCCTTTCTAAAACATAGTCTTATAAAAATTACTATTTAAGCTTCCTTTGACTTTTTCTTTACCTATTTTATAGAGCAAAATCATAACCACCATGTAATTATTATTTATCATTACAGGACATACCACTGCTATTCCCATTCCTTGCTGTTTTATGTGGCTGGAATAAAGGAGTTCAGCTACACTTCAGACTATGTGCAATTCAGCAAGATTGCAAAATGTCAGTTTGTGTGAAGCTGGAAGCCTGAGTGCCAGGTGAAAGACCCTGCCTTCAGAAGCGCACAGACAGATTTGATTTTTCATCTTTTATAACTTAGTCACAGGGTACTACAAAAGAAGAAATGAGCACAAGTTCAGTGTCATCTTCTACTTCAGTTAAAACTGGCTGTTCTTTTCATTAAGACAAAGATTGGGCAGTTACTTCAGCTGACAATTCGTGTGTCAGAAAACTAATTAAATGGGAGCTTGTCACATTTTTAAAATTGCACAAGTGAACATTCTGATTTTCCCATGCAGTCTACCATGGACTGACAGATATATTCTTTCAGGTAAATTGGCATTCCTAGCAGAACACCCAAGTACATTCATAAAGATGAATACCTCTGCAAGGAGAAATTATCTTGCAGAATTGAATGAGATAGAGGTTTGCAGTTAAGAAAATCCATTGAACTGGTGAGGATTTCCTTGATCCTATTGCCAGTAAACTTCTGAGCTCTGTAGAGTTGAAAGCCATGATCACTATCAATTATCTTTCCCACCCTTATGTTGTAAAATAAGCAAATATATCACATTCATTCAGAAATTCCAGCAGATTCTGTATTTATCAAGGGTTCTGGTCTTGATCTCTGAAGCCCAACTGAAAACCTCATTTGTTTTTCTCTCTCTGTTTCTCTCCATTAGAGAGCTAATATGTACCTGCCATTACTTCATGGCGATGGGATTTTGGTACAAATTTTTCCTTATGTTCACATTTATTATTTGTCAGTACGTTCCATGAATAACTGAAAGAGATGTGGAGGCAGAGACGATGAATTTCTGTTCTTTGTACTTGATATGAGAAATAAATATGAAGTCTGGACAGTGAAGATTATGCTAGTAATGCCGTGCAGGTTCTTAGCATAGTCTAACGGAATGCAATACTGGATAACAAAGTAGTGCATTGAAGCCTTTATCATTATGTAGTTGATTCTTTTGATTCATTGCCTCTGGGCATGATTAAAGATTTAGTAATATTGTTCCTACTGAGATCTGAAAACTGTCTAGTCATTTGTTCAGTAATGTTAGGACTACTTAGGACCAGACATCTCAGAAAGGAATTTCTGCATGGAAATTAGACTGACGAATTTAATTTCAAATCATAGTCACAGTCCTTGTTTGTAAAAAAGAAAAAAAAAGAAAAAAAAAACCCTTACATAAACAATAAATAATACATGCATGCTTTTTTAAAATCATTACAATTGTAGAGTTGTGAAGAATGCAGAATAGCATAACAAGAGTAAAACAGAAGTAAGTTACAATAATTCTGATTCTAGGATTAAATGTTCTACTTCCTCCGATAATATTTCAAAACTTCCTAATTTCCACCAAGGTCTTTCCATTATATCAATTAATGCAGTGCAGAGGAAATAAATATGAAGGCAATAATTAGATAAATAATATAGTGTATAAGCCTTACTAAAACATTTAAAAATATTTTCATTGACAAAGGTATATCAATTTGTAAATGACACTCAATACATTAGAAAAATTAATAAATAAATATCAACATAATGAAGATAGTAATCAAAATATAGTGGTGAAAGCCTTTATGCCATACAATGGAGGTAGAGTCAGGGGGATCTCTGTGAGTATGAAGCTTCCTTGTTTCTCATAGTGAGACACTGTCTCAAAAATTAAAGGTGCTCAAGACAGAAAAAACAAGATCAGACATTATTGCTTGTATTACTCGCATTTCTCAATATTATAAGCAATGGGATTCACTGAGCTTCTCTTGGATGTTAGTCATATTTCTAACAAGTTATGTACTCTCATTATGTATTAAGATAACTGCATTTTCTGCACAATACTTAAGAATTTCTACCCGTAAAGTGATGAAAATCAAGTATTAAAGCCATACTTTCACCTCTTAGCAGTAATGATGCATTTCTTATGAGTGACCATGTGTCTTTCTATATTTTCCTTTTTTTCTTATTTTGTGTTTATACAGGTTTTTATACAAGTTTTCTTTCCTTCTTTTCCCTTTTATATACTTATTTATTACAATTATTCACTTTTTATCCTAACTGTAGACCCCTCCCCCATCTCCTCCCTATTAAACCCTCCCTCCTTCTCCTTCCATGACTATCCCTCAGTCCACTGATAATGAGGGAACTCCTCCCCTTTAGACACAAAACCCGAACACAAAAGCCATTAACTAATCTTCATATCATGACTCAAGAAAATATCATTCTTTTATAAATTTCCCTCTATAGAATTATCAATGCTTACTGTCACTTTCCCACAGGAATAATTATACTAACTGACCATTAAGTGGCAATGCCCAAAATTGCATAAAATACATCACTTAATATTATACATATACTTGATACTATGTAAAGCAGTGAGAACATCTCCCCTTAAAAAAGAATTCATGTATACACCTTTCAAGATTTTCATTTACAGGATTTACATTATCTGTAAAGGACTAGGATTTGAGAGTGTGTAGTCTCTAGTAGGATAAAGGGATTTTACTCTCCTATGCCTCGGGCTTAGCAGCAACCAAGATGTTAGAATTTGAGCTTTGTTGGTAATAAACACTGTGTTCGAAAGAGAATGTTTCCTCCTGCAAAGAGCTATTTAGTTCAAAGCTGTTCTCAGGTAAGGGTGAGCATTTCTGATCACTAGCAGATATTTTAATGGATCTATTCAAATATCAGAGCATTTGATTTGGAATTATGCAGTATTGCGTGAATCCCTCAAGGCTATGAATTCCTGCATTTACGTATGACACCATAAAGATCTAACTGTTCCTACCAAGAGAATATGTATTGATGTGATGGTTTCATATTTCAATCAATGTAACTGATTTTTAAATTTTATTGTAAATAAAAATGTACATGTAATATGGATTTCTCACAAGGGTTAGATTATTATATTTTCCTCCTTTCCACTTTTCCTTTCCACCTTTCCCAAGTATAGCATTCGTTCAATTTTATGTCCTATATTTCTTTAATTGTTGTTACTTAAAAATATAAATACAATCTGAACTGTCTATATGATGCTACATGAATATATTTATTTTCAGGGCCAAATACTAGACATTGTATAACCGATTGAAGAGTTCTTTCTTGAGGAAGAATATTCCTTCTTCTCTCATCATTCCTATGTTGCCTATAATCTTTATGTAGCATTAAGGACTCAATGAAATTTCACCCTTTTGTGTTAGCATGCTCAATAATGTTGTTCCTTGTCATGTCTTCTTTAATCAGCCATCTCATCATGAAGACGAGACTTCATGATGTAGTTCCTCTGACATTTCTAGATTATTCAATTTCCCATAAAATGTCATGGTCCTCTGATTCTTACAAGCTTCCTGCTTCTTCTTTCACAATGACATCAGATCCTTAGGTTCAAGAGTTGTGCTGGAGATGTATCAGTTAGAGGGTACCAAACAGTTCCTTGTCCCTGGTGGCAACCAAAAACCCTCTAATTGGACATAAGACCTAACAAGAGTGAAATCACACCTAGTAATGGAAACTTAGCCTACTAGCAGCTACCCAAAGCTGTGAAGTCATGGGTCTTATAGGAGAACATGCAGCCACCACTTTTGTAAACCACCAAAATTATTAACTGCATTCTAAATATTTATCCTTACAGTCACACATAGGTATATATATATATATATATATACATATATATATATGTATATATATATATATATGCCTTGACCCTTTTGACCACTAGTTGTAAGAGATACTTCATCATTATGAGATCTCATACTCAGTAAGATTATCAGCAATTGAAAACACGCTAGTAATAGATAATTATGTGTATGGTTGTATATATGCAATTCATTACACTTCAAAGGACGTGCTTTCTGAGCCTATCTTCCACATTTATACTATCGTTAAAGTATATTGGAATATTTTCACATCATGATGTGTAATGTTTATGATTTGAGACCACAATGAAAATTTTCATAAATTAATATTACCTTTATAACAAGGGCAGACAATCACAGATAACGACAGCAGGATACGATGCAGAGATAAATGAATCATGAGGAGTTCAGCCACCCAAAATACATCTACATCATAACTCCTGCATCTATGGAACATTTTGGAAGTTAATCAGATTCATTGTAAGAGGGAGAATACCAGGACACCAGTGGCAAAACACTACCTTCTAGAAATAGTTACATAAACATATTGAAACAACAGCGATACCAGTGCACTTTCTAACATAAAATGGAGAATTTTGTGTGGTCCCAACCCCAGATAAGAAACTACAGACAATTAGTTACTGCTGGGAAAGAAAAAAAATTAGTCTCCCAGGATGTTCCTATTATTGATTATACTATTGTTTTATAGCAGCCTCTTCATTCTTCCCTGCAGGGAAGCTCGTTAAGACAGGAAGCAAACAAAAAGAGCTTCAGGAAGTCCCTGAAACTAATTTATGATGAAGCTCCTATCTCCCTACTGTATATAAACAGGAAGGACTGCTGAAAGTCACTCTCAGACAAGCCAGGCAGCCTGGAAGAAGGAGAGGCTGGACGCGTATCTTGAAAGAATCAGAGACTGGAGGAACTGCATACAACAAAGACGAGACCTGCTAAGTGGAAGAGGCCCAGAACAACTGTGCCACCAGGAAAGTACTCCGCATCCTGTTGAGCTGCCCGGAATCTTGCGGTGTGCTGCAGGTTTCTACCTTTCAGGAGCAGAAGTGGCTCTATGGTGATGAAATTGTCTTTGAGTCATTTCTGTGTGTGTAAGTGACTCCTCCCTCGTATTTTTGTTAATAACATCAATAAAACTCATTGGTTCACCTTTTGGACTTTGGTAATATCCACAGTGCAGAGTATGGGAGGGCTTGGAGGGAAGGTACCTGGGACAGGCTGGAGGGAGTGAAGGAAATACATTTTAAAAAGAACCGCTGGTAACTAAACCTGAATTTAATTTAATTAAGATAATTGTTTTCAGGGTCTGAGCAGTCTGCCCAGTATGACCCATGGCTAATGCCACGGTGGTAGCTCCAACAGCCGCCAATGAGATGGCAGTAACAGTGGCAGCTGTAGTTCCAAGATTCCTTTTCTGTCTGAAGAGAGTCATAGCGTGAGGGGCATCAACGGTTACAGGCACCCAGCGAGGCATGCGAGTAACCAGGGCATACCTAACTTTACTAGCATTCCAGCATTGGGCAAAAAAGCAAGTATCATCACCACAATTATTTGGCTCTATCTGGCTAATAATGAATAAAAATGGGGGATATAGACAAACAGGTGTGGGCTTATAGGAAATATTATGAGAAGCCTTAACCCCCTCGTTGGAACATCTTGCATCAGTTCTAGAACTAGCAGTGGTAGTGTCCGAGGTCTGAGTAGGTTCAGGAGACCATTGCCCCCAGGGGCGAGACGTGCTCCATGCCAATTGACTAACTCCATGTTTTGCTCCACTTTTGAAAGTCATTTAAGGTTCTTAAATTATTCCCCCCCCTTTTTTTAATTTTTCCTCAATTACACTTTATTCATTCTGCATCCCCCTATAAGCCCCTCCCTCCTCCCCTCCCAATCCCACCCTCCCTCCTCCCTCTGCATGCATGCCACTCCCCAAGTCCATTGATAGGGGAGGTTCTCCTCTCCTTTCTGATCTTAGTCCATCAGTTCACATCAAAAGTGGCTGCATTGTCCTCTACTATGGCCTGGTAAGGCTGCTCCCCCTCAGGGGGAGGTGATCAAAGAGCAGGCCAATCAGATTATGTCAGAGGCAGTCCCTCTTCACATTACTATGTAACCCAATTGGACTCTGAACTGCCCTGGGCTACATCTGTGCAGGCGTTCTAGGTTATCTCCATGAATAGTCCTTGGTTGGAGTATGAGTCTCTGGGAAGTTCCCTGTGTTCAAATTTTCTTGTTCTGTTGCTCTCCTTGTGGAGACCCTGTCCTCTCCAGCTCTTACTATTTCCCAGTTCTTACATAAAATTCCATTCACTCTGCCCAACACTTGCCCATCAGGCTCAGCATCTGCTTTGATAGTCTGTAGGGCAGAGGGTTTCAGAGGCCCTCTGTGGTAGGTTCCTAGGTTGTTTCCTGTTTTCTTCTTCTTCTGATGCCTTAGATGTACAAAAAGGAATTAATGCTCAACTAAAAGGAGGCTTGATGGTGTTCAATCAGAGGATTGACCTCGTGCAGGAGCAAATTGATACCCTATGGCAAATGGCTCAACCGGGCTGTCAATGAAAGTATGCTGGACTTTGTGTCACTAGCATACAACATGAGAATTTTTCCTGTGCTGCAAATCTGTCTAAACAATTTTCTAGCTATATTTTAGGTAACTGGACTGGAGAATTCGATAATACGATGGAGCAGCTGAGAGTGGCCATTGTCACAGTAAATTCTACCAGAGTGGACGCAGGACTACCCACAGGATTATCACCATGGATTGCTGCAGCCATGAATCATCTGAAGGAATGGGCGGGCATGGGAGCGTTAGCAGGCCTTCTGGTGTTGGTCTCCTTGGTTTGCCTGTGGTATATATGCAAGATTAGAGTCTCACAACAGCATAATGCAGCCATGATCATTCAGGCCTTTACAGCCATTGAAGCAGGACAGTCTCCCCAAGCATGGTTGGCTACCATAAAAAGCTAAAATGTTACGCTCAGGATGCGAGGCTAAGCACTGCACTCAGGGTCAGTCGCTTTCGACCCAGAGAAGAGCAAGTCTGATTGCATGCGGGTTGATGCCCCAGGTCCCGCCTCTGAGAAAAAGGTATCAGACGGGTCTGATGCTCTTTGGGTGGATGACACCTAAATGAACATCGGTACAAAGTCCCAATTTATTTCTAATATCAGAGATCAGACCTCTGCTCTTGCCTGATGCATCTAAAACAAAAAGGGGGAACTGTAGAGAGCTGCGTAATGCAGCGCCTTAAAGATGGAGCTGGTTTCTGCCTTCCACCTTCCCGATGGTGAGTGCTCTCTGTCACAAACAACTCCACATTTGGCTAAGGCTGAGGATCTGGCTTGCTTCCATGTATGTGGACCTATCTGCATTGCCCACGTAGCACGCTGGGGTTGGCTACCCAGAGGCTATTTAAGCTGTGGGCTGGCTTTCCCCAGGGTCAGATGATTGTTCAAGGTTCCTGAATAAACTGCATTGAAAAAAAAAAAAAAGATAATTGTTTTAAGAAATTTGTATTTAAAATGTATAACAAACAAACAGAAATAGGCACAAAGAAATACATGAAAACAAATATTACATGAAAATACATAATATTTGTTAGCAGCTTGCCAACGATTTTACAAAGTGTTGTACTCTTTCACTGTAAGTGATTCTGGGAGAATTAAGAAGGCACACCATGCATTTTGCTTACCTCACTGGAAGAGCAGGAACAGATGATCGAAATGATAATACATCAGAATAGAAAGGGCTCCAATTTTAGAAGAAGGAACCTTATTTAATCAAATGACATCATGCAGTTTAGGGTACTGGCTGACAAACAGAAACTGTAGAGAGTACTTGAAGTTTAAGAGTCTGAAGACAGCTAAGGAAGAATCAAAACCCATCAGCATGTCTCAGCGTTTTCTTCAGCCAATTAGATGAGGCTCAACTCACATCCTGAAAGCCAATCTGTTTTCCAAGGGTCTAATGATACAAATGACAATTTTATCGAAAAAAAATATCTTTCCATATAGTTCTTGAGGAAAGATAGTCTAATTTGATGAAAAACTGAATAATAAATGTATTTGAAAAAATCAATAACGATATATGCAATTTATCTGGAATATTTTGTAGAGGGAAGATAAATATGTGACTTGTCTGATCATATTATTGGATATATTGGAAAAGAAGTCTGTGGGGAAACCAGAGAAGCCAGAATGCCCTCACTAGATTGGGCTATGGAAGCCAGGATGCCACTCAAGCAAGAGGTCCCCCAGGACAAATAAGAGTGTGTACTTACTGGTAGTCACATGAAAACCATGTAAGGAATTGGATGAGCCATGGAAACATAAGAATTTCATAAAGCAACTACAAAAACAAAAGGAGGTAAACTGCTTTTAACGAGTGAAATCTGACAAGAAATAAGATTACACATTTAAAATTTGAGTTTCCTTGTGGATCGTTCTAAACAAAGGATAAAGAATGAACAAATCATTAAAATTATTTTTAAAATCTGGAATATAAATTCTAACTGCCAGAATGCTCCATGAGTGAAAATTAGTTCCTGTCCTGGGTGTGCATTCAGTAATATCAAAATTGGAACAGTCAAATTTATGTATTACTGAATTCAAGTATGTTTATATGTTAATAATCCTGAAGTACATAGACTCATTTTTTACACCAGAGGCTCTAATAAATAATTTGTTTTATTATCCAGAATACCAAAAACATAAACATCACTCACCTGGCGGTACAAAAACCTCCCTAAATATCTCAAGATATCATATATGTATGCATAATGTGTATTATAATTTACATATACATAATTTATATTAGATTACATAGAAAAGTTTTCTTCTGCTAAAATAACTTTAAAAAAGAATTAAAAAGCCTCACTTCATAAAAACGTGACAACAATATTTTAGCATTGCAAGATTTTTAACCAAGTCAAAATAAAGAACAGAAATGATTATTTAGTAAATTTAAATTATTTGCTTAAGATCATGCTTGCAATTGCTAAATATTGATTCATTATCAGACAAAAGCCAGTTGTGTTCTTGTAAGAAATGAAATGAGTTAGAATCTAAGTAATTGTATTACAGCAATATTAATTTTCATTGTACATAATTTACATCTTATTAATAAATAAAAATCATTCAATTCAGCATAAAAAATTGGAAATGAAAAGTTTTTCAAGGCTGTTTAATTGGTCAACATCACAAATCATGAGACAGACTAGAGAATAATATAGAAATTCAAATTTATACTTTATATCCCATGTTAGTAGTATAACATTTTTATGCATATCAGGAACTGCACAGTAGTTAAAACAGCTTTTGAAATCCTTTCTGGAGTTATGGAAATAGCTATCCATTTCCTCTTTCATATTTTAATTTATTATTATTATTCTATTTATCATTTACAATTTATTGATTTTTATCAGGTTGTGGCCCCCTCCCTCATCTCCTCCGGTCCTACCTTCACTCCCTCTTCTTCCTCTATTCTTCTTCCCTCGTCCACTGACAGGGGCAGTCCTCCTCTTCTGCTGTCTGACCCTAGCTTTTCAAGTTTTATCAGGATTGCCTGGATCCTTTTCCTCTGTGGGCAGGCTAGGTCACCCCACCAGGGAGAAGTGATCCCAGAGCAGGCCACCGAGTTCATGTCAGAGACTGCCTTTTCTCCCCTTACTAGGGAACACACATGGAGACTGAGCTGTCTATGAGCTACATTATAGCAGGTCTAGGTCCTTTCTATGCATGGTCTTTGGTTGATACAACAGTCTCTGCAGCCCCCCTGGGTCCATATTTTTGTTTTGTTTTGTTTTGTTTTGTATTGTTTTGTTTCGTTGGTCTTCTTGTGTGGCTCCTGGCCTCTCTGGGTCCTTCTGTATCTCTGTTCTTCCATAAGACTCTCTGCTTTCTGTCCAAAATTTGGCTGTGAGTCTCTGCATCTGCTTTGAATCCCTGATTGGTGGAGAGTTTTAGAGGACTTCTGTTGTAGGCTCCCATCCTGTTCCCTCTCTTCTACTGTTTCCATATCCTGTCTTTCCCTTCTGAATGAGAATTAAGCATCTTTCCTAGGGTCCTCCTTGTTGTTTAGTTTCTTTAGGAGTTAGATTTTAGTATATTTATCCTATATTGTATGGCTAATATCCGCTTATAAGTAAGTATATATACCATGTGTGTCTTTCTGCTTCTGAGTTACCTTACTCAGAATGATCTTTTCTAGTAAGATTTCATGATTCCCTTGTTTTTAATAGTTGAGTAGCATTCCATTGTGTAAATGCACCACAATTTCTGTATCCATTTTTTGGTTGAGGGACATATAGGTTGTTTCCAGATTATGGCTATTATAAATAAACCTGCTATGAACACAGTTGAGCAAATGTTAATTTCTTATATATTATTAGCAAAAGATGAAATGGTCTCAGAATTTCCCAGCTCTTTACAAGGTCATGGTGTACAGCAACAAAAAGTGCCCCAAAAGGGAGGCGAGGAACACTTCAAGTTGGAGCCAGTCTGGACCACAGAGCAAGAAATTAAATAAAAATAAAGGGGAGAAAGAAGGAAACATTTCAAAATTTCTCTACAAATAACAGCAAATACAGTTGCAGTGGAGAGGTGCTAAAACCAAGTGGGCTGTCTGAAAACCTTTACATAATTTCCATATTTAAAATGAAATATCCAACATAGTTTCTTATGAATTCATGATTGTGGACCAGAGAAACTACCAGGCATAGTGACATCTTAGAGAAGTCTGATTTTAAAATATTTTACTTTGATTGGTATAGCCATGTATTTTTATATAGTATCAATAATTTAATTTACTCAAATCATTATTTTTTTATCATTACCTCTAAACTACATGACCTGTAAATTCTTGTATTTTTCAGAGATAAAAACCAAGTCATTTTTTGACTATTTTATCTAAATTAAGTAACTACCTTGAAGTAAGTAGACATAAGTATATGAAAATATGGATTTAAATGTGCATAATAAAGTAAATAAATGTGTTAATAGGATTGGAAATAATAAACATATTTATGGGATTGGGAACAATGCAGAACTGAGTTAATATTAGAGTTCCACCATAAATGATCATAAATCTTCATACATACTTTAATTTACAACATACAAATTTTCATGTGTCCCATTATAAACCAAGCAACATAATTCTTCTGTCACAGAACAGTCTATTATAATATTTAGTATAGAAGGAATTGCAATTTACTCCGTTTTCTGTAATATATAACATAATGAATAGCCTGATTGAGGAAATATTCAAGATATCAATTCATAAATAAATCAGCACATATTTAACTTTAAGAATTGTATGCAAAATCATGTACATTATAACCCTCAAAAAAAAAGGTGTCAGGAAAATAAGCAAATAAAAGACGAAATAATTTAAATTATATTTTCACCACAGTTTACCTGAAAGCAAATTAGGTAACCCTCCGCAAGCTTCAACATCTCTCTTTAAAAGAAAGAAAAGAAAGTTCCATATAAGGAGCCAATCTGTGAGCAATTATGTAACAAAGAATTGAGGGAATATTTTCTTCCTTTCTTTTTCCTAATTTCCATGTTTTTCCGTCTCCATGAATGAATGCAAGAGTGAAATATCCAGAATGGTTTGGTGCTGGAAACATGACTGGGTTAGAGAAGAAATGAAGGACAGACATTGAAGAAATGACAGTCACAAATATAGAAACGTTGAGGTCAAGCGGGTAGGTACCCTCTGGTGGAAGGGCACCACCTAAGCAGCCATCTGGGACCTCAGCACATTTATTATGTACAGCACGTGGTTTAGGAGCCAGCTGTTTTCGGAGGAGGTCTCTACGGGCCAGCATTCTCAGGCTGAGAGCGTCCTAGAGAATGCAGCAGAGGCCAGCTTCTGCACACACTGGCAATCATTTGTAAATACTCATACTTCACACACTGTCAGCATTCAAACTCAGAACAGAAAAAGGCTTTGCCATCCCTTTGAACCCCACACTGAGGTTTGGCTTTGCCGTCCCCAAAGTGTCTGAGATTTTGGGTCCTTGGCGTGGCTCTACCCCTATTAAAAACATACAGTCACTCGAAATTTCAGCGGTTCTCCGTATATTGACTCGGGCTTCCTCTGCTCCCCAAACAATAGAGAGCTTATTTGTTTGGTTTTGTTTTTTAATATGTATTCAGGAATCATAGCTCTATTCTTCTTGAAGAGGACAGGAGTTGCTAACCCTTTTATATATTATAGTGAATTATCTTAAGATATTAGACATTTTAACAGGTGAGCTGTTCATGTCTACATCTCATTTACTAGTATACAATATATATAAAAAAAACCTCGAAAGCACTGTTTCATATTCAGTCGAATTCCCAAGAAGAACTGAAAGTCAATTGATATAAATTGTATTTCTGTCTTTACAAAGTGCAATAAAAGACTTTAATGAATGCTTTGCCACAGAGATCCACAGCATAGTCGTTGCTTCGAGTAACAATACACTCTAAGAGATGACTAATGCCAGTTTGTTCAGGAATTCAACAGTTCTCTTATGTGTCTAATTCTATTCAGTTTAATATCGTTAAAATATATGATATAGACAGAAACCATCCAGATTCCTTTATCTAATTCCCCATAGTACTCAAACAGCTTTTGTAAGCAATATACCTCTCTCTGTCTTTATCCACTTATCTCTGATATAAGATGACTATATTTTCTTAATTTCAGAGACATATAATATTTGTAATGAAAATAGCAGTGGAGTGGGTGGAGCTGGCTATTGCAGGAAGACAGAAAAGTTTTGAAATGTATAGGAATGGAAACTAAACCATGATGAATGTAAAGTCTGACCCCTGGGCTCAGACTACAGAATACAGTTATGTGAAAATCGTGAGGCATGCTGGGTTTCAAAACTGAGATACCTATTTTAACTTTTCAGTTCAGATTGTAATATCATTGTTTCACCAAAATGGACAGCAAAGCTATGCAAAATTAATGCCGGGTGCCCATATAAAGACTGTCTGGGCAACTTTAGAGAGGGGACTCAAACAGTACAGTAAACGGGATATTTTTAGGAGGAGTTCCCAATAGGGCGGGAGTAAACACAGAAAATGGGAAAGGAGTGAAAGCTCTGAGCATGCCATGGTAGACGTTTCTGTCACCATTTCAATAACGGGTTCACAGAAAGTGCTAAAGTACTCCTATCACTTGACTCACTAAGTTTCTTAAGGCATTAGCTGATCTTTGGTTTTGAACTTCTGTTCAGCATGAAGTAAGTAACTCCTGTTTTCATCTGCTGCTCTGAAGAAATCCCAGGCAGACAATTTATTACAGACACCAAGTGTTCACAATCTGTATGCAGATCTACCCATGAAGCCCCAGAAAAGTACAAAAGTACACTACCTAACACACCTGACAGCATCATTCATATCATTCTAGTCATTTCTGTCAGTGAATTTTCAAAGTGAAGGTTAACTTCGATGTATATATTATAGTGTGTGTGTGTGTGTGTGTGTGTGTGTAAGGACAAGAACCTTTACTTTTCACTATTAATATATCTATCATTTTTCTCTTTTATTTATACATTTTCAAGATTTTTTCTGAATTTAGACAGCAATTCAGTGTGCCCAATTCCTTTCATGATGCATTGCTTTCCCTTTTTTCTTACAAATATGAAATCTTTTAAATTTCTGATCATTCTTAGTTTTTGATTCCTCTTATTACTCCTTCATTATTATCCATTATTCCTTATTATCACCACGCAAATCCTAAGACCCCCCCATGACACCACAGCACTTAAGACTTACTACCTACTATGCTAACCTTCATTGCGTGTATCAATATCACCAGTTAAACAACCTAGAGGAAGGTTCCTTCAGTGCAACCTATCTGTGAATCTTTGTACTGTTTGTCTTTCCTGAGCAATCATCCATACATATGAGCATTTCATTTCACATGCATACCATTTTCTGCTCAGAAGACTCAATTTCTATACTGCACTTGAAAGAGTACAACTGCAATGTTCTATGGAAAGTTTAGGTGACCAAGGTACTGGATATAATTTTGCATAGAGATAGTAAAAGATAACCTAGCCTTAGTTATGTTTGGTTCTTCTTTTCATACAAGACAAATACTTAACTGGTGAACAGTGACAATACAATATCATCTTGTATGATATGGAAGCATGTTATGTCCACAAGGCTGTCTTCCTTGTCATCCAGGGGTAAGGAAGCCATATTTAGAATAGCAAATGTGACTGTGGCTAAGGTTTTTAAAATTTTGATATTCGTGTCAGCTTTGCTACAATGCATTCTGTACTATGGTCATGATGAATTCAGCATGAATAATGGATGTCACATCTTCCTTACCTTAAAATATATGATGATGTGTTAATTTAGCCACAGGACTATGTATTACTTGATTTCTGCTATGTAATAGATATGGTTTAGTTCCAGTGTTTTCCATATGGCTTCCATTCTGATCACAGCTCTCCTATTATCTTAGGGAAACATTGACACGGATTTTTAACAACTGATAATTCTTCAGTCTCAGCATATCTCTGTGAGCAGTTATTCACCTTTCATTCTAATATATGGATTCTAGTAGATATATATTCTGTATCCAGGTCTATATAACAAGTCTAGGAGAACTGAGAGACGGAAATACAAACTTAAGAAGACACTTCTTGGCACTCAGGATCTCAAGCCAGGTCCTTAATAAGCACAGATGTTTGCTAACAGATGAGTCAATCAGATTTTTTTTCATCACTAATTAATTGAGATATTAACACAATAGATTATGTGGAAGAAACATTGGATTATTTAGTATTAGACTGCATTAAAGAAGTGTGACCCGGAGAAGACTTAAAGAAATGCTCAACATCCTTAGTTAACAGGGAAACGCAAATCAAAACAAACCTGAGATTTCACCTTTCACCAATCAGAATGGCTAAGATCAAAAACTCAAATGACAACACATGCTGGAGAGGTTGTGGAGAAAGGCGAATCCTCCTCCATTGCTGGTAGAAATGTAATCTAGTACAACCACTTTGGAAGTCAATCTGGCGCTTTCTCAATTAGGAATAGTGCTTCCTCAAGATCCAGCTATACCTAACTCCTAGGCATATATCCAAAAGATGCACAAGTATACAACAAGGACATTTGCTCAACCATGTTCATAGCAGTTTATTTGTAATAGCCAGAAGCTGGAAACAACCCAGCTGCCCCTCAGTTGAGGAATGGGTACAGAAATTGTGGTACATCTACACAATGGAATATTACTAAGCAATTAAAAACAAGGAAATCATGAAATTTGGAGGCAAATGGTGGGATCTAGGAAAGATCATCCTGAGTGAGGTATCCCAGAAGCAGAAAGACAAACACAGTATATACTCACTTATAAGTGGGTACTAGACCTATAAGAGAGGATAAACATAGTAAAATCTGTATACCTAAAGAAGCTAATTAAGAAGGAGGACTCTGGATAAGGTGCTTAATCCTCATTTAGAAAGGCAAAGAGGATGAACATCAGAAGAGGGGGAAAACAGGGAACAGAACAGGAGCCTACCACAGAGGCCCTCTGAAAGACTCTACCCTGCAGAGTATCAAACAGATGCAGCCTTACTAGGCCACAGAGGAAGACGATGCAGCCACTCCTTAAGAGACCTGATAGACTAGGATCAGATGGAAGAGGAGGAAGACCTCGCCTATCAGTTGACTGGGGGAGGGGCATGGGTGGAGAAGAGGGGGGACGGGTGGGATTGAGAGGAGAGACAGGAGGGGAGCACAGCTGGGATACAAATTGAATAAATTGTAATAAATGATACTAACAGTGAATAAATAAATTTTTAAAAATAAAAAATTAATTCAGATGTCATAATCATAGGTATAGTACAAAAACATTTCTACACATTCAAACATTGGCTCTATAAGGGATTGCCATTTGGCAGGAAACTCAGAGTGAATGGTCATTTGCTGATCTTAATTTTAAGATCAACAAAATGGATCATTTTGTTGTCTCACTAAAGCTTTGAGTTTAAAGAAAATATAGCTTCCCAATACAAATGAAAAAAATTGATGAGATACAATAATTTATTATTAGAAAATATAATGTCTCTAAATTTAATAGCCAATAATTAACAGACAAACTACTTGAACCAAAGCATCACAACACCAAATCCATCTATGTAGCCTTTGGATTGTATAACCACTTTATATATGTTGTTCTCAATCTTCCTGATGCTCTGACCCTTTAATACAATTCCTCAAGTTGTGGTGACCCTCAGCCATTAAATTATTTTGATGTGCTTCATCAGCACAATTTTGCAACTGTTATGAATCGCAATGTAAAAATTTAATATGTAACCACCAAAAGAGTCCTGACTCACAAGTTGATCAAATACCTTCAAGACAAAGGTGAAGCATTCAAATCACCCTAAATAGCCACTGTTGCTCATTGTTACCATACTTCAACACTGTCAAAATTGTGGCTTACAATCTCCAGTAAGAATACTTCTCAGTTTGGAAATATGCATAATCATTATTAATGTAACTATTATTAGGTAAAAAAAAATGCTATAGAATATAATGACACATAAAAATTCTCCAGAACTTTCTGGAGCATTGTGGTGTAAATGTTAACTTCTTTTACTTGCAGAGAACTGAGAGAGCTGAAGGGCTGGGAGCACTGAGGGAGAAGCAGCTAGAAGGGAGATCTTTGTAACCTCCCTAGAATTTCTTGATTACTTCTCATCTGCTCTAATTTTTCCCTGATGAGGAGCTGTGCTTGAGAGTAATAAGTGCGGCATGAACTAAATACATCACACTTAACTGTCTGCATAATGGCACTGGAAAGGAATCAAATGGATTTGGGTTTCATCAACCTGCAGCTATCGATTTTTCAGCTTTCCTTGAGCAGCAAAATGGAGCTAGCAAAAACCACTTTCTGCAGTCAAAAGAGGGAACAGCAAGGGAATACCAAGCCCTGCCTGAAAATAATGTCCATTTGTTTAAAGCCCCTGCCTCCTTCAGCATAAACAGCACAACTCTGCTTTTAAAAATACGCAACACAGAGGAGGGAGGTGCTTTGCTAGCCTTGGCTGCCTGTTGCGAACTCTGGTTACCTCACAACTCATATTTAAAACCTTGAAATTTGAATAGAGAGACTTGAAAAAAATATCTTCATGAAAGCACGGCTTCTGATCCCTTTTCTCTTCTCATTAAATAGCTTCGGCACTATTAAAAACGTAAATTATGAAAACAGTGGATAGTTTACACACAGTACTCATTCATTAAATAGCCTTATATTGAGCAATGAATTTAGACATTTTGACATTTTGAATAAATTTTCCAAAATTTATCAAATGGTTGTAATTTTCATCTTGGCCTACTTTTTAAATACTTTATGTATTTTTATTATCAATAACAAAAGTCTGCTTTAATGTCTGTCAAAATATGCTAGTGGATGAGAAGATGCCCTTGACTCTAACAAGGAAAACTACTATTAAGCCTTTATATACACTCGAATTCAGAGCTGTTTTCATTTTGTCCTACTTTATCTTTTAATATACTTAAGAAGACAAACAAGGCTTTGGCGTTTTGTTTGTCCTTTTGCTTGTTTGTTGCTGTAGCCAAAACTGTTGGTAAGCCCAAGGTAAATACATCTCTTATTATGAGAAATTCACCTTTGACACTGAGTTGGATGCTTTTCCATCATTCTATTCAAATGATTTAGCACTGGAAAATACACAGCACCATTCATCTATTAGGCCTGGCTTATTACATGAAATTAAACATCAGTGGGTGCAGTAATTAGAAATCACCTCACCCTGGAAAATGGGATAATGACACAGTCCTTGAAATCAGTGGAGGTTAAACCTGCATGTTTAGAGCACATTTGTATAAACCTAAGATATGGCTCTGATTAAAGACATTGTATGAATGGCACTACAATTAAGAGTTAGACTAAATCTAGGAGAAAGATTCTATTTTAAGCATCTGTCACCTTAGAGTTGAATATAGTTAGTCAAAGTTTCTAAGACAAATAAATTAAAACATGCAACCCAACATCATTTTCTCAACTAAGTTTTCATTTTCACTGATTTTCAAGGCAATGTCAAAGTACAGTTACAGCATTGATGTATACTCTATGTAAATTAACAGTGTGCTGATAGGCAGTATTGTACATCTGTGAGTCATTTGCTGCCTATAATACAGTCAAAATAGCCCAAAAAAGAACAAAAACTAAAAGGATAGAAATATAAGCAATTATCAGTCCATATTCTTTTTACATTTTTATTATTAGTTATTACAATTTAGTCACTTTGTATCCTGGCCATGCACCCCCATCTCCTCCCACCCCACCCTTCCTCCCTATTCTTCTTCTATGCCCTTCCCCTAGTCTATTGATAGGGGAGGATCTCCTCCCCTTCTATCTGACCATAGTCTATCAAGTCTAATCATGGCTGGCTGCATCATTTTCCTCTGGCCTGGTAAGGATGCTCCCCTCGGGGGGGGGGGGGTGATCAAAAAGCCAGCCACTGAGTTCATGTCAGAGACAGTCCCTGCTCCCCTTAGTAGAGAACCCACTTAAAAACTGAGCAACCCATGAGCTACATTTATGCAGGGGCTCTAGGTCCTCTCCATGCATGATCCTTTGTTGGAGTATTGATCTCTGCAGGCCCCAGTGGACCCTTGTTTAGGAGCCTACCACAGGGACCCTCTGAAAGGCTCTACCAATCAGAGTATCAAAGGCGTTGCTGAGACTCATAGCCAAACTTTGGGCAGAGTGCTGGAATCTGATGGAAGAAAGGGGAGATAGAAAGACCTGGAGGGGACAGGTTCTCCACAAGGAGAGCAACAAAGCCAGTCAATATTCTTAAAGTTGAAGTTGAGAGTGAATTTTCAAAGGAAAGTATTGAAAATGGGAATAATCAACTTTCTTAAATAACAATGTAAAGTATCCTCTCATAGAAATTCATTTGAAACTACACATAAGAAAAAGATTTCAAAGAAACTAATTTTTTTGTAATAAAGCCACTCATGAAGAAAATCATATAAACAGATAACAATTCCAAAGCATTTGAGGACACTCTAGAGAAATGCATAGGTGTTTGTTCTACTCTCCTAATATTAAAATGACTTGCTTATCACATTATCTCTTTATGATCCTCTAGCAATTAAGATATTTGAAAATGTGAAAATATTTTGTCTCTTTTATATTAATTCCTGTGCATAGGAGGGCACAGAGGGACATCATTAACTTTCTTGTTGTTTTTTTTTTTTTTTTTTTTTCAATGCAGTTTATTCAGGAACCTTGAACAATCATCTGACCCTGGGGAAAGCCAGCCCACAGCTTAAATAGCCTCTGGGTAGCCAACCCAGGCGTGCCACGTGTGCAATGCAGATAGGTCCACATACATGGAAGCAAGCCAGATCCTCAGCCTTAGCCAAATGTGGAATTGTTCGTGACAGAGAGCACTCACCAACGGGAAGGTGGAAGGTGGAAACCAGCTCCATCTTTAAGGCATAGCATTCCGCAGCTCTCTACAGTTTCCCCTTTTTGTTTTAGACGCATCAGGAAAGAGTAGAGGTCTGATCTCTGATATTAGAAATAAATTGGGATTTGTACTGATGTTCATTTAGGTGTCATCCACCCAAAGAGCATCAGACCCGTCCGATACCTTTTTCTCAGAGGCGAGACCTGGGGCATCAACCCGCATGCAATCAGACATGCTCTTCTCTGGGTCGAAAGCTGCTGACTCTGAGTGCAGTGCTTAGCCTCGCATCCTGAGCGTATCATTTTAGCTTGTTGTTTTTTATTGTCTTTGTTTGGTAGCAGCTTGCACTCCTAAGCCACAATGAAGCAGTGCCTTATCTGTATAGGTATTTATATAAAAAATGGGAATTACTGACTTTTCTATAATAAAGAGCCATAATTTTAATTAACTTCAGTGTTTAGAAACATCAAAAGTCTTTAATATGGAATTATGATGGGAAATAAAATTTTAACACTCCAAAAAGAAAGGAAATGACTGATATTCATGTGTAGACTGTGTCAAAGAAGATACATTGACTGTACTTTCTAGAGCCCATGATGAAAATGTAGTTGACTCATTAATAACTTATTACTATTAATTATTTTTAACTCAGCAAATAACTTCTATTTCATAAAAGCCTTGTTTTCTTTCTAACCTTTTACTCTATAATCAGAAAGCTATGCTTTCTTTTATCGTCATGTGATAACCTGCCTTGATTCAACTTGTTCAGTAGCACTGGGTTCTTTTTGTCAGTGTCCTGTTCCTTAAGGGTTTTTGTTTGTTTGTTTGGTTGGTTGGTTGGTTTTCGTTTTTTATTTTGTTTTGTTTTAATCTTGCTTCTTAGTTGATTTACCTTGCAAATTCTCCCTGGCTCACTAGGTTTCCAAGAGACCACTGAATCTGGTGGCATCTCTAGGGAAAGTATTTGATTGAGGCTCCTACTGCAGGTTGAGCTGTAGTGACTCTCACGTGAATCTGATCATTTCTTGTTTCCTCAAGACACACTAAATAGCTGCCTGCATTCTCAGAAAAACAGTAGGAAGGGAAATGGGCTCCACATTCCACTTGAATTTATTTATATTCCCAAGTCTGAACCTATTTTCTTCTTGTAGTTCAAGTACTGAGTCTTTCTGGAAGACAGCATTTCTGGGTCAGAGGTTGAATTGGTTGTAAGGAAGTGAGCCAGGAGGCAACAGGTAAACACAAACTTACACAATCTCCTGATTTCAACTCTCAATTTTACTTTGGCTTCTTTAATAATTTACGTTCTCAGGAGGTGTGAGGCTCTTCTCTTTCTTGTCAGCCATGCCCCCTGCAGGCATTGCGTTATAAATCAACAAAGGAAGAATCATCTGTTTCCACTCTCTTCAATTTGTTTTGACCTTGTGGGGTTTTGTGTGCGCCGAGTGCTGTTTTTTAGTGAGTTTTCAGAGAGGAGCTAGGCGGTATAGGTTGGTCAATAAGACTCCAGTATTCCTTTGTCCTCAGGATGTTGCAGTCTGTAAGAAACATGGGTGTGCAGTTTCCAAAAACACCCTCTCTGTAGTACTCATGGACAGATCTAAGTTGTTTTTTATGCATGTGTCACGTATAATCATCTCCTTCATGTGCACTTACTAATGATCCTGTAACCTAAGCACTTTGCTTTGCACAAAGACCTAGGATTTAAAGCACCCTATATCAAAATCTAGAAGCAAGGGCCAACAGGATGGCTTAGTAGCTAAAGGCACTGGTTGCAAGAGCTGATGACCTGAGTTTGGTCCCTGCAACTGAAGGTAGAAGGAGAGATCGCATTACAGATGGTTGTCCTCAGACCTTCAGATATGTATGATGGCATGTGCACAAACACAGTTGTGCACTCCTTCATACACAAACATACAAATATAATAAAGATTATCTAACTATAAATGTGAACAAAGTTTGCAAATAATTGCATAATCATGCTTGAAATGGATTATAATGTTTTATCAGCTTTATTTTAGTTAGCACTTCCTCCTGTAATTGAAAAAAATACTATTGATTAAATACTCACTTTAGTTAGTTTTCACTGTAAACTTAAAACTTTTACATCATAACAATTTATTTAATTTAATAAATATATTCCAATTACACATTAACAGTAAGAAAATAAATAATTACTAATTTTTCAAAATGGTTTTAATTACTCATCTATATCTTTTTTTTTTCTTTCTTTCTGAGAACAAATAAAGCTTAAGACCTCAAAGAATTTTCTTCGGAAGTTAGAGGGTCCATTTAGGAAGTGAAAACCCACAATGATGTAATGGAATGTATACATAGAAGAGGCTCTTTCCTTCTATACTATCTTTAACTGGCATAAGGCTTTTTATATGAAGTTAAAAGGCTTCAATAAATTCCCACAAGGAAGCCAACCGAAGGGCAAAGTCGTAACCCAAAGTTTACAGCTTTATTTTCTTGTTTGATTTTATGTAATAATGCTATGTTTAACATTTTCTTCCTGAAACCTGATTCCTAGTGCGAAGGGTGACATTTTGAGTCTTAGTACTGCCAGCAGTGAATACTGACACAGTACCAGCAGAATAAAAGACTGCCTGACTTTACTAGCCATCTTCATATTAGGAAATTTTGGAAAAATGGATTAGGTACCTAAAATAAAATGGAAAATAAGCAAACAAAAACAAAACAGTACATAGATACAAAGATCAATTGATATGCTATACTTTCATGAACTACAGAGAATCAGTACTATTCTTACATTTTTTTATATTATCTTTATTTGGTCACTATAATTTTATATTATCATGTCCTCAAAAAATACAACTAAAAGATGCTAAAAATTTTTCTCAAATTGTATGCACCTTAAAGATATCATTATAAATTTTCTAATTTAATGCCTGAAATATCAGACTCTAGCTCTTCTGGAACTAGGAAGCAGAAAAACAGTAAGAAGATAAAATGTTAATAAGTTCTTAATTAATGACTGTGGACCAGGAAACATTTAAGCTAAGTTCTACCCTGGCCACACCGTGCCGTGGTTTTATACTGTGGTTTCTTACATATGTCCAGCCTCTTCGGAACCCCCCAGGGATGGAATATCATGTTCTAACTGTTCATCTACCCTGAGTTCTATCTCCCCTTCTCTGCAGTCTCCTTACCTCATTGAAGAAGGTCTCCGCTTGTGCTTGTGGTAACTGCAATGTTTTTTCTATTGTGTTTGACACTGTAAATGTTTATTTATTTTTTTCTCTAAATCTGTAAGGGTCCCACGTCAATTGTTGCTTCACGTACCTAGTCACTGCAGCAAGAAGGGTCAGCCTCTGCCAAAAGATTCAAATCTCCTTGGTGCACTCAGTTTGCTGACACAAGGACGCATGGAGGGACCTTATTTTGAAAACGTGTACCTAAATAGAGTCATACCAGTGTCTGTGGGTAGTAAATTCTGACTAGGTTTTGTTAATTTTGTTAATCCTTCTCTATTTTTGTCTTATAGAAATGTGTGAATCTTCAAATTTCTGTGTCTTTAATTAGAATCAAAATATTATATTGGTTACAAAAAAAAAAAAAAAAAAACCACACTGCCACAACCTCAAAAAAAAGTGGCATTAGAAGCACGCAGCAATTCTTTAGATGAGATGAAAATACTATTTTCTCTGTTTCCTTCTGCTAAATCAACATGGTTATAATTTTGTTATTATTGGTAGAATTTCTACATTGAGGAAGGTGGAATAATTTGTTTCCCAAGTAGTCTGCTGTCTTTCCCTACTTTTCTTAATTAATTAATCAGTTTTCTTAAATTTTTGTTGAAAATATATGTGTATTTATTTTATATAATATATCTGGCTTACGGTGTCTCCTCTTTATTTTTTCCAGTCCTCTACTCACATCTGTACCTACTACTTTTCTGCTTCTTTTTAAAGACCTAAGGCCCTTCCAAGGGGTAATAATCAACTAAAGAAAAATGAAACAAATCCAAGGAAATCTGAATGGAATAAAACAAACAGAAGAAAAGGAGTCCAAGAAAACAAACAAAAATAGATATACATGCAGAGAGCCAATTATTTGCACACTGCACACTCAGGAATCCCATAATGACACAAAACCAGAAGTGATAGCATATACACAAAGGATTCGTAGGATTAAAGAAGATGAAAAATATGAAACTAAAACCAAGAATTAAAAACGATAAAGGATAAGTTCTTTTTTTTTTTTTTTTAAGAAAAAGAGCAGAGATACACCATTGTTATAAGGAACCTCCAGAGATTCACTTGAGCTTGGTTTCTGTAAGCTATTGAGTGCTGCCCATGAAATTTACCCTTAAGAGAAATTTGTTTCCCCAGTGAGATTCCTTTGGAGAAAACTAAATGTTCCTTTGCAGGCGGTTATCATTTAGAGATAGTTCCTGGGATAGAGATGATGCATCTGTCTGGTGCATATCTTTGCAAACTCTACACACATTGACAGTCTCTCATATATGCATTGGTCCTGTTGTGTTTGGAAGGACTTATGTATTTGGTTTCTTCCATATCTTTTGCTGGCTCTTACACTCTTCCTTCTCCCTCTTCCAAAGGGTTCCCAGAGCTATTTGGGGAGATAGTTGATGGAGACATCCCATTTGAGATTGAGTGTTATGAGGGCTCCCACTCTCTGCATATTGTTTGGCTGTAAGCATCTCCATCTTTCTTCTCAACTGCTGCAGGAGGAAGCTTCTATGATGATGTCTGAGCAAAGCACTGATCAATGAGTATAACAGAATGTTATAAAGCACCACATTGCCCAGCCTCACAAAAGAGTGATTAGGATGTCATTAACAGTCATTTTATATTTATGGTTGTGAGCCTAGACTTTAACTGCTGAGCCATTTCTGAGACTGATACTCCAAACAAAGACCATTTATGGAGATATCCTAGATCCCCTGACAGATGTAGCCCATGGCAGTTCAGTGTCCAAGTGGGTTCCCTCGTGATGGGAACAGGGACTTTGTCTGACATGAACTAATTGGACTGCTCTTGATCACCTCCCGCCTCAGGGGGATGCAGCCTTACCAGGCCACAGAGGAAGAAAATGCAGCACTCCTGATGAGACCCGATAGACTAGGATTAGAAGGAATGGCAGGAGGACCTCTCCTATCAGTGGACTAGGAGAGGGGCATGGGTTGATAAGCTGGAAGGAGGGTGGGATTGGGAGGGGAAGAGAGAGGGAGATATAGGTGGGATACAAAGTGTAATTAATAAAATAGTCGGTTAGAAGAAAAAGTGGGGAAGAGCCTAGAACTCATTGGCACAGGAGACTACTTCCTGAACAGAACACCAACAGCACAGGCTCTAAGAGCAACAATCAATACATGGGACCTCATGAAACTGAAAAGCTTCTGTAAAGCAAATCACACTGTCGTCAGAACAAAACGACAGCCTACAGAATGGGAAAAAATCTTCACCAATGCCATATCTGACAGAGGGCTGATATCCAGCATATATAAAGAACTAAAGAAGTTAAAAAACAATAAATCAAGTAACCCAACTAAAAAATGGAGTACAGAGCTAAACAGAATTCTCTGTAGAGGAATATAGAATGGCAGAGAAACACTTAAAGAGATGCTCAACATCCTTAGACATCAGGGAGATGCAAATCAAAACGACCCTGAAATTTCACCTTACACCCATCAGAATGGCTAAGATGAATAACTCAAGTTATTCACATGCTGGAGAGGTTGTGGAGAAAGGGGAACCCTCCTCCATTGCTGGTAAGAATGTAATCTAGTACAACCACTTTGGAAATCAGTCTGGCACTTTCTAAGACAATTAGGAATAGTACTTCCTCAAGATCCAGCTATACCACTCCTAGGAATATATCCAAAAGAGGCTCAAGTACACAACAAGGACATTTGCTCAACCGTGTTTGTAGCAGCTTTATTTGTAATAGCCAGAACCTGGAAACAACCCAGATGTCCCTCAATGGAGGAATGGATACAGAAACTGTGGTATTTTTACACACTGAAATACTACTCAGCAATCAAAAAGGAGGAAATCATGAAATTTGCAGGCAAATGGTGGAATCTAGAAAAGATCATTCTGAGTGAGGTATCCCAGAAGAAGAAAGACATACATAGTATATACTCACTCATATAGTTCTATAAGATATGATAAACATAATGAAATCTATACACCTAAAGAAGATAAACAAGAAAGAGGACTCGGGGTAAGATGATCAATTCTCACTTAGAAAGACAAATGGGATATGCATTGGACAGAGGAGAAAACAAGTAACAGGACAGGAGCCTACCACAGAGGGCCCGTGAAAGACACTACCTAGCAGTGTATCAAAGTAGATACTAAGACTCATAACCAAACCTTCAGCAGAGTGCAGGGAATCACATGAAAGAAGGGGGAGTTTGTATGACATGGAAAGGATAGGAGCTCCACAAGGACCAAATATATCTGGGCACAGGGGTCTTTTCTGAGACTGACATTCCACCAAGGCCCATGTATGGATATAACCTAAAACCTCTGCTTGGATGAAGCCTGTGGTAGCTCAGTAACCAATTGCTTTCCCATAGTAAGGGGAACAGGACTATTTCTGACAGGAACTCAATGGCAGGCTCTTTGACCTCCCCACCCTCCATGAGAGGAGGGAGCAGTCCTGCTAGGCCACAGAGGAAGACTTTGCCGCCAGTCCTGAAGATACCTGATAAATCAGGGTTAGATGAAAGGGGAGAAGGTCCTCCCCAATCAGTAGACTTGGAAAGGGGCAGGGAGGAGATGAGGGAGGGAGGGATGGTTTGGGAGGGAATGAGGGAGCTGGATACAGCTGGGAACAGAGTTAATAAAAAGTAACTAATAATAAAAATAAATAAATATATATAAAAATTTAAAAGTTCTTTTAATGCTATGTTCCCTAAGAAAACAGTAATATTTTTATGTGAGTTTCCTAATTTCTGGTTCTTGGCCCAAAAGCACCAATGAGTATCAGTTCCACCTCATGGAATGTGTCATAAGCCAAAGCTGATAATAATAGGTTACTGTTAATGCCAAAAGCTTTGTTCTGCTATTGCACTAGCATATCCTCTAGCAGGACACTATTGCAGATTGAAAAGGTTGTACCTGCGTTGGTGTTTATCTTTCTCCTATGGTAGCTAGCAGAGTATCTTCCAGTACCATGAACACTAGTACATAAGGGTGAAGGTTCTAGGTAGATGCTGTGGTGGTTTGAAAGAAAATGACCCCCATAGATCCATAGGGAGTGGCACTGTTACAAGGTGTGGCCTCATTGGAGTATATGTGGCCTTGTTAAAGAAAGATTTTACTGGTGGTTTGAGGTTTCAGACGATCAAGCTAGGCCCAAAGACCTCGCGGCTTCATTTCCTGCTGCCTTATGGATCCAGATGTAGAACTCTCATCTCCTTCTCCAGCTCCACAGCTGCCTGCACAACACCATGCTTATCTCCATGGTGATAATGAACTAAATCTCTGAAACTGTAAGCCAGCTCCAATTAAATGTTTTCTTTCATAAGAGTTGCCATGATCATGGTGTCTCTTCACAGCAATAGAAACCATAGTATGTCCGCACTCAACTTCTCCATGTTCATTGAGTTTTATAAGTGTCTTCAGCAAAGTGATCTTGCTGTCAGTTTGTGAAGAGCATCCTATGTTTTGACAATAGCTTGTGCTGTTGCGGTGTTCCCATGGGATGCCTTTGGCCAACAACTCAAATAGCTGTAACCTATCCCCAGTACTGGAAGCTTCATAGGGTGAAAAGAAACATCCAGTTAGGGCTCTGCATCCCCCATTATTTGGAGATTCCATTTAGATTATTTAAGTATATGTGTGTTTTTAGGAAGCTTTTCTGAATTGGGTTTTTGTACTACCTATCAAGTGGCCCTTAATTTTAGCATTCTTTTTGTATTTCCTCCCTTGTTCCTCTCATCCCTTCCCATCCTCACTTGATTCCCATTAACTCTGTCAATCCATAAATATCTATTGTATCTCCCTTTCCTGGAAGATCTCCCCCCTCCCACTAGTCACCTAATCATTATGTTCCTATGGATTATAGCTTGGCTCTCGTTGACTCAACAGCTAATATCCACAAGTAAGTGAATACATACCACAGTTATCTTTTTGGGTTACCTCACTCAGGGTGATTTATCTTCTAGTTCCTTACATTTACCTCTGAACTTTATTATTTTTTTAAATGGATGAGTAATACTCCTTATACAAATATACCCTATTTTCTATATCTATTTATTTATTGAGAAATTTCTAGGATGTTTCCAAATTCTGACTATGATGAATAGAGAAGCCATAAAATGATGGAGCAAGTGTTTCTGTGGTAGGAAGAGGGATCCTTTGGGTATATGCCCTAGATGGGTATAGTTTGAACTTGAGTTAGATTCCCATTTACCCCATTTACCCTGACGAACTGCCATATTGATTTCCATGCTGGCTGTATAAATTTGCACTCCCACAAGCAAAGGATGAATGTTTCCACTTTTTAGTTATTAACCTTAACATTCTGACAGGTTTTGTAAAAATGAAATATCAAAGTAGTTGTGATTTGCATTACTCTGGTGAGTAAGGATTTTGAAATAGTTTGTTTCTAAGCCATTTGAATCTCCTTTTTTGGAATTCTCTGTTTAGATCTGTATGCCATTTTTAAATTAGGTACTTTTTCCTCGATATTCAGTTTTTTATGTTCTTCATATATTTTGGATATAAGTCCTCTATAAGATATATTATTGGCAAAAATCTCCTTTCTGCAGTCTGCCAGTTTGTCTGAATGCTGGTATCCTTTTTAAACAGAAAATTTTGAGTTTCAAGAGATTCTACTTATTAATTGTTGATCTGTGCTAATGGTGGTCTGTTCAGAAAGTCATTTCCTATGACAATAGGTTCAAGGCTATTCCCTATTTTCTCTTTTGTTTTTATAATTTATTACAATTTATTCAATTTGTATCCTGGCTGTGGCCTCCACCCTCATCTCCTCCCAATCCCACCCTCCCTCATCCCATCTTCCTTTCTTCTTCTCCCCTTATGCCCCCCCCCACCAGTCCACTGATAGGGAAAGTCCTCCTCTCCTACTATTTAACCTAGCCTATCAGGTTTCATCAGGACTTATTGCATTGTCTTCTTTTGTGGCCTGCAAGGCTGTACTCCCCAGGGAGAGGTGATCAGAGTGCTTGTCACTAAGTTCATGCCTGAGACAGCTCCTGCGATCCTTTCTAGGGCACCCACTTGGAGACTGAGTCTATGAGCTACATCTGAGCCAGCATTTTAGTTTCTCTCTATGTGTTGTCCTTGGTTAGGGTATCAATCTCTGTAAGCCTCCCAGGGCTCAGGTTTTTTTGTTTGTTTTTATTTTTTGTTCTGTTTTTGTTGTTGTTGTTGTTGTTGTTGTTTTGGCTCTGTTGGTCTCCTTTTGGAGCTCCTGTCCCCTCCAGGTCTTTCTATCTTCCCTTCTTTCATAAAATCCTATGCCCTCTTCCCAAAGTTAGGCTATGAGTCTCAGTCTGTGCTTTGATACCTCGATCTGTAGAGTTTTTTTGAGGCCCTCTGTGGTAGGCTCCTGTGCTGGTCCCTGTCTTCTGCTGCTTCAAATGTCTATCACGTTTGTCCTTTGTCCCTCGGTGGAAGAATGGATACAGAAATTGTGTTACATTTGCGCAACAGAACACTACCCAGCAATTCAAAGCAAGGAAATCATGAAATTTGCAGGCAAATGGTGGGAACTAGAAAAGATCATCTTGAGTGAGGTAACCCTACTTTCTCTTTTACTAGGTTCAGTGTATCTGATTTTAGGTCGATGTCTTTATTAAACCTGGAGTTAAGTTTTATGCAGCATGGATCTATTTGGAGCCTTAAACAAGAAGCCATCCAGTTTGACCAGCACCATTTGTTGAAGACACTGTAATATTTTTTGCGTATTTTTGGTTTCTTTCTACAAAATCAGGTGTCCATATACCTGTGGATTTATGCCTGTTTCTTCAATTCAAATTTGTTTAAAAATTTGTTGGTTTTTTGTGCCAGTACAATTCTGTTTTTATTCCTATACGTTGTTGTACAACTTGAATCTGAATGGTGATAACACCAGCATTTTTTTTTTTCAGGAATGTTTTCACTGTGTTGTTTTTGTTTGTTTGTTTGGTGTTTGTGTGTGTGTGTGTGTGTTTCAATATGAAGCTGAAAATTGTACTTTCATGATCTTTGAAGAAATATGTTGGGATTTTGGTAGAGTCTACACTGAACCTATTGACAGCTTTTGGTAAGATGGCGATTTTTATTGTATTAATCCAAAGAACATGGGAGATCTTTTCATTTTTCTAAAATCTTCTTCAACTTATTTCGTCAGTGTCTAAAGATTATTGTCATGTGTCTTTCCCTTTCTTGGATAGAGTTATCCCAAGATATTTTATATTTTTGAGGCTTTACAAGCCCAAGCTGACCAAATCCCAGCATAGAGTAGGGTATGAAGTACTGCCACATGCCAAAGGACATTGTCAATTTATAGATTCCAGGAAAGAGACGGTAACTTTTCTCTAATAATGTAGCCCCTGATTGACACAAAATCGTCTAGCAGAAAAAATAACTTTATGCTTATTTATCTCTTAAGGTACTTCTTAAAAAGTTTAATTGTCCTGTTATAATTGTGTGCATGTGTTTGTGTGTGTGTGTGTGTGTGCACTCATGCACACCCACTTGTACATGCATGTGCTTGCGAGCATGCATGCATGTGAGTGTGTTAGCAGAGGTGCCTGCAAACTCCCCAGTCCGGAGGTACTGGTAAAATGTCCGATGAAGATGCCAAGAAAAGAACACAGGTCTTTTGCAAGAACAGTCTGTGCTTTTAACCACTTAATCATCACTTCAGCCCTCAAAGTTTTTTAAAATTTTCTTTTTAATCACAGCACATCTTTGTGGAATATAATTTTTATTCATTTATGTTTCAAGATCATAATTTAATTACAGTATTTTTCTCTTCCCTTTCCTCCCTCCAAGCCCTCCCACATACCTCTCTTTACTCTTCTTCAAACTGATGAGCTCTTTTTTTCTTTTATTTTATCACAATGCATTACTTATGTGCCACTCAGCAATATATCGAACTAATCATTAACTCTCTCATCCATATTTAAGTTGTTTTAATCACAGCCCATCCAGACCTCTAATCTGAAACATACCATATCTGGAACATTATGGAAATGAAATACTTTGCACATTACTTTACCCCAAAGACACCCCTTGAAAATGTATTTGTCAAAGACCTCAGCAAAATGCAATGAACTTTATTAACTATTATTTTAAGTCTCCATTCAGCAAAAGTCCCAGCTTGGATATCCTTCTTGGGAAACTTCTGTCCCTCATATTTAGAACAAAACAAAATTTTTCTTATGCTTCTTTCAGTGTTTCTCTTCTAACTCTTTTTGAGGCAATAAACATCAGAAAGTTTGACTCTCAGGGCTGAAGGTGATGTTTTCTCTTACAGCCTCTCTTTATGTCAATTTATATTTTTTCAAGCTTTTTTTATATAATACCTATATCTAACAATTCCCTGAGGTATATCTTATATCCAGACTTCAAGGTTTCAATTGATTTATGGAACATTAAACTCAATTATCTATATATAACAACTTTAATTATTAATCACATTTAACTTGGGCTCTACTTTTACAATGCCAGTTGTCATTACATTTTCTTTATGTAAATTAAAGAAAATGCAATTAAGTCACAAAGTCAGAAATCTAGAAATATTTTTTTATTTTATTTATTGTTTATTATTATTAGTTACATTTTATTAACTCTGTATCCCAGCTGTATCCCACTCCCTTATTCCCTCCCAATCCCACCCTCCCTCCCTCAGCTTCTCCCTGGTCCTTTCCAAGTCCATGGATTGGGGAGGAACTCCTCCCCTTTCGTCTGGCCCTGTTTTATCAGGTATCTTCAGGGCTGGCTGTGAAGTCCTCCTCTGGCCTAGCAGAACTGCTCCTCCCTTGGGGGGTGGGGAGTCAAAGTGCCTACCATTGAGTTCCTGTCAGATAGTCCCTGTTCTCCTTACTATGGGAAACCAATTGGTTATTGAGCTACTACGAGCTTTGTCCGAGTAAAGGTTCTAGGTTATATCCATACATGGTCCTTGGTTGGAGAAACAGTTAGAAATAATTCTTAATTCTTCACATTTCTCCTAGCAAAAGACCACATCTCCAAAATCAGTCCATCAGCAAATCTTATCCAGTCTGCATGACAGTATTTCTTTGTATCTCTGTTGCCATAAACATTGTTGGGCTTTCAGAATTTGTCACATTAAATTAGATAAAAGCCTTTTAATGCAGACATCTTTCCTTTACATGATAGTCTTGACCCCACAGTTAAAGTGGCTATAAGTCTTTAATTAGGTTATTCTTTCCCTGCTCAGTCCCTGCTCATTGATACATGTAAAAGAAATTAAATCTGTATCTTAACTATTCACAAAGCTTCTTTAAGGGTCTGCATGTAGTTTGAGCAGATAGTCCAACCTCCTGTGGCAGAAAATGTCCTCGGCTGAGGTGCTTCAATATACAGGGTTGTTGTGGCTCAATGTGTTTCTTCCATTAGACAAAGATGTCTTTTAACTTCCAATGGAATGCATTATAACACTACTACTTCAGATTGAATAGCATACCACAACCAGCCATCTTTTCTTTGTGCAGCTTTCTTCTTTCCTCCATTCTCTGCCTTTTTTATTGACAATATTTTTTCAAGTTAATAGAACTTTTATTTTGATTACTTAATTTCCCAAGATAGGAGGTGTTTTATATCATTTAGTTATACTGTGCTTAATATATTGCCTAATATAGTTTAGATATTTTAACTATGTAAAATAGTGAGTATGTATTTGTGCTTACAAATATGTGTGTTTGTTCACTGGGTTATAATCTATACTAATAAGTGTAGAGGAATTTTAATCCAATAACACAGCCACTCTGGCAAGGGATCAAAGCCAAAGGCCTAGGTCCTTGTGGTCTGCCTGGTGCATACACTTGCCCTTAATACACACCTTTAATCCCTCTGGCTGGTATACCTTTAGTACACACCTTTAATCCTAAAAAAATGACTTCTAGTTGAGGGGCAGACAAAGTGATGAATCAGAGAAATATTTGACAGAATGAGTCACACATAGGATAGGTTCAACTCTAACAAGAACATCCAGGAGAGACAGGCTACTTCAGAGCAGTGCAGGGAGAGAGAGTTGCCTCGAGTTCAGTGTTCACTTGAATGCAGTTGAGTTCATGCAGATCTGATGTGTTCCACTCAATTTGTGCACTCAGTGCAGTCCAGTTTGTGGGGTTCAGAGGCGGTTTTTCCAAGCAGCTCAATTCACTGAGAAGCCAGATTGAATTGGTCAGCTTGGAGCGGAGTTGTGAACCGGAATGGCTAAAGTGGACCAGCCAACCAGAGCTCAGAAAGAGCTAGGAAGAGTGAACTTATTCAGCAGTAAGTCTCAAAGGCTGAAAATATTCTAGGTCTAGGTTAGCAGGGGAAGGCTGGAAGATGAAGCCTTCAAGGTTCAGCATTACAGATTAGACTGTACAGAAGCTAGAAACTTCCATGGCTAGGCCTAGGGATAGATAGACCAGAAATAAAAAAGCCTGGGCATGACTCCCACCTCATGTCCTCATCTGAGGTAATAAAAACCACATTAACATCTGGCATCCAATATGATTGGAGAAAAAGAACGTCTACTAATGTCATAGAAAGCAGAGGACATCAGACAGAATGTCACAGAGGGTAGTAGACATTTGACAAAAAGACACAGAAAAGAAATTTACCTGGGATTGTCTCCAGAAGAAACATCAGTTCTTTGAGTTTGGCAGGATGATTAAAAAGACAGAGGAGCCTCAAGCCCAGAACAAGGAATGATGCAGGAGCCTCTGAGACAGCGAATAACATTAAGCCACCCCAAAAGACAATTTTAATTATATAGACAAAGTTTCTTTACATTAAAAAAAAAAATTATAAAATCCATTTCATAGTCCTTAAGACCAAGGGTACCTACCAAGGGCTAAAGCTGTAGAAACATTACTTGAATAAGCCATAGCAGTACTTATTGCAGTTTTACATGAAATGGAGTAAACCTCTCCATACGTGTGTGTGTGTGTGTGTGTGTGTGTTGCAGTCTTTGTGGTTTTATTTTAAAGACAAATAAAACAGGCACACAAGCCATTTACTTGTTTTCTTTGCTGAGTAGCCTGGCATTAGGATTGACGACTCTGGTGGCCAGCATGCTGCTGTTTTTATAATGGCTTTTTGGTTTTTGGAGGAAAAATTGTGAGCAATCTCAACACAGTAAGATTTGCACATCAGCAGCTCTTTCAGCTTCTTGACATTGTGGACTGGAAACTTCTGGAAGTCGCTAGGCAGCGTGTGCTTGGTTTTCTTGTTGCTCCCATAGTTGATGTTGGGCATCAGGATCTGGCCCTTGAATCTTTTCTGAACCCTGTTGTCAATACCTCTGGGTTTTCACCAGTTTTGCTTAGTTTTGACCTATCTGTCTGACTGGTGCCTTATGAACTTCTTGGTCCTTTTTTTGACAATCTTGGGCTTCACTAGAGGGCAGCCATGATGCTGCAAAAGAGATGGCAGCCACCTCATAGGTAGTACTGAGGAAGAAGGCCTCTCCTTATTTTCAATTACAATCTTTATATTTATTTTTCTCAGAAAAAGTTGAAAAATAACTACAACAAAATGTTTGAAAAAGTGTACTACAACAAAATTACTTGTACAACAAGAAGAATTAGCTATGATAATACAGAGGCTTGAGAGAGGAGAGACAAAACAAGTAAGAGAACAGGAAGAACCTAAATGTAAACCTATAGCACCTAATGAAATTAAGGATCAAGACAGACAACCCATTGAACTTACAGTGCCAATTCTTAATGAAATTGAGGAAAGGTGATCACTAGCATTCCCAGCTACCTGGAACCAAAGGCCACATAATTGCGAAAATTAACAAAATAAACAACAAGCCTGGAATCTGTTAAAATACAAAATCTTAAATATTTTAAAGACTCTGTAGTGTGCTCATACTCTGTGAGACAGATGTTAAATAACAAGGCTATCCAAAACAGAGTTATTTCCCAAGACTGAAAGAAATTAGCAGCAGCTATACTAGAAGCTGGTTTTCAATTTCAATTGTTGACATGGAAGAAGCTGCAATAATGGAAAATTGTAGTAGGACTCGGTTATACCCAGATCTTAGTGTCCCCAAAGACCACCAGGAGCTGTGCCATGTATGCAAGAGCAAAGAACTTTATTCAGGCTTACTATGTCTCTCCACTGTAACCAAGGCAGTGGATCAGAGAAGAGAACCCCAAGCAGCTGCAAGGCAGGGTTTTTATTGGAATGTCCACCTTAGCAGTTACCTGATTGGCTGACATTCAGCAAGAGCAAGCTTGTTACAAGTGATTGGCAAGCTTGTTACAAGTGATTGGCTAACTAACATAACTAACATTGAGCCAGCTATCTATAGACCTCAGGAAAGTCAGGTCAGTGGGTTGCCCAGCACAGATGCCCTACCCTGAGATAAGATACCTTCCCATTCTTGTGGTTACTTCCAGACTATTCCTTGGGTAGAGAATTTTATGGTTTTCTTATTCCTGGAATTGGTGACTTATGGCCTAGTTCCTGACACTGATGACTTTTTTTTTTTTGGGGGGGGGGTGAGGAATCAGACCTGGTCCTGTCAGTCTCAGTGGGTTAATACTGTAAAAGATCAATTGTTAGGTGAATGTCAATTTGCTGATGTAAGAAAGCATATGCAATTTGATGGCTCTCTTACTATACAATGAACTTGAGTATCTTTAAGATCCAGTGATAAGGTGGAGGAACAAGGGAAAATAATCTATGTTATTCACAGAAATTATGCAAAGCCTTAGAGATACTTTTACTAATTTCATACATTAATTAATGTCCACTGTGGACAAGGCAATATCAGATCCAGATACAAGACAGGTATTAATGGAAACTTTAGCTTTTGAAATGCAAATACAGAATGTAAAAAAAAAAGTTCTTAGACTTTTAAAAGGTAGATCAACACCCATGAATGAATGGATTACAGCTACTATTGATATTGATCCTAATGATTATGTATTTGACAAGTAATGGCAGGTAATCCTAGATATCAAAATTTCACTGTTTTAACTGGGAAACAAGGTCATTTGAAAAGGGACTGTAGACAAAGCATTCCTAGGGACTTCTCTAGAAGACCTGAGGCTTTCAGGGTTTGTAGGTATGGTTGTAGCAGGATATTTGATGCCATTGTGAGCCCCCAAATTGTGAAATGGAAAACCCTGCTTCTTTTTTGGTGTGGTTGAGCACTAGCACACACCTTTAATCCAAAAACTTTTTGTTTATTGTAAACAGGTGATTATGGTGTAGTTCAGCCAGCCCTAGCATACATCTTCAATTCAAGAGTTTTCTGTACATAGGATTTAATAAAGTTGACCTTCGATCAAGAGGCAGAGCAAGAAACCATCTGACAGGGATTAAAGAGTAGGAGGGACTTTGAGCTGAGGAGTATTTAATATAGCAAATAGAAGTAGAAAGAGCTTTAGCTCTCTGGCTTTTGGACAATTTTGAAATTTGAGATAGCAAGCCTTTGGCCTTGGGCTTTTTGGCCTTTCTTCCTGGGCTGTCAGCTGAGCTAATGAGCCTTTTGGGCTTTTTATATTTGAATGTGAGCTGAGAAGGAAGTTCAGCTGTGTGCTTTTTCTGCCTTTATGAGCTATGAGGTTTTCACCCTAGCATCTGTTTCCCGAGTCTTTATTGGTAAAATAGAATGGCTGGAAATTTTCATTGTTTAATAATAACATGTGGTAAGGGTAGGCATTGGACTAATGAATGCAGATCAGCAAAACATATGCAAGGTGACTTGTACTGATGGGAAACTCCCTGAAGATAATCCTGTAAATAAGGGAAACTTCCTAAGGATGTTGGCTTGTATGCTGGCAACAAACAACACAAGCCATGCTTTTTTCTGTCAGCAATGGAATACCTCATCCAAACTCGGTATTGGAGACCTAATGCATGTTACGGAAGGCAACACTGTTGTGGACTTAGCCACAAGTAGTGTTATGCCTAGATGGTGAGACCCCCAAGAGAACACCAGAAGTCAAGTCCATTGCAAAACACATGAATATCTTTTTATTACAAGATATAGCTTGGGCTTACACCCTCAGGATCACAGTGGTTGAGGGCCAAGACACTCATGCTCAGGGTAGGTGGTTAATTTAAAGATTTCAGTCCCTCTCAGTGCCACTAAAGCAGGGAAATTCCTGCCTGGCCTAGGGGAGAGGGGCGATCTGGGCCAGTTTCCTAGCAACTGTATCTCTAGTGGGCTGGAAAGGAATACAGTAAGGCTGATTGCTTCCCACAGGTGGCTGGACATGTCTCCACCTATCTGGCCTCTGTTCAGGCTTATGCTTTAAACTTTAATTCAAAACTAATTTTTAATTCTTTGGTCTTTCAGTAGTATATCAGTCAAGGGAAGAACAGCTCCACTAGATAAAATAAGGCCAACAGCCCTACTTTTGAAGTTATTGACTGAGAAGCCTGTGTGAATAGAGCAATGGCCCTTGAATTAAAAAAAAAAAAAGTACAAGCACTTGAACAGATTGTTCAAGAGCAGCTGGAAGCTCAACATGTAGAGTACCTACAAATCCTTGAAATTCTCCTGTATTTGTCATTAAAATAAATCTGGAAATTGAAGGATGTTGACTGACCACCAAGCTGTAAATAAATAAACTGATCCAACATATGAATCCATTACAGACAGGAATGGACACCCTTACCTTCTAGAGTACCAAGAGCATGACCTATAATGATAATTGACTTAAAAGACAGCTTCTTTACTATTCCCCTACAAAAGCAAGATAGAAAAAAATTTGTTCTTACAATAACTACTTATAACTTTGCTCAGTGTGTGAGAAGACAGCATTGGAAAGTTCTTCCTCAAGGACTGTTAAATGGTCCAATTCTTTGTTAATATTTTGTACAACAGCCATTAAAAATAATTTGTAAATAATTTTTCCAGTCCATAATTTAATCATTTTATGGATGATATCCTGTCTTGTCTAATCAGTCTCACATGAGACTGATTAGAATATCAGTTTCAGAAAAGACCCCTATGCAAAGATTTTTTGGTTCTGTGTTTTCCTTGTGAGCTCCTGTCCCTCCAGGTCTTTCTATCTCCCCCTTCTGTCATAAGATTCCTTGCTCTCTGCCCAAAGTTTGGCTATGAGTCTCATCATCTGCTTTGATATCCTGCTGGGTAGAGTCTTTCAGAGGTCCTCTGTGGTAGGCTCCTGTCTTGTTCCTTATTTTCACCTTCTTCAAATTTCTATCCATTTGCCTTTCTGAATGAAGATTGAGCATCTTAACCAGGGTCCTCCTTCTTGCTTTAGGTGTACAGATTTTAGTATGATTATTCTATATTATAGTCCAATATCCACTTATAAGTGAGTATATACCCTGTGTGTCTTCCTGCTTCTGGGATACCTCACTCAGAATGATCTTTTCTACTTCTCACCATTTGCCTGCAAATTTCACAATTTCCTTGTTTTTAACTGCTGAGTGCTACTCCACTGTGTAAATGTATCACAATTTCTGTATCCATTCCTCAATTGAGGAACATCTGGGTTGTTTCTAGATTCTGGCTATTACAAATAAAGCTGCTAAGAACATGGATGAGCAAATGACCTTGTTGTATACTTGAGCATCTTTTGGATATATGCCTAGGATTGGTATAGCTAGATCTTGAGGTAGCACTATTCCTAATTGTCTGAGAAAGCAACAAATTGATTTCCAAAGTGGTTGTAAAGATTACATTCCCATTAGCATTGGAGGAGGGGTCTCCTTTCTCCACATCTTCTCCAGCACACGTTGTCACTTGAGTTTTTGATTTTATGCATGATCATGGGTGTAAGGTGAAATCTCATGATCATTTTGATTTACCTTTCCCTAATGAGTAAGGATATAAGTGTTTCTCTGCCATTCAATATTCCTCTATTGAGAATTCTCTGTTTATCTCTGTACTCCATTTTTAATTGGATTACTTGATTTGTTGCTTTTTAACTTCTTGAGTTCTTTATATATTCTGAATATTAGGTTGGTGAAGATTCTTTCTCAATCGGTAGGCTGTCGTTTTGTTCTGACAACAGTGTCCTTTGTTTTACAGAAACTTTTCAGTTTCATGAAGTCCCATTTATTCATTGTTGATCTTAGAACCTGTGTGGTTGGTATTCTGTTCCAGAAGTTGTTTCTTTCAAGGCAGACCTTGAAAGAAAAATTCTCAACTTCATATAGAATAACAAGAAACCCAGAATTGTTAAAACAATCCTTTACAATAAAAGATCTTCTGGAGGTAACTCCATCCCTGATCTGTAGCTGTAGCTGTACTATAGAGCAACAGTAATAAAAACTGCATGGTACTGGCATAGAAATAGGCTTGTGGATCAATGGAATTGAATAGAAGACCCACAAATAAAACCACACACTTACAGACACCTTATTTTTGACAAAGATGCCAAAACCATACAATGGAAAAAAAAGATAACATCTTCAACAAATGGTGCTGGTCTAACTGGATGCCTACATGTAGAAAAATGCAAATAGATCCATACTTATCACCCTGCACAAAACTAAAGTCTAAGTGGATTAATGACCTCAACGGAAAACCTGACACACTAAACCTGTTAGAAGAAAAAGTGGGGAAGAGCCTTGAGCTCATTGGCACAGTACATACTCTTAATGACTTTCAAAAACTATTGTAGATATTAACCGAATATGGTCTGTCTTTGGATTAACTACTCGAGATTAGAGTAACTTGTTTCAGCTTTTCAAAAGTGATTCGTACTTACACAGCCCTAGACAATTAACAACTGAAGTAGAGAAAGACTTTACTGAGATAACCAAAAACTGCAGGATGCACATGTGGACTGCCTAGATCCCAATCTTGATTGCATTTAGTTGTCTTGCCTTCTATTCCTTCCCCTACTGAACTCATTGTGCAGAGATAAGACAATATTTTAGAATGGATCTTCTTAGCAAATAAACAGTAAAACACTAAAAAGTTACATTGAACACGTTTTTGAATTGATTGTGATAGAATAAGACTTTGTCAATTAGCCAGAACAGACCCAGCTGAAATTATAGTGTTCTATCCCAAGCCAAAATGACCTCACTATGGATAATTCATGAAGGTTGGTAAATAGCTTATATCAATTATTTGGGAGAAGTTAATAACAAATATCTCAGTTTTTCCAAGCAGAGAAATTCAGTGAGAAGCAGAGAGAAGCCAGTTTTGAATAAGTCAGCTTGGAGAAGAGTTTGAGCCAGAACAGCTGAGGTGAAGCATCAACCCAGAGTTAAAAATGAGCTAGAGAGGGTGAGCTTATTCAGCAGCAAGTCTCAGAGGTTGAAACATTCTAGGTCTGGGGGAGCAGATGGAGGCTAAGAGTCGGAGCCTTTGAGGTCTGAGCTTTCAGAATATTAGGTTTATGGAGGCTAGAAGCTTCCATTCTAGGCCTAGGCCTAGGGATAGTTAGATAGAAACACTCCAAGCTTAGTCAAAGCTGTGTATTGATAAAGCTTGGGTATGGCTCTCATCTCATCTACTCATTTAAGAAATAAAAACAACATTTACATGCAGTCACTTTTAATCATACACTCTCATCTTTGCATAAACCCATTTTAATGTGTTAATGATTGTTGCTTTCTTGGCAGTTAAAAGTTGTCTACTCCAAAGTTATGTTTTATTACAGATTTATTTTGACATATTGATATCTATTTTAATGTGGATTTAACTTCTGAATATATTCTGAAGTACAAGGCATGATTGGTTGTTTCTCTCAAATGTATGTTTATTTGGTCCTCAAATAACATTATCATTTCCCCTGTTACATTTAAAGAAACAGTTTGTAATGTTAAGTCGGTATATATTTTTGTGTTGCTAGTTTTCATATGATATTCCATTTGTCATTTTTTATAGCTGTGTACAAATACATTTTTAAATTACTATAGATTTATATGTCTTGAATGTGATAGAGGGTGAGTATAACCCAAGGCAACTCAAGGATTAAAGTTTGTTTAGGTTGTCAGTTCCATTGTGGCAGAGTTCATATTTGCAGAGATGCATAACATGGAATGAAGTGGAGGCAGGTGCAGGGAGTTTGCTGATATGTAGTCAGTACCCAGTCCGTAGAAAGCAAAAGCAATGGAATGAGATGAGGCTACAAGCAAGTAGTTCTCATCTTATGGGTTGATACCTCACTGGGGATTACATATCAGATATCCTGCACATCAGATATTTACATTGTGATTCATAACAATAGCAGAATTATAATTAGGAATTAGCAAAAAAAAAAATATGGTTGGGGATCACAGCAACATGCGGAACTGTATTAAAGGGCTGCGACATTAAAAAGGCTGAGAACCACTGCTACAAAGCCCTTCCCCCCAATAAAACACTTCCTCTAACAAGGCTACACACCCGAAAGGATCCATAAAAACACAACACCTGGTGGGGACAAACTGTTCAAATACATGAGCTTATGGAGGACACTTCTCTCCCAATCTGTAAAAGGCATAAAGTATTGCCATTATTTTCATTTGCTTTATTTAAAATATAGGCTGCATACTAAAAAAAAAAAAAATTAGTGCACATTTCAAAAACAGTACTGTGAAAAAAGTAATTAGCATGATGTTTTCACTCTTAACAACTTCAATATCTCAAAGACTTGACCTTTGGAAAATTAAGAACATGAAGAAGCCAAATTATAGGAAATTATAGCAACAAGATTCACACATAATATTTTTAATATTCCTTGAGATTCATTCTGCCATTCATGAAAGGGAGAATTTTCATATCTATTTATAGCAATTTTATAGAGAAACAAAATATTCAAAAGATGCCGTCAACCATACAACTATAAAATCCAATATTAAGATTTATCTATGTCAACTTTTTAATATAATAGAAGCTAAGTATAAAAGACCCCCCTATCACCTATCCCTGACCTCTTATCAAAAGGCTCCAAAGCTGAGATTTAAGTTTCAGGAAAACAGCGATTTGAGAATTGCAGAAGGGAAGCTGACCCCTGACACCAGCAAAAGGGAAAGCAAATCCAGAAAATAACTTATTAAGAAAAAAAGCTAACTTCCCCCATTCTGCTCAACACAAATGCCCTTCCCTATACTCAGCCACAACCTCCCCACCCCACCCCTACCTCAGTTTAAAGCATGGAATCTGTTTGCCAGATTCCTTGTGTTTATGTGTTTGTTGCTCTGATCATTGTGGAGTCAGATATGAAGATACCACTGCTCTGCCATTAAATAAAGTTACTCTAACTGTTGATGTCACCTAAATTCTGGTCTTTTATTTTCTCCTCCAAACCTAAGTCTTCCACAACTGAACCAAGAAAAATAGTTTGTGTTAGAGTTCAGCTTGTGTTTCTGTTCCCTTTCTTTATTTTCTTTTTTATTTTTTTATTAATTACAGTTTATTTACTTTGTGACAGCTGTAGCCCCTCCCTCATCCCTCCCTATCCCTTCCTCCCTCCCTCATCTCCTCCCATGCCCCTCTCCAAGTCCACTGATAGGGGAGGTCCTCCTCCCCTTCTACCTGACCCTAGCCTATCAGGTCTCATGTGGACTCGTTCTATTCTCTTCCTCTGTGCCTTGGCAAGGCTGCACCCCTAGAGGGAGGTGATCAGAGAGCCTGCCACTGAGTTCATGCTAGAGACTTCCCCTGCTCCTTGGAGACTGAGCCATGGGAAAGCTGGAGTACCCATATTAATATCTAATGAAACAGGCTCTCTTTATTTTCTGATGAAGGAATTCCTATCTCCTCCCATTGGTCAGACATCTCAAGCTTAAGGATCGTCAGTCTATACCATCAGGAGTATTTCTCAAGCAGATTATTGTGGGTCCTTTTCTGTTGCATAAAAAAAAAGAGTTGCTGGGCTTAGAGGCTGTGTTCAGCCAAACTAAAGACAGAAAGAGATGTTTGGACCGTGGGGCCTCTTATAAACTATATCAGAAGTTCCATGTCAACAACTTTCAGGAGCTTTCATCCACTTTCAGGTGAGATTTCTAGTGATCCAGCTATCTCTGGGCTACTCCTGTTTCTTGCAAGTAACATTTACCCATATTCCTGTTAGTAACTCCAATAAAAACTCATTGGTTCACCAAATCAGAGATTGGTGTAGGATTACTTTGGGTTATTTGTAGACACCTTCTCTGTGGTTACATAAGTGTGTGTGTGTTGAAGATATGTATGTAGGTATAGATGTGTGTTCTACATCTCCCCAGAAAAATCTGTCATACTATATATTCAGAGGTGGCCTTCCTTCATCCTGAGTGCTACTCAGTCTGATACGGCCTAGACTTCTATAACTGCATAGAAGAAAGCAAAAATATCCCATTGTTTCTTAATTACATACATAATTGTCTGGGCCAATAAAAGAATCTGATAATAACAGCTGTTCAAGTACAATCACAAAGGTCATTATTTTCTACTACTAGTATACATTATTGCATTTCTACTGTGAAAAAAAATAATAGTTGAGAAAGTTAAGAAAAACTGACATAAAAGTTCCCTGAAAATTAACTATGTTTATGAAGCTTTTCATGAAGCTCTGAAACACATCTAGACTACAGTTTTCCAAGTTTATTTTTTTCATTTAAAAAAAAAAGTATGTCTGGAGCACATAACTATTTGAAGATCAAAGTTCAGATTAGCAGTTCACAATGTCTTCCTTCTCAGGAGATTACTCTGCATAGAAACAGTTATAATTCTGCTAAGAGGAAAGGGTTTTTGTTTTGTTTTGTTTTGTTTTTGCAGTTAAGGAATAGGTGTTGTCATTTGATCTTATATGGAGATGATTGGGAGGGTAAAGAATGGGGGATGTCACTGTGGTAAGAAAAGAAAAAAAAATAACAGTTAAAGAAACATAGTTCAGGAAATAAAAATAAATAAATAAATGTAATATCACCCACTGATTTTAAAGTCAAAAGTTCTCTATCTTGCATTCATAGAAAAACAATGATGAAAACATTCTAAGTAAAAGAGATATAGATAAAATAAGGAATGAAATACTGTCCATGGAAGATGCATTCCAGAAAATGTTTATCACGAGCCCAGAACACTGAAGGCCAAGAACAGGATAATTGATGGCTGTTTTATGCATGGAAGCTTTTCTAATACTGTACTCAGGGTAAGGGAGTTCTGCTCTGGGTGATGTTATGTTACATCTTCACCAACTGAAAGTTCAAATAGCCATAAAGAAGTAATAGTAATCTACCAACTGGACAAGACAGAGAAGAAATTTTCAGAAAGAGGAACAATGTGTAAAAGGGAGAAAATTTATGCAGTTCTCATATTTCTCTGTGATAAACAAATCATCTCCTATAAGTGCAACAGAAGACAGGCAGGCTGGTTAGTGAATCTGGTTCACATATGCAGAATAATGCTTTATATTTCACCATGGAAGCAGGGTTGATTGTTTGTTTGTTTATCTTGAGTTAGACATGAGAATTCAGGTCTTAACAAGTATTTTAAAGCCTTGTTTATGACCTAGAGCATAATTCTTTCATCAGTGAGTCACAGCCTTGCATGTTGTAATGAAACTATGAGATTTGTAAAATGTTTTCTGAATGAACAATAATCAAAAATTTACTCAAAATCAAAGTAATAATTAAGAATTTTCTGGCACTACTTGCCTATGTTTTAGGCACATAACTCCACTCTAGGTTTGGTTCTGAATATGCGGTATGGGCACTGTGGTGGTTTGAATACGAATGACACCAATAGATAGGTGAATACTTGGTCCTCAGTTTGTAGAAATTTTTTGGAAGGACTTGGAGGTGTGGCTTTGTTGAGGAGGTGTGTCATTTGAAGAAGGATTAGAGGTTTTCAAAATGCTCATGACGTTCTGAGTTCTCACTTCTGTCTTCTCTCCTCTCTCTCTCTCTCTCTTTGTCTCTCCACAATGTGTAGACTAAAATGTAAGTTCTCAACAGTTGCATGATACTACCACCTTCAACTGCCTGTTTGGGATGGAGCCTGTTCCCCTTTATTGACACTTTCATAAGTTTGCTCTTGTAGTTTCTTTTTGGCACTGGATTCCTCAGACAGTTCCTTTTTACAAATTGGAAGATTAGATGTGTTGGGTCTCGCACAGAGAGTACCACTATGCCTTTTTTGGCCATCATGAATTCTACTCTCTGAAACTATTAAGCCCTAAATTAAACACTTTTTAAAGGCTTTGTGTTTTATCACATGAATAGAAAGGTAACAAAAGCAGAAGTTGGTACCAGAGAGTGGACTATTGTTGCGACAGATTTACAGTGATATTTTAGAAGGATAAGAAAACTTTAGGATTTTGGTCTAGGAAAGCAGTTTTAGAAAAGCAGGAGTTAACAGGCCATGCTAGTTGAACCTTAGGAGTGGGTAGTCCCAATTGCAACATGGACTGTGGAGACCCAACTCAAGAGGTTTAAGTGAGGAACAATAGTCGAGGGATAATTCTTGCAATATTTAATAAAGAACATGGCTGCTTTCTGCCCTTGTCCAGAGATCTCATCTAAGGCTAACATGAAAAGTAATGGGCTACGTTTTTTTTTTAGCAAAGAGGATCTAAAGACAGCCTACTCTTGACTCTCCCTCATGTTTATTAGTAATCACTATAACACTTCTACAATAAAAAGAGTAGATAAAAAAATACAAAATGTACAGTTTGAAGCCAAAAAGAAACAGGAAACTTCCATGTTAGAGCCAACATGGTGCTGAAAGAGGTGAGAAGACTACATACTGTTGTGTTCCAACACAGAATAAAGGAATACTCTCAGTGCAGGACCCAACGCGGCCAAGCTTCCAATCTGAGGAACAAAATCGAAAACAAAACAAAACAAAACAAAAGTCTGAGAAATTTAATGTTCCCAAAAAAGGAAACAACAAAGAAAAGCCTCACAAAATGTTAATCAACAGAAACACGCTCCATTCCAAACAGGCAGGTGAAGGTTGCAGTGTCGTCTATGTGGCTATAGATTTAGAGTGATGAATGACATGAATTCAGGGGTTGCTTAGACTTTGTTTGTTGTTAAGTCTTCCTCTGGTACCAGGCATGCTGCAGGAGAGGTCCCTCCTTAAGGTCCAGAAATGTCATTTTGTGAAGCTTGTTGTAGAGAGTAACTAATATTTACTATTGGTTTATTTTCTTGTAAAGCTTGCTGCTAATCTTAAACAGCTGTATAACCAAATCACCACACAGAAACTGGGTTTTTAGTTAACCTAGAACACAATGCTGGGCAATACTTACCCCTTCCTAAACCTCCAAGCCCTCAGTTTCCTAACATTTAGATTTCCCACATTATACTTGCTTTTTGTGAAATCTTAGGTCTGGTTCATGCTCCAAGTCCTCCAAGCTCTCTCCTCTCGCTTTGCTCTCCTCGTGCTCCCCTCAAGCTCCTCCTCCTTCTCGCCTCTTCCTGTTCTCTAGCTCCTCCCTTCTTTCCTGTCCTCTGGCTCCTCCCATTGTACAACATTGTATCTAGTTGTTTTATTTGTGTCCTGTTTACACAAGAATTGAGACAGGATGCTTATAGTGAGTATCACAATGCAATATCCAGATTGAAACCAGAGAGTTGGGGGTGGGGAAATCAGCATTTGAATTAACAAGGGTAAGGCATATACATTTTAAAAGAACATTATACCAACAGAAGCTATAAAACAGGCCTGATATATTTGGTCCTTGTAGAGCTGCTGTTCTTTCTAGTTCATACTAACTCACCCTTCTTTCATATGATTCCCTGCACTTTGCAGAAGGTTTGGTTATGAGTCTCAGCATCTGCTTTGATACACTGCTAGGTAGAGTCTTTCAGAGGGTCTTCTATAAGTCTGTTTTTTCCAACCAAGGACCATGTATGGATATAACCTAGAACCCCTGCTTGGATGTAGCCCATTGGTAGCTCAGTATCTAAGTGGGTTCCTAGTAAGGGGAACAAGGACCATTTCTGACATGAACTCAATGGCAGGCTCTTTGACCTGGTAAAGCTGCACACCCCTCAGGGGGAGATGATCAAAGAGCCAGCCACTGAGTTCATGTCAGAGACAGTCTCTGTTCCCATTACTAGGAACCCTCTTGAACTTTGAGCTGCCTTGGGCTACATGAGCTACATCTGTGCAGGGGTTCTAGGTTTTCTCCATGAATGGTCCTTGGTTGGAGTGTCATTATCAGAAAAGATCCCTGTCCCAGATTTTATTTTTCTCTCTGTCTGCTTGTGGAGCTCTTTTCCCCTCCAGTTAAAGAGGTTGCCTTGGGCCTCTAAAAAGGCTTTGGGCTTTTTAGCAGTACTGAGACCATGAAAGACTACGGAGACTTCTGAAACTGAACTGCCTTTTATATTTTTATACAGCCACAATACTACAGAGGGACTGGCATAGAAAGAACAGAGGTTCAGAAATTACACTTTCAGTTCTTCCTGTTGAGGTGACTTCCAAACATAAAACTATTTTCATTGCTACTTCATAACGTTAATTTTCCTATGTTATTAATCATAAAGTAAGTATCTGTGTTTTCTGATGGTCTTAGGCAACAACACCTGCAAGAGAATTGTTTGAACCCTAAAGTGGTCACAACCCACATATTAAGAACTGCTGGAATAGAATGTGTTAATTTGAATGATTTTGCCTTATGGATTCATATATTTGAATACTTAGTCCAAGATTCATACATCTGTTTTGGAAGGATTAGAATGGGAGTCCTTTTTGAGGAAAGTGTGTCAGGGGGCAGGCATTCAGCCTTCAAAAGACTTGTTTTGGGCTGAAAAGATAGCTCAGAGGTTAATAGTACTGGCTGATCTTCCAGAGGTTCTGAGTTCAATTCCCAGGAACGACATGATGGCTGACAACCATCTATAATGAGATCTGGTGCCCTTTTTTGGTGTGCAGGTGTATGTGTAGACAGAACATTTTATACATAATAAATAAATTTTAAAAAATTACTTGTTCCCCTCCCAGTCTTTCTGTCTCTTTATGTCTCTCTGTCTCTCTCTGCTTCCATCTTGTCAATTGAGATAATTTTAAACTCTCAGGTGATCCTGCCATGCCTTTGCTCTGCCATATGGACTGTAACCCTTTGAAACTATAAGTCACAAATCACTCTTTTGTAAGTTGCCTTGATTATGGTGTTCTATCATGGGAGAAAATCACAATAGAAAATAAGCAAAGCCACACATTATGCACTCAGTGATATCACACTATACAACGCCAATCAATGATGCCTGAAAAGTTCTGCTCAGATTAGATACAATTACATGCCACAAATTACTGTTTATTTTATATATATGTACATACCTACATATATATATATAATCTTTTCTGTTCTATATAAACATTAATTAATTTAAAAAATAATTTATATTTCTCTACTATCACTAATCGGTAAGTATATATCAAATTAGTGTATCCCTGAATGATTTTGTTATATAATATTTAATTTAAAAAACTATTTGACTCGTGTACTTGAATTTCATTAAAATAGAATAAAATACATTTTGCTTGAAGTTGGGATACACTTTCCAATAATTTCTGAAATTGTTCTACCACTTGTACCATATATTTATGTAAAACAGCCTTCTCTGTATTGACACATCAAAATATTGATAAACTCTACTGCTGCAGGATGTATTGCAATATCAAACACTCAACCAAGATACCAAGGTTAATTCTTCATGTGAAGTAAGATAATCCCATCCATCTATTTTATGCATATTTGCTTTCATCTTTAACAAATAAGTTCATATGTATTCAAAATAATTCATTTCAAATAAAATTCTTTTTGATTAATAACTTTAATTTATATATTTATTTTCTATAGTTACATCCAGTATTCTCAGCCCTTACAAAAAGTGAAACAAAAACTTTAGTAACGCTAGATCTAGAGACAGTTTAATTAGATAGACCACTTTTACCAAGACTATGTATACAAAATATATGTACAATATACTATTTTATTGAAAATGCTGATTGATGATCTAGATTCCATCTTATACTTTCTATGTTAATTCCAAAACATTCACCTTCATTTTATATTATCCTTTAATTCAAATTTATATATTTATTTATTTATCATTTTGCTTATTTCAATTTTGAAGTTTTTTTTAATTTCATAAAGTGATTTAGTCACAGCCATACCTCAGTGCCTCCCTCAATTCCCTCAACATGTGCATCAAAAACTTCATATCACACACACACACACACACACACACACACACACGACTACTAAGTTCAAATAGTACTATCCACATATACATGTGTGTGAGGAGATCATTTACTCAGGCATGGACTACCTACCAATGCCTGGCCTTCCAAAAAGAAAAATAGCCATTTCTTCTTCAGCAACTACCAGCTGCTATTAGTCCGTTAGACATGGATAAGAGTTAAGATCTCTTCCCTGCCTTCTACTTAAATTTTTAACATTCTTAACCTTGGAGAGATCTTGTGCAGGTAGCCATCACTGCTTTGAGTCCATGTGCGTACGACCGGTGGTATCTCCACAGGCAAGAGTTCCCTAACAGTCCCTGACATCCTCAGGCACTTACATTATCTCTGCTTTCCACGATGTTCCTTGAGATTTGGTTGTGGAAACAGATGCAGAAGGGATGCAGGTGCTCTGCCCCCACTTGCGACCATTCATTCTCACTTTCTTGGACAGTTTTGACTATGTGCGTCAAACACTACCTTATGCAAAGAGAAGCTTCTCTGTCCAAGTCTGATATCATCACAGATCAGTCCATACAGGAGTAAGCACTTAGAAGTGAGTTTGACAACATGGCCTTTAGGAGAACAATGTCAATCGTTTCTCCCCTAGGGCCTGTCATTTCCATAGCCATATGTTACCGGATTGTCTCTACCTGCCTGCTGCTCAAGCAAGGACACAGAGAAGTTTTTATTAATAAGAAAGCTTGGCCTTATCTTAGGTTTGTCCCCAACTAGCTCATATAACTTTATCTGTTTACACTAACTAGGTTCTGCCATGTGCCTCATTACTTCTCAGTACTGGTACCTGTTTCTTCCACTGCTTCTGGCTGGCAAATCTCCCTGGGCCTGATTCTTTTCCAGCATTCCTACCTCTGCTGGATTTCCTGCCTATCTTCTCCTGCTTTTTTATAGGCCATTCAGGTCTTTATTAAACTGATCAGAAGGTGATGGAAAAGAATGTTTAAAAAACACTGAGACAGGTGATACTTCATAAAAATAACAATACCAAAGTCCTGGTCTATACTCTGCTCTCTGCTGAGTACATTCAAATCAGCAATTGAATAGTTCAGTGACAACCTTTTCATAGTGCACATGAGATTCTCCCAAGAGCCATACATATTTGCAATGTCAGTCATAGATTTCCTCCTGTAAAGCAGGCCTAATACCTAATCAATGAACAGGTTGGCAACCTCCAATGAGTACCCTTTTCTTTGCTTCACCAGTGGGATAAACCAAAACCTAGGTTATCATTGTAGCACACCAAACTTTCACTGAGGAGAGACTGGAAGCTAGAAATAGAAGACTATTGGAGAGAAATTTAGTCATAAACGAATCCAGTAACATTACAAACATCTCATGTTAGGAATGGAGAATAAGTGGTATTGGAGCACAGAAACAAAAGCCAAAGAGGGAGACATAGTAGAAAACACTGATTTCCATCATTAAAGAGATTTTTAAAACAGGGGAAAAAAATAGAATACCAATGGGAACAAGAGTATACTCTTTTTCATCATGTTGAACAAAAATTCTCTATTGCTCTTTTTAATGATTTTTTTATGTTTTCTAGGAAAATCAGCAATGTTATTTCAGATGTCATGAATTAATTTAAATTTTTGCCATTGCTATGTCACTGTTTACTCTCTCCTTTCAGAGCCACAAGCAGTCAACATTAATAGAAGGACTAGGATACCCTGTCCTTCAGGGACACACAGAGTCCTTTATTTTCAAGTGCAGCAGATTCCTTTGACTGTTCTTGACGTGTGTGATTAATTGCCAGGAGTCTCCTTTTTCACAGCATCTTCTTCACCATGTAGTTCAAGCTCAGCTCTCCAGCTGCCACACTGCGTCTCTCAGAAGAATTGAAATGTGCCTTTATATTTAAATGTAATCCTTGTGATCAGGTTGAACCTGTCACACACCTGCCATCCTCGGCTAATAATAGGCAAGCCTGAGTGAGTACCATGGCTGCCAGTGTCTGTTCAGTGTGCTATCCATTGTGTGAAAATACTCGTGTGAATCCTGGAGCCTGCGTTTATGCATACATTTATCTCCTCTTATGTGCATACTCTTTGCCATCTGACAGTTTTCATTAAACCCAATATTTGATTAGTTAGTGCTTTCTGGGTTTTCTTTACATATGTATTTACTTCAAATACAAAAATCACAAATTTTAATAACAAAAGCCTCAGGCTTTCCGGTTTCCTTTGTATCTAAAATTATTCAAACTGAAATGAAAATCAGTCAGGTAAAGAGTAGGCAGTCAAGGCGAACATCACTCATCTTATTAACTGAAAATACCATATTTATTTTATTTTGACAAAAATCCAGTCTTAGCAAAATTTCCAGAAGCTTTAAAAATAAGATATTGATAATAATTGATGCCTTATAAATATTTCTAGACACAGAAGTAGTGCCTCTCCTTCAACGTTGTCATCTGTTTCTTCTTGTAACCTTTGGAATGGAGGTTTACACTCTTGTTCCCTTGTGCACATCCTTTACCCCATGTCCAGGAGCAAGTCGGGGAGCCAGTGGCGAATGTCAACAATGCTCTGTCCTTCAGGAGAGTGCCTATGTCTTCCCTTGTGAGAACCTACTCTGAATTTTGGAAAAGTTTCTCTCACCTCACATTTCTCGGCTCAGCCTTCATGGGGGCTTTCTCTTCTTCCTTTGCAGCTGCAGAAGTTCACATTATTTTCAGGAAAAAAGAATGGGGTCACAGTGATAAGTTAGCAATACCAAGTACATATTACAGGCCCAAGCCCAAGAATCCCTGTGAATTAAAAACAAACAAACAAAAAAAACAGACAAACAAAAAACAGAACAAAAAACCCTTTCATTCTGTATTGTTTCCTGTACTTCAGAACATCAGAAGTCCAGATCATTTTTCATTTGTTTTACTTTAATACAAATAAAATATCTCTGCCTAGAAAGGCCACATAGACACCTTTCTCAAACCTTAGATAAATTTTATTTCATTAATTTAATCATTTTCCTAGTTAGTCATATTAAATAACTAAAGTCTTTGTGAAGCATAGTTAGACTTACAGACTGACAGATACTGATATAAAACAATAATACCATTTATATTTAAATAATGATACCATTCATATTTAAATCGATGCAATTTTCACGCTAGCTGACTTTTCAGTGTGTCATCACCCAAAATCTACCCAAAGAAAACACCTCAGTTTAAATAAATTTGAGTCTAAAACAAAAAAAAGTTTTCATTTTTCCCTATGAAATAGATAAAAAATAGTTTGTTACAGAATTGACATTCCATTTAAACAATGGTCAAAAGTTGTTAATTACTTTTACTTTCCAGTGTTTTATTAAAAATATTTCTTAAACTGTGAATCTTGAGGGAGAATGTGTTATTAAATGTATCTCCTTTACCCTCCCATTCCCCTGCTCTTTTTGGTGGTATTTTTCTTCCTTTAGAAGAGTTTCAACACACTCTTCAGCTCTTTGGATGTTCTGCATTTTCATTCATTGAGAGTTTCATTACAAATCACACCTTGTCCCGTCTAACATAAGCAAAAGCTGAGCAGGTTGTTTCTATTCTATAGTCACTGGGTTTTACTCCCCTTCTATCTCACTTGGCCAACAAGCCCTGCTCTGGGGTTAAAAGGAGAGAAAGAATTAATGAGAAAAGAGGTAAATAACACAAGTTTCCTTCCTCAACCATAACTGATCCTATTTGTGACTGTATTTTTTTTCTATATTTTCTAGATCTATAGAGCTCCCGCTCTCAAACCAGACCCTTTTGTGACAGCATTAAGGGCTTTTCCCTTCTTTCTTTCTTTCTTTCTTTCTTTCTTTCTTTCTTTCTTTCTTTCATCTGTCTTTCCTCCTTTGAATAGGTATTCACGCATACTTCTTTCATTTAATATTTCAGAATAGGAGCTGTCTTCTTTTTAATCTTTCTTTTCGGTGCTTATCCAAAACACTTATATATTTACTCATATTTCTCCCAGCTACGAAGAAATGGCCATTCACCCCTTACTCTGATGAGATGTATTATTCAGAGTAATTCTAATTTTCTAGTTAATTGCATACAAGACAGAGGTTTTCATCAGATGTGGACTTGGCAGTGATTTCTGTAAGTCCTCTTAAGAAATCTCAACAAATCAATGCCATTTTATGTAATCAGTTTAAACATTAAGATAAATGAAAAATCAGAGTATATTGGAAACCATTAGTAACTCCACGAGTTAAAATAACTACTTTTTTAATGAAGTACATTGAGTAGGAGTTTACATTCCAATTTCAAATCTTTTTCTACTTTTATAAGCTAGAGGGTATGACAGCTCTTTTACATAACTTTACTTAGAAGCTTCACAGGGGTACTGGGAGAGAGTAAGAGAGAAAGGGAGGAAAGGAGGAAAGGAGGGAAGGAGAGAAAGCATCTTACCTGAATTTGAAACGTAGTATCATTTCAGTAGGCTTAATAACCTTATATACTCATTACAATTTGGTATTTCAGGAAAATTTTAACATGACGTTTTTTTTTGCATTAAAAAAATAAGGGTAGATGCTGAGAAGAATGGCTTGCTGAGTATGTTACCAACAAAAATAACGAAAGCCTTACACTTTGATCTCTGAAAATTAAATAGTGTGGAAGAGATGACCAGTTACCCAAAGTTGTCCTCCTGCCATCACAGGTGTGTTCTACTGCACACATACACACAAAATAATAATCATAGCTCAGAACATGCTAAATTATTTCCAATATTTTAAACATTTATAAGATTTAAAATGTATTCCTTAAACATAATTTTTGAAGAGAATTCTTGTAAAATGTCTCCATATGAAATGGTATTTTATATAACTCTGACTTACAATTGCATGATCTATATTTTTATGAAATGATAAAAGTATAGAGTATGGAAACATCTTCACAAATAGTAATTTAATATGATGTAAGTGCTTTATGTTATACATACTCTCTAGTAATCAAAAATAATCACGAAATAGAGCAAGACCAGGAAGAATCAGCTTTCCAAAGTTGAACTATGGCAAAACTCAAACAAATACTAATTAAAACATGAGAAGTACAGGAATCTCATCAATTAGGATGCGCACAAGTATGTTATATAAATCACAGACTTTTTTTTTTTTGGATGTTTGTAAATTTCATCAGTGTTTCCACCTAACTCACACCATCCTGACTATTCCCTATTCTTCAGACAGCGAAAGTCTGTAGGACTAATCATTCCATCTACATTAAAATTTAAAAATACAAAAACAATTCCATGTGATTTGAATTTTGCAGCCAGCACATTGCATACATAAGTCCATCCTGTCATGTGTCCACCCTTTCTCACCTACTGCCTATCTTTGCTTAATAGTTTATTCCAGACAACACCAGGGAATCTGGGGATTCTTTCTTATCAAAATTGATGCTCCTTGTTTCCATGAACTCCATGTTCCCCTGAAAGCCATTAACTCAAACATAATTTTGATTGTCATTTTTTAATGAAGAGGAGGAAGCAGACTCCATGAATCTTGATGACTTTAAAATTATGAATGAGATTTATCAATGTCAAAAAAATGTCAAAAATGATATGAGCTTCATTCAGGTCTTTGATAGTAAGGAGTTACAAGCATTTTTCCTTGTCAGGCTGTGGGTCCCTAATCAAATTGTACTTTATAATATCTGTACACATTCACTAAACAACCTACAATTCTTCCGGTGTACTGATGTACTGGATCTGCTGTTAATGTGTGGAGCTTTTGTTTCTGGAAAACTCTCTGTGTATCTCTCCCTTCCTTTTTCTTCCTCTTCTCTGTCTCTCTCTTTCAGTCTCTCTCTTATCTCCCTCTGTGTGTGTATGTATCTATGTATGTGTCATTGTATGTGTGTGTGATGGTTTGAATATCATATGAACATCACAGACTTATATATTAGAATTTTCTTTCTTAGTTGATAGACTTTTGATAAGTGATTAGATCCTAAGACCTCAGACTAAATCAATGAATTACTCATTAGATGTGTTCATGAAATACTGATCAGGAAAAGTGGCCTAGCTGGAGGCATTAAATCATATGAAGTGTGACATTCATGGACCTGGCTTACCCTATCCCTTTTATGCAATCTTTTGATCTGACTACAGGTGGCCATGATGAGAGCTACTCAGTCTTATAGTGTCCTTTTCAGTACAAGGTACTAACACTTGTGAAACCACAGGTACACAGAATTTTTCTTCCGTTACATTGTTTTCTACAGATATCTGGTGACAGTAAAAATAAAGCTAATTATTACATGAAATTGGACAAAAAGTAATGATTGAAAACAGGGTGGAGGAAATCCTCAAAGGACACAGCCAAAAGCAGATACTGTAAAATATATGAAATAAGAAAACTAACAAGGAAGATATGGAAATTGATTCAGTGATCCTCAACCAAACATTGGGCCAGGTTCAGGGAGTCTTGTGGAAGGGTAGGAGAAGGAGAGAAAGACTCAAAGGGGGCAGGAACAAGAGAAGAAGGCCAAAAAAACCAACTAACCAGGGCCCAGGGAGTCTGTGGAGACTGATGCACCAAGCAAGGACCATGCCTGGACTGGGCCTAGACCCCCTATACAGTTTCTGACATGAACTCAGTGGCTGGCTCTTTGATCACCTCCCATTGGCAAGGGTGGACTTATCAGGCCACAGAGGAAGAGGATCCAAGCAGTCCTGATGGGACCTGATAGGCTAGGGTCGGATAAAAGGGGAAGAGCACTTCGCCTATCAGTTTGGTCAAGGAATGGAGATAGGGGTAGAAGAGAGAAGGGGATGTAACAGGGAGGGGATGTGGTAGGGGGCTACAACCAGGATACAAAATAAATAAATTGTGAATAATAATAATAATAAATTAAAATACAGAAGAAAGAGGAAGGTAAAATAAAAGTAAGGATGTGTGAAAAAGATGAAATTATATATTAATTAGATACCTAAAGTATCTATTATGTATGTGCATTAGTGTACTGATATACATTTATAGTTAAAATGGCTTTTTCCCATTAAGGCTAAACATATCCACCCAAGAGCCATAGTCTGTGTAACGAACACCCCAACATCATGCATGAGAGGGTCTCTTTTGAGTTGTCAGGATTGTCCAAGAGACACCCAAAACATTATAGAACATTGCTGTTTCCTTCCCAGAGGTGTGAGGTAAGTTCCTATTCCCTGCAGACACAATATACTTCAAATGCACGGAAGAGGACCTGTGATGCTCTTACCTAAAAGCCTCCTTTTGAAAACTAGTTTTCACAGTACCAGAAAGAAGGAGACCAACAGAACCAAAATATTCCTGCCCGGGAGGCTCTGCAGAGACTAATACCACAACCAAGGACCATGCCTGGAAAAGACCTAAAACCCCTTCTCAGATGTAGCCCATAAACTCAGGCTCCAAGTAGGTTTCCTAGTAATGGGAGCAGGGACTGTCTCTGGCATGAACTCAGTGGCTGACTCTTTGATCACCTCCCAGTGTGTGGTGCAGGATTGCCAGGCTCCAAAGGAAGATCATGCAACCAGTTCTGATGAGACCTGATAGGCTAGCGTCAGATAGAAGGGGAGGAGAACCTCCCCTATTAGAGGACTAGAGGAGGGGCATAGGGGGAGAAGAGAGAAGGAGGATGGGACTGGGAGGTGATGGGGGAGGGGGTCACAGCTGGGATACAAAGTGAATAAATTGTAATAAATTATATTTATATATAATTTATGTATTATATATAATAATATGTAATAAACATATATGATGGGAAACAACAAACAGCCCTACAAATAGCACTACCCAGCTATGACATGATAGCCATAAGGGTGTACACATACTTTGACATTAGCTATCAGGTCTCCAGTTGGACTTAAGATTAGGACTGACTCAACAAGAGGAAAATAATGCCTGGCATTGGACACTTAGTTACCTGAACTATTGAAGTAATAGGTCTTGAAGGAGAACCCACCACAGCCACTTTAGTAAACTGGTATAATTCTTAATACGTTTTTAAGAAAGCATGGCAAATGAAACCTTGTTCACTGATAACCTATACTATCTAACATTTAATAACAAATTGGTTATTTTTTTCATAATTACAATCCAGTTGATTCTCAAAGAGTTCCAAACATAAACAACAACTAGATACCCCAAGTCATAATAGTAGGCAAAGTGTCAAAGCAAAAAATGTGCAGACAGGATGTAAGACAGGTTGGGGTTACCAGTTCAAAGGACAAAAATAGACTCAGAGTTGGGCTTTGTATGGTAGCCCTTGTCTTTGGAGATTTGTTGAGAAACTTTCTCAGTGGTGTTTGAGAAACAATAATGCCTGGAGATAAATTTTCTGTGCTACTTTACTAGCATCTAAAACAAATATACATTATAGTTTTCACTACTGAAAACATTCTCCCTATAACCTGACTATTTTCTGGTGTAAAGAAGATACTGGCTATTGGGTGCCAGAGAAGTGATTCAGCAGTTAAAAGCACTTGTTGCTCTTGCAGAGGAGCTAGGTTCATTCCCTAATTCCCACTTGGTGGCTCATGACCATCTGTGACTTCATTTCTAGGTGATCCAATGCCCTTTGCTTGTCTCATTAGGCCTCAGCAATCAAGGGGTATACTTATAAACAGGCAAGAACATACTCATATAGATGAAATAAAGATGAAATGTAGAAATAAGTTAAAATATTCTAGCCATTATTATTGCATAGATACAACATATCAATAAGAGATTCTGAATACATCTATCTACTTAAGAATATAGCTATCTATCTCCTTCTCATCTATCTATCTATCTGTCTGTCTGTCTGTCTGTCTGTCTATCTATCTATCATCTCTTCACCTATCTACCCACCTTTCTGATATCTGTCTGTCTGCAAAGTACAGTTTGGGCTATATAAAAATACTTAATGGTGGAACAGCTCAAATGTAATATGTTTCTTAAGCAAATGCTTGCAGAATAATATGAGTGCTGACTCCTAGATAACTAATAAGAAGGCTCCGATAAACATCTTACCTGGCATTTTAAGATAATGAATTGAGGACTCAGGCCCCCGTATGACTCCCAATGAAACATTGCTTCTCAGAAAGGTATTAGAAACTTCCTTTACACTTTTATTTTCATTGTAGCTGTGCTCTCCATGAATTAATAAAACTATGGTAGAAGCACAAATCAGCAGCAACAATAAGCCAATGTGTAAAGGAACACAGATTTTTCTTAGGAAAACAGTGTAATTAGGGACTAATTTTAAATGAACAAAGCTTGTAGGATGAAAAACAATCTATCCCAATTATGTCTGTGGAGCAATGAGTAAGTTATGTCATAAATACTCGCCATTTCATTTCCCCAAATGTTGTAAGATCATGAGCATCAGTGAATTGCAATCGGTCTACTGGCCACATTCCTTCTACCAATAGCAGAATTTTTTTCATTGTTGCTTTTATACTTGGTGTGTTTAGCATCACATAATACATGGTGTTAGCTTAACAATAGTAGAGAACAAGCTCTGACTGGAGTCTTTTACCAAAAACAGTGCAACCAACCGAGTATGGGCCACTGAAAATCAATGGGTAGCATTGCTGTAGTTTTTGGAGAAAAAAAAATTCAGTTTTCTTGGCAGAACATGAGCATTTTATCTTCGGGGCAAGAGCATCCTTTAGACTGAAGCCATCAAGAAAGAAATATTGGGCCACTGTAGCTAGATCAAATTATTTCCGTGCTTAAAATAACTGTAGGTAATTCTTTGTAATAGCATGAAAATTCTTTCTAGTAAAATTACAGTTTGGCTACACATGGTAGCATAGGTCTATAGTGCCAGTCTATGAGAGACTGAGGCAGACAAGAGAGTTGCAGACTACCCTGTGTGTAGAGTGAGCTCCAGGCTATGCACAGGGACATCAGATGCCCTTGCCTCACAAGACTGAAACAACAAAAACGCATAAATAAAGAGGTACCCTTCCAATTCCAAATGAGAATCCTTTTTACAAATAATCACATTATACTGTTTACATCTAATAAAAAGATATAATACTTATAAGTATTTTTTTTTATGAAATAGTCACAAGAACTACAAACAGATTTAAACATTCGTCGTAGTCCAGAGGAAGACTACAACGAATGAAAGAAAAATCTTAGCATCTGTCCTAGTTTGCTTTCTGATAAAACACTGACCGAACAAAAACAACTTGGGGGAGGAAAGAGTTTATTTGGTTTACAGGTTACAGTTCATCATTGAAGAAAACCATGACTGGAGTTCTAGTCAGAAAGCAGAGTGTGGAGGAATGCTGCTTACTGGCTAGCTCCTCAGCTCATGTTCAGCTTCCTTCCTTACACAGCCCAGACTCACCTGCTTAGGGAGGACTCCTCCTACAGTGGGTTGGCCCTTTTCCATTAGTTAGCATTCTAGGAAGAGCTCCACAGGCCTGCATACAGCCCATTCTAATGGAGATAATCTCTCACATGCTCTCTGAAGGTAATTATGACAACACAGTAACAAGGAAAATAGCCTAATGTGCCAAAGGTATTTTGCTAAGAAATACAATTAGTTCTCTATTAACTGGCCTTCATTTAATTGTTTATTTATCTGTCACATGAAAATTACTACCTTTGCAGAGTGATGTTGGTGCATGCCTTTTGTCCCAGCACTTGGGAGGCAGAGGTAGACAGATCTCTGTGAGATCAAGCCCAGTCGGGTCTACTGAGCCAGTGCCAGGACAGCAAGGGATACATAGAGAAAATTTGGCTCAGAAAAAACAAAAACAGAAAAGAAAAGAAGTTGCTAGTTTTTCTATCTTAACATAATCTATTCTAAAAATAGCACATGTAAAGAGAGTTGAGTAATAAAGGAGACACACTTTACTGTTATCAGCGTTTTGGTGGCTTCTGGAAGTATAACAAATTGTGGCTTGCATCACAATAAAGCCTAAGAGCTCAAAAGTTTAAAAAAAAACAGCTAATCTATTTTAAAAAATTTTCTATTGCAATATATTTCTATAGGAATTGTTGTGTTTCCCCCTGCACAGGATAACTTCCTATTGAATGACGTACGTATATGGCAGCTGTTCCTTACACCAAAATGCATCTCCTTTGAAATTTAAAACATCACTTCCTACCCTCCATTCTGAAGCAATAGACTACTTCTATAAAGTCGCTATGTTTTCTTTGTAAGAATTCTTTCTAAATATCCTCAGTCTGTTAAAATATTTTTCTCATACTCTATGATCTATCCTATACATGAAGTACGATGGGTAGCTTCAAATATGTGAAGAATCTGGGTAGGAAAAAAGAGTTCTGTTCTCATGAAAAGTACTGTCTGTATGAAGAAGAAGGCAACACGTTAACAAAAAAAGAGTCCACCTATCTGTGTAGGTAAATAAAGACGTGATGGAAAACGGTGCCTTGAAAATGAGAGAGAAATGTGAGACAAAAAAAGTTAAGGTGTTCATATCGTACATGATAACGATATGAATGTGAGGCAGCCACAATTGGAGAACCTGAGAAAAAAGTGCTCGCAAAGCCAGGCACCGTTTGTTCAGACAGATAATCTCTGGGGGGGGGTGTTTCTTGGGCGATTATCAGGTCCCCCCCTTTTTCTATTACATTCAAGTATGTGTGGGTGTTTTTGCCAAAGTGTAAATCCTAGAGATGCATGTATTTTTAAAAATAATTTCTTAATAAACTCAAGTACAGCCTCTAACTATTATTTCCTGTGATTCGATGCTCTGGTTCAATTAATGAAGCTGAGATTGCATTAGCCCTTTTAGCAGTGAAATTGCATTATTGATTCATATTAATGAAGCTCCATTTTCTGCATAATTTTTAAAATAATTTTACCAGGTAATTAGTTTCATCAACATAGCTCCTTTTCGCTGCACTCTCGGGAATACCTAAAATAAGAAATAGTGACTTTTGCTATAGGAGTATTTGTAATTAACAGGGAACAACTTTAATCCAGTTGCTGTTCATTGAGTCTGGAAAGTACTTGCCTTCTCATGGGCGTCTGAATTCCTGGTTGTTATGTTCACTGCTGGCTTGCTGCAACTGGGGATGGGATGAGTTCTAGAGGATGTGTGTTTCACCTGATTTCTTGGATCACTCACACTACAGACTCGTGCCCACGACGTTGGTGTAAGCACATCTGCATTGCTAGAACATGGCACATTCTCAATATAAAACGTGACTAGTTTTATACCAATGGTGGGGAAAAACAGCTTACGGTTTTCTGGTTGTCTTTGGTTGTTTATGATTCTCTTGGTCACATTGCCACCCCTGCCAAACCTCGTGCTCATTTCCATTCACCATTTGCCATGGATTGTGGTCTTCTGGGAATGATTTCCTGTGAACAAGCTACCATGGAATTGCACAGCATGGCTGACATTAAGGAGTCTTTATCTCCAGGCTCCTCCCCAGAGTAATATGCAATCCTGTGATGTTTTCACTTCGCAGTGTCTTCTTTGAAGTCCAGCCTCCAGGTCCATGCATGACGCCTCTTCTCTTGATGACACATTCCCTCAATAAAGTGCTGGCAGTTTTATGAGTCCTGGTGAGGGTTTTTTGTAGAAATACTGGGAACTAAGCCTGTATCTCATTTATTTCCACTTGGAAGTCTCTCATATTTTGGTGCTGAATATGAAGCTATAGTAAATAATATAGTCCGGCCTACCAGATAAGATATGCTTATTTATAGGATGACTTACTGTGTACTCAACACACGTCTTTCCACTTCTTTATGAACTGATCTAGGGTAAAGGTAGCTTCTCCTTCCTACTTCTACTCTGGACTGTTTTCTGGACCTCACACAGAATTTGTTTTGTTTTGGAACAAAGTTAAGAGAAGAGGAGGAATAGAAAAAATATATAAATAATTCACAGTATTTGGTAAGTTTTTTTTTCTATAATAACTTTTTCATCTCTTTATTTTCCCCTGTCCTTTATGACACTTCTATAATTTAACATCTTAAGAGTAGCCTTTGTTTTACATTTTAGGTTGCCTAGTACTCTGGAAACAAATCAGTAGTTATGATACTGGTTTAAAGATTGACCTCCTAAGTGTCTTTCCATGGCCTCACAGCCTGGGGTGGCAGGCAACACAATGAACAAGTATGTGATGGGGAGGTGAGAAAGAGAAAAATGGAACCGTGCATATACTGTGGAACTGACAGGTGAGAGGGAGGGCTAAGGTGGGCAAGCTGCTATGGCCCAGAGAGTATCAAAGAGATGGTTAACAACAGCCTGGAGCTTATGCAGATGCAGACTTCGTCCCTGATCCTGCTCTGTGCAACTTCAGAGCCTAAAGAGGAGGAACGGTTCACTTTCTGCATTGAATCTCCTCAAAGAAACCACCTTGTTCCTTGACACTACCAGATGCCATGTTGGTGACTATGGTCCATGAGGAGGCTGTTGGCTGTAATAAAGCCTGAGATCCATTTGGACATGCAGTCTAAAAGGCTGCCTGATGCCTTTGTGAAGTCCTCCAGCATTGCTGCTTCCATGGCCAGGGTGGGGTGGCATGGGGTGGTGGGGGAGGAGCATGCTTGTAGCCACAGGGGACTATGTTGAAACCTGTGGTCTGTGAAGCCTTTGAGGGCCATGCTTGGGTCAGTTGCTCTGATATGGCATGCTGATGTCTGCAGCCCTTGTTATTACCAAAGCCCATGAGGATGTTCATGATCTGAGTAAATGCCTGAAGCCATACTGATAGCCACGGGCACAGGAGAGCTGGCCATGACTCTCTCTGGCTACTTTATGGTTCTCCTCAGTTGATGTCTTCGTGTGTGAATTCAGGCAAAGAAAGATGCATCCTCCCATGGGGAACCTAGCCACTAGGAATTTGACCATGCTTCAATGAGTATGTGGACAAAATAAAATGATTTATTTTTTTTTCCTTGGGAGGAAAATGTCATGGGGACAGAGCAGATATTCAAACATTGGGGTACATGATTTGAGACTCCTGAATAAATCAGTTTTTAAAGAGAAAAGAATCAATAATAAAAGTAAGAATAAAAAAATAATAATCGCTTTGGCTAACTGAGTAGGATGCTTGCCATAGAAGCATGAGGCCTTGAGTTTGAATTTCTAAAGCCAATATAAATCTTGGATCACCTGCAGTCTTAGTGCTTCTGCCATGAGGCTGGAGGTAGAGGCAAGAGAATTACTGAAACCTCACGGATTAGAAAGCTTTGCATATACAGCTGTCAAGATACCCTGTCTCAGGACAAAAGCATTGCTACCACCATCAGCGGTACCCAGCTCAGGATGGAATGCAAGGATTGGTACTCATGATTATCTTCTGACCTCCATGAACATTCCAATGAAGGCAGTCACCCACACTCTCACACACAAGTGCATACAAACACACATGCACACATATTAACAGAGGAAGAGAAAGAGAGAGGAGACATATATGTATATATCTATGTAATCATACAAATATAAAAATATTTTTAAATTAATTTGTTTTTCCCATAATTTATTTTAACTTATTTATTAATATATCAAATTTGTGTATACCAGTGAACTTATGTGTGACATTTCCATATGTGTTTACATAGTGGAATTTACATATAGTTATACTGGAACTAATTATAGCAATTATAGCTGTCTGAACACACAATTGTTTATTTAGGTGACAAAGAAATAAAGGAAGAAAGGGTGGGTAGTAAAGAGCAGACAGGGAAGAGAGATTAAAAGCAGAAAAAAGGAACAGAGAGAAAGGGAAAACAGAAGTACAGAGAGAAGGAGTGAAAGGAGGGAGATAAAATGGAATGAAGACAGGACGAAGCAAAGGAAGGTTGAAAGAAGGACAAAGTATATTAGGTAGCAGAATGTTTCAAGCATCATGGAAAAATACTGTAACATAGGTTGTGCAAATAGAGGATGTATACACATTCAATAGAGCTTATGTTTAAGATGACAGTTACTTCCTTAATGTTAATCTCTTCCTTCATATCACAACTTTCAATTAAAACGGTATTCTAGGTAAAAGATAAAAATGGTGATTTCAGTGAGCCAGTGGCCCCCTTGACAGTTACATGCTGTAGCCTTATTATTTCTTGAGTGATCTGAATAAAAAAATCTGAGTCATGAAAATGAGAACTATAAAAAAATATGAATTTTTATTTTGCTAAATTAGAGTTGAAATGTCTCTGACGGTATATTTCACCAGAATAAGTAAAATTTATTTGGGAACAATATGTTGAATGGTGAGTCATTAAATTCTGGAATAATAGAGTCTTTACAATTTTTACTGAAAAACTTTTTGGTTTCTTCATCATCGATGGATATTTGAAAAAAAAAATACAAAACAGAATATTGGACATCCAAAAGATCTCGCAGCCAATAACACCAGAAACCCCTTGCTCTAGTCCAGTTCTACCCTGTTAATATTTAATTTGACATCTCAATGGAGATGTGCTGAGCCTTGTGGTATATTTAGGGAAGGAGCCAGGAAACCACAGGAAGATGTCTATGCTTCCTCTCCTAGAAGCTACTTTCGCCTCGATTTTACCAAAAGAGGGTACACAGTTCAGAAGCCATGTTAAATGTTCCTTTGCCTTAAAATCCATTTTTCTTTTTACATAATAATATAATTACATTATTTCTCCCTTCCTTTTCCTTCCTCATGTACTCCTCCTTGCTCATTTTCAAATCCATGGCCCCTTTATTTTACTAATGACTTACAGTGAAAATATTTGCTCTTAATATATTTTTAGAACTTTAGGAAACTATATTATTGCTTCTTATATATATTAAAATTGTTTCACATGTCTCAAATATTGGCTGAATTCATGTATGTGTGCCATGTGTGCACCTGGTGTCAACTAAGGCTAGAGGAGGCTGTCAATTCCGCTGGGTTTGGTCTGTAATTGGTTTAGGGATATGGGTGCTAGCAATCAAACCTGGCTCTTCTGGAAGAGCAGCCTGTGCTCTGAACTGTAGAGGATTCTCACCACCCACAAAATTTTTCTTTATATTTCCAAAGATTTGTTTAATCTGGCTTCCACTAAATTTAAATGATCAGACCATACCAACAATGTATATCAGAAATCTGACTTTATAACTACATTGTAAAATCAGTAACATGATACTGATAATTGCTACAAATAATATAAAATGAATAATTATTTATGTTCATAACTAGTTCATGCAAAAGTATACATTTATTAATAATTTTGATTTTGATTCCCTGTACTCTGAGGAAGGTTTGGTTATGAGTCTTAGGATCTGCTTTGAAACACTGCTAGGTAGAGTCTTTCAGATGTCTTTCTTCTGCGGTAGACTCCTGTCATACATTCAATGCACATCCTATTTGTCTTTCTAAATGAGGATTGATCATCTTACCCTGAGTCCGCTTTCTTGATTATCTTCTTTAGGTGTATAGATTTCATTATGTTTATCCCAAAGACCATGAATGGATATAACCTAGAACCTCTGCTCAGATGTGGCCCGTGGTAGCTCAGTAACCAATTGGTTTCCCATAGTAAAGGGAACAGGGGCTATTTCTGACAGGAACTCAATGGTAGGCTCTTTGACCTCCCCACCCCCCAAGGGAGGAGAAGTACTGTTAGGCCACAGAGGAGGACTTTGCAATCAGTCCTAAAGATATCTGATAAAACAGGGTCATATGAAAGGGGAGGAGGTCCTCCCCTATCAGTGGACTTGGAAAGGGGCAGGGAGGAGATGAGGGAGGGAAGGTGGGATTGGAAGGGAATGAGGGAGCAGGATACAGCTGGGATACAGAGTTAACAAAATGTAACTAATAAGGAAAATAAAATAAAATAAATAAAAAATAATAATTTTGATTTTGTAGTTTGTAATTATATATTTATGAATTTATTATCCATTGTGTAAATTAAGCTCATTATATGGGTTGCTTAGCTTGTCTTTCTATGGAACTTATGTAATATTTTAAGTACATTTGTGAAATGTAGAGGAGAATGAACAAAAATGTCTACCTCCTACACAAAAGAAGGAAATATGCAAAAGGTAATAGAATTTACTTTGAAATTCTTCTGAATTTTGTCCTACAATATCATTTTTAAAATATTTCTTTTTGAATTTATGATTTTAAATGTTCTGATTACTAAAACACATAGCGTATTTTATAGAATTTTAAGTAAATATAAAATAATTTGATTCTCTCAAGTTTCATCAAAATGCTTAGGGCTATTTTTTCTCCCTTCCTTTTCTTCTGTATTGCCCTCTCTCTTCTCCCAATTAAAGACACTCCTCCCGGTCTCTCCCATTTTCATCTTCATTTAACTTATTTTCTGTTATGTCCTTTCTATTTCTTTCTTCCTCTATCTTCCATAGTTTCTTCTTATTTTCCTACTTCCTGTATTTCTCTAGGTTCTATGTTCACACCTGAATATTTTAAGCTAGAAAATCTCAATGAGATTTTCTTTCAGAAACATCACCTGTTTTAACTGTGCCTGTTCTTTGAGAACGGAGCTACTACAAAATATCATTTAAACTAACAAGCCCTAATGGAATTTCATATGTTGCACCATATCTGAATCCCTAGGATGAAGCCTACTTGGTCATGGTGGATGATGTGTTTTAGGTGATCTTGGATTTGGTTTGCAAGTGGTTTATTGAGTATTTTCCATCAATGTTTATGAGGGAGATTGGTCTCAAATTCTCTTTCTTTGAGTCTTTGTGTGGTTTTGGTATCAGAGTGACTGTGGCCTCATAGAATGAGTTTAGCAATATTCCTTCTGTTTCTATTTTGGGAAATGGATTGAGGAGTATTGGTATTAGCTCTTTGAAAGTTTGGCAGGTTTCTGCTTTTAAACCATCTGGTCCTTTTTTTTTTAAATGACTGCCTATATTTCCTTATGGTTTATCTGACAGGGGATTAATATCCAAAATATATAAATAACTAAAGAAATTAAACATCAAAAAACAAATAATCCAATTTAAAAATAGAGTACAGAGCTAAACAGATAATTCTCAACAGAGGAATCTCAAACAGCTAAGAAGGCTTAAAGAAATGCTCATCCTCCCTAGCTATCAGGGAAACGCAAATCCAAAGGACTCTAAGATTCCATCTTATGTAAATCAGAAAGGCAAGGATCAAACACTCAAGTGACAGTACATGTTGGTGTGGATGTGGAGAAAGGGGAACACTCCTCCATTGCTGGTCGGAGTACAAACTTGTACAACCACTTTGCTGATCAATCTGGCACTTTCTCAGAAAATTGGGAATAGTTCTACCTAAAAAAACAGCCATACCACTCCTGGGCATATACCCAAAAGATACTCTACCGTACAACCAAGGACATTTGCTCAACTATGTTCACTGTAGCTTTATTTGTAATAGCCATAAACTAGAAACTACCCAGATGTCCCTCAAATGAAAAATAAATAAAGAAATTGTGGTACATTTACACAATGGAATACTACTCAGTTATTAAAAACAACGAAATCATGAAATTCTCAGGCAAATGGATGGAACTATAAAAGATCATCTTGAGTGAGGTTATGAAGACCCAGAAAAACACAAATGGTGTATACCCACTTAAGTGGACATTAGCCGTTTAGTACAGGATAACCATACCACAATTCATAGATCCAAAGAAGATAAATAACAAGGAAGACCCAAGGAAGGATGCTTAAATATCACTCAGAAGTAGACATAGAACAGATAGCAGAAGGGGTTGAAGAGAGGGAACAGAGTTGAAGAAAGAACATGTAGAGAAATGAGGGTATAGATTAGACTGGAGAGAAGGGTCAGGAGGACAGAGGGCTTGCAAAGGGAAGAGAAACTGTAGGTGGCAGGGTCTCTGAGACAAGCTGGAGACCTAAGGCAGGCTAGGCTCCTGCGAGGCTATGGGGGTAACTCTAACTTGAGACTCTGAGAGGAGGGGTCATAGAGACTGAAGAGGCCACCCTCTACATAGTCTAGTCTCCTAGTGGAGGGAGGGAAACACTCATACAGCCACTCAAAAACTTTGACCCAAAATTTACCTTGCCTACAAGATATGCAGGGATAAAGATAGGGCAGAGTTTGAGGGAACGTCCAACCAATGCCTGGCCCAAACTGAGACCCACTCCATGAGAGGGAGCCAGTCCCTGACACTATTAATGATAATCTGCTATGCTTGCAGATAGGAGACTGGCATAGCTGTCCTCCAAGAGACTCCACCCAACAGCAGATCAAAGCAGATGCTGAGACTCATGGCCAAGTATTAGCAGAGCACAGGGAGCCTTGTAGAAGAATGGGGGAACACAAGGACACAGAGGAGACAGGAGCTCCACAAGAAGACCAACAAACAACTAACCTGAGCCCAGAGGGGCTTACAGAAACTGAAACACAAACCAAGTCCATGCAAGGAGCTAGGCCCTCTACCCAGATGTAGACAATGGGGTAGCTAGGCCAACATGTAGGAAACTTAGAAAGTGACAAGACAGCAGAGGCTGTCTCTGACATTGAGTCTGTTGCCTGTTTTTCAATCACTTACCCCTATCAGGGTTGCCTCCCTAGGATACAGATGAAGAAGAAGCACCTAGTATTGATGAAACTTGATATGGTGGGATGGATAAGAGTGGGGGAAATTCCTTTCTCTGAAGGGGAGGGGAGGAAGAATAGGGGAAAGCGAGAGGGACAGTGGAAATGGAAGGAGAGGGGGAAGGGCCTGCCTATGATTAGGATGTAAAATTTAATTAATTAATCAATTAAAAGAAAACTAATAAGTCACATGGAATATATATTTATTTTATGAAAATGTTTTAATACATACACTTAAATTATAAAGCAAACATATTATGAAATGTGTGTGTACTGGTTGTCCAATTTTACAATTTTATCTGTGCAGTACTTCCTCAATGCATAACATTTATAAAGCAACAGCAGAGTCACTTTAGTGTAGTAAGTTATTTATATTCCAAAAAGCCAAAGACAGTGTCTATGGCGCATAATTGATGAGTTAAATGAGTTTTCTCTGTGCAAAACAATTTTAAAGCTGAGTAACCCAAATTTATTAGCTGTACCCAGATGGAGTATAAAGTCAATATATTGCTGTTTATGTATCAAGTCAGATAAAATTATTAAGGATGATTTCAGCTGCGGATGGTTAGGGTGGGGGACCTAGGCTAAATTTTGAGCTATAATTCAAATAAATTTTAATAGTTACAAAGCTTGAGTAGCAAATAGTGTAAGTGTATTATAATAGATTTTTGTTGAATTATTTTATTGTTTTAAAAATGTACAGCTCAAATTTAAGTAACAAGTCCCTAAAACATTTTTTTGATAAACTACTGGAAGGGAGTATTTTATTCAGGTGTGTTAGAAGAAAAGATACCATTTTAGTTGGTAAAAATATCTAACAAGACTCCTTGATCCAACTCTATACAATGATAGTGATTCTTCTTGCTAGCATGATATTATTGGACATTAGAAATATTTTGAGAGGGGAGGACTTGGAAAATAAAAGGAAGGAAAAACTGTAGTCATGATGTAAAGTTAATTAATTAATTGTTTAAATAATAACAATAAGAAGAAATACCTTTTGTTTTCTTAGTGACACAATTTTAAATAGTTTCAACCAAACACAAGATTATGCATCACGGTCTTTACCAATTATCACATGAAAAAAATATAGTCAAGAAATATCAATAGATATTAATGGCATATATAGATACCATTTAAAAATATACTCTTTCAAAGATATCCAGTGTTTTCACTGATGTATTTAAACATCAGCTGGCATGCATTGGCTCTGCCCTTAAGTAATATTAAAAGACACTTTAGTTCACAGAACTAAGTATATATGAGGGAACTTTGGCTTCATACCCTATCTGCATCTCCAACTAATATGTATCTATCTAGAAATATTAAGAATTGAGACTTCACATTCTAAAAATATAACAAACTGCCATAACTTCCAAAACAGGCATAGACTTAATACTTGTATAATGCCAAAGGAAATAATAACGCCTTCTATCACCAACATTTTTTGATTATGTCTATGTGTCACTTGTGTTTAGCTTAGTGGAGGCATTTGTAAGGTCCCTTTATGTGCAGAACTACCCTCAACACTTTTGTGCCCGTCGCATTGGCTACCTGGTTTCATAAGGAAACCGATTTAGGCCCAAGCAGACATCAACACGTGTGGTGGAGTATTTCAGGAAAGTCTTCCAGAGAAAGGAGAAAGGAAATTCTATATATTGAGCAGCACACATTTGTCCTGTACTTTGAAGATAGAAGTTTAGTTAGCCCAGTAATAGTTAATGCTAACCACCCCACACACACATTAGTACAGGTGAAAACATTATATATATTTTAAAGGTGTGTTTCTATGTGAGAAAAGCCTCTATGAACTTCCCCTGTACACAAATTCATGGCACGTGTTCTTAGTCACTGATTTTGTAGGGTCAAGTCCAGTGTGGTGATGCCGCCCCTGGGATGGTGGTCTGTGTGCTCTGAAAGACTCTAGGCCCTCTGTGGTAGGCTCCTTCCTGTTCCCTGTCTTCTGCTTCCAATGTCTATCATGTTTGACCTTCTGAATAAGGATTGAACATCTTTCCTAGAGACTTCCTTGTCGTTTAGCTTCTTTGGGAGTATAGATTTTAGTATGTTTATCCCATATTATGTGAATAATATTCACTGATGAGTGGTATATACCATATGTGTCTTTTTGCTTCTGGGTTACCTAACTCAGGATGATCTTTTCTAGTTTCCATGATTTGCCTCCAATTTTCATGATTTCCTTGTTTTTAATAGCTGAGTCATATTCTGTTGTGTAAATGTACCACAATTTCTTTATCCATTCCTCCCCTGAGGGTCATCTGGGTTGTTTTCAGCTCCTGGCTATTATGACTAGAGCTGCTACAAACATGGTTGAGAGGCTGAGACACATAGCCAAACTTTGGGCAGACTGCAGGGAATCTTATGAAAGAAGGAAGAGATTGAAAAACCTGGAGGGGGCAGGAGCTCCAAAAGGAAATCAAAAGAGCCATAAAAAACTGACCCCTAGGGGGCCCTGAAAAGAATGATACCACAACCAAGGACAGTGCATGAAGAAGACCTAACCCTCACACCCCCCCACACACACTCAGATGTTATCCATAGACTCAGTGTCCAAATGGTGTCCAGCCTCCAAGTAAGGAGAGCAGGGACTTTCTCTGGCATGAACTCAGTGGCAGACTCACTAATCACCTCCCCCTGGAGAGTACAGCCTTGCCAGTCTATAGAGAAGGACAATGCAACCAGTCCTGTTAAGACCTGAGAGGCTAGGGTCAAATAGAAGGGGAGGAGGACCTCCCCTATCAGTGGACTAGGGGAGGGGCATAGGGAGAAAAGAAAGAGGGAGGATGGGTTAGGGAGGAGACAAAGGAGAGGGCCATAGCCAGCATACAATTGAATAAATTGTAATAAATGATAATAATAATAAAAAGTAAAAAGTACGGAGACAATCAAGCCATGCAGAGCAAGCCAATAAGAAACATTTCTCTCCAGCCTCTGTATCATTTCCTGCCTCCAAGTTCCAACCTTAAATTCTTGCCTGGACTTTCTTCATTGATGGAAGTTTAGGATAAAATAAGCCTTTTACCCCCAAGTTGCTTTTGCTCATAGTGTTATATTTTAGCCACGGGAACCCTAAGACAGATGGATTGAACACAGGAGTTTTGGAAAGGCACAGCAAAGAAAAGGCACTTGCTACCAAGCCTGATAACCCAACCTGTAGCAGCAAGCCACTGGTTGTAGTATTGTTTACATTTTACTTTATTTGGGGTGTTTAGGCCTCTACCTCCTTTCCACCAACCCTGCAACTTTGAAAAGGTTAGTGGGGACAGGCGACCCAGACCCTTTACTTCTTCTGGCTATTTAGGGTCAATGAGTTCTTTTAGGGCTCTAAACCAATCTCCATCAACTGCAGACAGAGCTAGCAGTCTTCTCCACTCTGCTGCACCCTGAAGCATTTTTCTCCATCTGTCTGCTCCAAACCACCACATCGTCTCTGATCTCTGGTCTCTCCAAACTCCTACACACCACATGCCAACACTGAAATCTGCACAGCCTCTTTTTCAGCCTCATATTTATATTCCCAGAGTCCTAGACCACGCCTTTCTCCATGCAGCAAGTGGAAGGCTCTTACTAGCTGGCAAAGATGTGGAGAAAACTACAGCCTAACCAAAATACCACTCTCGGTATTAACAAAAAAAGCATTTTACATACAAAGAAACCAAAAACTTCCATTACACCAACTTAAGTTAGATCTCCAGGCAGAAGAAAGAACTGCTTCCACAGTCATTCTCTTTACATGGGTACTCTGGTACCTGCTCCATAACAAACATACACACTTACACACACAAACACAAACATACATACACACTACACACACAATACTACACGTATGCATACATGCATACACACATATTACACATATACTCACTATACATGTACACACTCCACGCACACACAAACACAGCACACTAAAAATGTTTTCTTTTTCAAGGACCTCAATTAATTCACCAATTATATATAACAACATGACTTTTGATAATTTTGGAAAATTACAACAGCCCACCCCTTGGCTTCTATTGAACATAAGCAATGAATTAAGCACATCATTTTAATGCTTGTTGAGGACATATTAAAGGCTATTTATGCTGTCAAGTAAAGCTGCAGGAGATGTTTTCACAGTAAACATTACAATTTATATAGATTGATGTGCAGGCAACCTTAAATGCAGCAATTTAAACATTCAAAGATTCTTTAAATTTCAGGAAATAAAAGAGTAGAACGGAAACTAACTTTCTCTGCTGCCAAAAATCTGCTTGTTTTGAATTTTTTTTTTTATTTTTTCAATTTGGTTTCTAAAGCACCATAGGTAATGGAGTGCTTGCCTACATTTCCTAGTTTTGAATAACATGTGAACTTATGAAGATGCATTGGTTTCTTTATATTGTGTTTTAGTTTGCAGTAATACAATCCTGAGAAGCAAGTGTTGAAAGTGGAATGAAAAGGAAGCAGATGTATTTGGGTCAGACATGCCTGAACAAAGGGCTATGAAAGCATGATAATAGTTGTCTCTGAAATGTGAGAAGCCACGATCATCCAACTGGATGATCCAGGAAATGTACTACACTATTTCCAGTATTTATATCATTATTATTATACATATTTATATCAATCAGAAGGCCTTGAGGATGATCTGCTTGTAAAAATTCATTTGCAAATAAACTCAAAGCATGGATATGGCTGTAGAGAGATATATTGATATGTGCATATCCTGATAGAGTTCCCCGCCCACAACACACAAAATACTTGAGACCATAAGCTATATCGGAGCAGGAGTTTAGGTCTTCTCAATGCATGGTCCTTGGTTGATTTATCAATCTCTGCAGGCTGAGAATTTTTGACTCTGTTGGTCTCCTCCCAGGTCTTTTTTTTTTTTTTTTCCAGAGAAAAGGTTTCGCTAGGTGGCCTTGGCTGTGCTAGACTCATTTTTTAGACCTGGCTGGCCTCGAACTCACAGAGATCCACCTGCCTCTGCCTCCCTGCTGAGTGCTGAGATTACAGGCATGAGCCATCATGCCCAGATCTGTGGGTCTTCCTGTGAGGTTCCTGTCCCCTCCACATCTTTCCATCTTTCTCCCAAAACTTCCACAAGTCCCCCGGAGCTCCGTCCCATGTTTGGCTGCAAGTCCCAGCATCTGTCTGGATATACTGCTGGGGTGGGAGCTGAGAAGGCTGAGAACAAGAAGGGAAACTGAGGAGGGATCTGTCAAGCTGGAGGCTTGTGACAGGGCAGGTTCTTGGGAGGATATGGGTATGACTCTAGCTCAGACTCCTAATGGGTGGGGGGTGGCAGGTGGAGGCATGAAGACTGAAGTAACCACCTCCTAGCCAAGCAGGACTAGTGGAAGGAGGGGAACAACAACCCACTGACAAAACCTTTGATCCAAAAATTACCCTGTCTACAGGAAGTGCAGGGATAAAGAGAGAACAAAGATTGAGGGAATGTCCAACCAATAACTGACCCTAACTGAGACCCACTCTATGGTATAGAGCTAGCCCCTGATTACTATTAATGATGCTCTGCTCTGCTCTGCTGACAGACAGGAGCCTAACTTGATTGTTGTCTGAAACTCAATATTTGTAACCAAGGCATGCATATATAAATGTATGTATATCACTTTTCAGTATTTTCCATAAAAGCATTATTTCAAAGCAAACAAGTGACCTAGACATAACTAGTTATATAATGAGCCTCCAGATACTGACCACTGAGTTAATTTCTCTCAGTCTCCATGGGGATTCCCTAGTAAAGGGAGCACAGCAGTCTCTGACATGGACTACGCAGCCCACTCATTGTTCACTATCCCCTGGTAAGGCTGCCTTACTAGGCCATGAAGAAAGAGGATACAGACAGTCCTGATGAGACCTGATGGGCTAGGTAGGGTCAGATAGTATGGACCTCCCATATCAGTGGACTAGGGGAGGGACATGAAGTGGAAACAGGGAGGGAGAGTGGGAGCTGGAGGTGATGAGGTGGAGGGCTATAGCCAGGATACAAAGTGAATAAATTGTAATCAATAATAATGATAATGATAATAATAATAATAATAATAATAATAATTAGGAATCAAAACCATTCTGGATAATCAGTCAAAAAAGAAAAAAGAAAAGAAAAAAAAATATTGGGTTCCTTGTCTTTAAAAGAATATAGCTCAAATAATTAATAGCTTAAATGGATAGTAATTTGATTCTGACAAACAGTGCTCTTGCCAAGACTCCGGAATGCTTACACACCAGAACAAAATGCTGAGATTAGCAGTTATTTGGGTATTTTTACTTTAATTTCCCTTCTCTTCTCCCTATGTCTAGTGTCACATAATTCTGGCCCTTTATTACCAGACTTAACTACCTGCTCAGCTTCTTGTTTTCAAGATCATCTTGATGTAATTTGACCAATGTCTCCCTGAGAAATTAATTGCAGTCAAGCAAAGTATATAGGAGAATATAATTTCTGAAATACAGCATATGACAGTTCTCAGAGTATGCTTATACAAATTCATGATGCAGCATACTGTATACATACCTAGATAATCTGTATGTATTTCTGTGCGAATGTTGCTGCTTTTATGAACAATACAGTATTACACATCACAATGACAGTGTCAAGATATACCTCCCATTTTTCAATCTGCAAAGCCTTCACTAATCTTTTAGCAATGTCTGAATCACTTTTGAAACATGTCTGCTTGTCTGCAGATTTATGGTTCTGGTTGTCTTCTTCTGTTGGTCTCATGCTTCATCTCATTTTGTTCAATTGTTCAATATTAGGCTGTCCTGCCAACCTATCCATTAATTCTTTAATCTTTTCACATTTTTTTCATTTAGTGTTCTTAATCACTAGTCTTATAATTTCAAATACCATTTTATCCTGAAGATGCCTACGTATTTGTCTATACTACAGAATTTTTTTTCTTGAACTCTGGACTTATACTCACCCACAAGATCTCTTTACATTTTTTTTTGTTTTGATAGCTTGAATCTATTTTAAAGTTTAAATTCTAAAATGTAGAGTTTCAATCACTAATCATTATACATATATTCAGTGTAAAACACCCCATTCCTAAGATCATGCTGCTACCTCAAAAACAAGCTCATCTTTTCAGATGCTTGAGCTAGACTCTTACTTGCTCTTTAATTTCTTTTTTTTTCTCTCTCTCTTTCAATCTTATTTCTAACATCAAGAAAATCTTCTAGTGGCTTTTAAAAGTTATAGCCAAGATTCTCCCGATTTTTTCCGCATGTCTAGCACTCCGACCATATTGCCCTTTCTTTCTCCTAGATAACTGTAAATCATGCGAGCTTGTCTCTCTGGCTCTGTCCTGGCCACAGTTTAGCTTGCTCTCCCACACAGCAGTACAATAATCCCGTTAAAACCTAGCTCATAAATCACAAAATCCTCCGGTGGATCTCCATTTCACTCAAAGCAAATGTCAAAGACCAGAGCAGCTTATCAAGGAAGACAAGGTCAATCTCACAACAACATCACCCCTGTAGACCTGGCTTCATTTCATGATCACTGACATTAAGGTCTGGTTCAACCTACTGCTGTTTTGGGGTAACAACAAAGATGCTTCTGAACCTTTTCTCTTCAACCTCAAATTCTCCTGCCCAGAGGATCAATATATATCTATAGATTCTTCAAATATTAAGTCAAAGGACATTCGGGCTAATGGAGCCCTTTAATCTACAATATTTAAATAATTGCACCTATTTTTCCCATTGTATTTTTCTTTGTAGCACATATTATTTAAAACGTAGTCTATCTTATGAATATATTTTAATTCTCTGCCTCATCCCACTAAAATATGAGTCTAGAAAATAACATTTATTTCTGTAAAATTTTAGTTGTGAACATTTCCATATGTATGATTTGTTATCCATCATTATTTGACTTTGGTAAATGACATAGCTTCTTGGATACCGCCTAATTAGTACTTTACACTTTTATTTTTCATGAAATTAAGAAAAATTAATGTCTTAATGTAAAATAAAAAACATGTATTTATAATTTTAAAATGGTTGCATTCATACATTTCTGAAATATGGAATATATACAGGAAATAGAGACTCTCTGGAAAGTCTTTTTCACAGACCTTAATTTTTAAATCTCATCTCAATGTCTTCATGCATTAAAGTCTGTAGTGTGCTCTTCTCTATGCACAGTTCCGAGATGGTGCAAGTTCAAGAGAATCACTCTAATGTTGGCTTTGACACAATACCAAAGAAGCTTTTTCAAATCAATTGCTTACCCTAAGAGAGACAGCTCCCTGCTCTTGAGAGCTGTTTTAATTAACAGTTTGACTGCAAGACAATTGTGACATAGTAGAAGTGAAAGAAGCACATCATGGCATAATTATTTTTCAAAAGTGCTATGGGGAGAAAAGGAGTTGAGTGGCTTCTGGGTTCGCTATCTCTTTGTCCAGTTTCACTGGCTTCTCATAGTCTATCTCTCTTGTGAAATACTAGGCATCCCTCTGAATCTAATTTTGTAAGTTTTCTGCCCAGAGAATGTGCTCTGTAATGTAATGGCTTTACTCCTATAACACCCCAAGTGTTCCTTATTATTTCCAAACAAATGCAGTTAAGAATGTAAGTAACTTTTAGTATTTTAATTATTGAATGACAAAACATAATCTTATTCAAGAGAAATGAGAAAAAAGAAGAATATTAACATCAAGCTTAAGGAGAAATTTTAAACTTAACTCATAATTTTAAAAGAGAGAAAACATTTAAGTGAAAAGTCCTGAATATAATCAGAGAACTGTGAAGATACAAATATTTAAACAAATGGGATTCAAAAGCTGAAGGCTTGTGAATGAGATCTCTTCATCAGTACATTCATTCACTTACCTGTAGACTACAACAGAAGCAGGTCATGGCAGTTTCTCACTGCTAGAGTAAAATCAATCAGAAAAAAAGAGATATGTTTACTGTTCAGGAGCATGGAAATGTATGTTTCTTTCTTGGACATTTTGGCCCCACTGGTATCCTAACTTAGATAATAAAATTAATATTCATTTCCCTCTACTCTTGTGTCTAATTAGACCTGATCAAATGTGCCTGATTGTCGTTGATTAACAATGTTTCAATTTCCTTAATTACAATTACTCATAATAATGACCTAATGCCTTAGATATTGTGCCATTGACTAACATCCCAAAAAAATTCCAAATAGAACTGATAAGATGAAAGTGCTAATTACTTTCTCAACATGGTGACAGTACTTGACAAAGCAGCTAAGAAGAAGAGATTGATATGGTTCATTAGTCCATCAAATGAGGAAGTCACGGCCAATGAAGCTTGAGATAAGTGAGTTACATTACACACTCTGTCAGGAAGCAGAGAGAGGAACACTGTTCATCTCCATTTTGTGCCATCTAGTATCCTAATCCTTGGACTACTGCAACTTGAAATTTCACAGCATATCTTTCTGTCTCAACTAACCCAACCTAAAAGGCCCTCACAGACATACTCTCACATTCTGCTCGTGATGATTGCAAACTAAATCACGGTGATAATCAATATTAAATATTAGCTGTCACATCGGAATAAAAGACAAAAATGGGAAACAAGATGAAGAGAATTAGGGGAAAGGGCTGACAAAGATAGTTTCCTCCTTTAATCATGTGGGTCCCAAGAAATGAAATTAGGTTGTTTGTGTTAAAATAAGTACCTTCCCTGGCTGAGTCATCTTCTGAACTCTTTATTCTGAACAATGGATTCCCTTATTTGTCTTTTTTTTTCTTTTTAAATTAATGTATGTTTTGGCTTATGGTCACAGAGGGAGAATCCATATTATAGCAGGATGTAGAAAGATTACACCATAGTGGTGAAACAAAGCCTAGACGGCAAACTAGATATGAGGCAAGGGTACAAACTCACAAAGACCACACTCTGTGAGTTATTTTCTCCAATAAGGATGTGCTTCCTGAAGTTTCCTAACTCTCCACAACATCTGGGAACCAATAATTAAAATGCACGAGCCTAATGGGGGACGTTTCTGATTCAAATACCACTATGAAGACTCACTTTTCCCTAGACAAATAATTTCTTTGCATTGAAGCAAGAGAAAATCTATCAAATGCAACTTCTCTAAGAAATTGTAATCTTGAATCACTAGTCTTTAGGTAGTTATTTGTTAATTTATATACAGACTATTTTGATGTTTAGTTAGGAAATAAATTTGAATCTCTCCAGAGATATATAGCAACTAAGATAAGAAGTGCATGGCAGTGGGTGGAGTGTTTTACAAGGCTAGTCTAATAACCAGAACTTTTATGCTTTAAAACGGACAAAATCAGAAGACCTACTTCACAGAGAGTCTTTTCATCTAAGCTACTGAATCTGAGTCTAATCGAGGCTTTATATCTAACAAGAAATATAAAGGAAAGAGGATCAAGTTAATAATAACTTCAGGGAGGCAGTCAATCAAGTGTAGGATGTAACTAATGAAAATGAGCTTGGTTTCCTTAGCAAATCAATGACATGAATAAAAGAAGCCAGACTATAAAAGAACTAAAGACAGTTAAGAGTCATAATAATTAAATACAACAAGTAGACTTTGTGTTCTGCTTTGAACAAGCCATCGGCACAGAGAACCCTTAACATAGGGAAATTAGATTATGGACAATGCATTGGATACTGTAAATGCGTTAGATACTATAAATTAATTTTCTTAGATTTGATAATTGCATGTCAGTTATGTGCTAAGCAAAAAAAAGAAAAAAAAAGATTGGAAGGACATACTGAAGATTTTGTAATCCTGAAAAATAATGGAAAATATGATGAAAACTGATTTTTCTTTTAATTTTTGAACCTGGGATGAATAAATGAAAGGCTCTTATCCTGTATTCCTTTGTATTGCTCATATTTTAAGAGATCTATAACAAAGTTACTTTTAAATATCTATTTTCATGGGCTGGTGATATGGCTCCGTGGCTAAAAGCATTTACTGCTCTTTCAACGGACCCTAGTCTGGATCCTAGAACACCAGTACGGGAGCCAGCAACCATTGCTACTCCAGTTCCAGGAGGCTCAACATCACTGCAGATGCTTGCATACACATACATAGAAGCACACACAAACGTATAAAGAAATAAAAAAGTACATTAACTTTTTCTTTAAAAAAATGCCAACTTTGTATGGCATAAAACTTTTGTTAATCTCTTTCACTCTCATTAGGACCAAACTTTTACTCCATACATTCTGTGATTTCCAGGCTGCCATTGCAACTCCTTCTAGCTCTTGTGTGTGTGTGTGTTGTGTGTGTGTGTGTGTGTGTGTGTGTCTCCTTCTTTCTCAAAGTCAACTTAGTTTTTAGGGATTACCTTTTTCTTTTCATTTTTTATTTATTACAGTTTATTCACTTTATATTCCAGCTGTAGACCCCTCTCTCTGCCTCTCCCATTCCCACCCTCCCTCCATCATCTTCTCCCATGCCCCTCCCCAAGTCCACTGATAAGGGAGGGCCTCCTTCCTTTCCCTCTGACCCTAGCCTGTCAGGTCTCATCAGGAGTGGCTGCACTGTCTTCCTCTGTGGCCTGGTAAGGCTGCACCCTGCTCAGGGGGAGGTGGTCAAAGAACCAGACGCTAAGCTCAAGTCAGAGACAGCCCCTGTTACCCTTCCGAGGGTACCCACTTGGAGAATGAGCAGCCTACAGGTTACACCTGTGCAGGGGTTCTAGGTTATCTCCATGCACAGTACTTGGTTGGAGTATCAGTCTCAGAAAAGACCCCTGTGTTCAAATTTTTTGGTTCTGTTGCCCTCCTTGTGGAACACCTCTCCAGGTGGGATTTCCTTTTTCTACATTTGTCTTACTGCATGTTTTAGAATGCATCACACTTAGTTTACAATTAACTGAAAATAATTTATTACATTGAGTTTTAATTAATGCGAGAAATTGATAAAAAGCCATACAATCTCATGATTAGAAACTCAAAACTACAAAGGAAGAAAACTGAGGCTGTGAGTGCCTTCGCATGTTATTTTTTTAATGGAATTAGTTGCTCTTCCAATTTGAGACCTTGTGCATTCTTTTACTTCAAGATAATATCTGATAGACAAATTACTCTGTAATTCCTGGAAGTTTGTGAACATTTTTCATCATCACATTTTCCATTTTAGTTGTTTTTTTTGTTGTTTGTTTGTTTGTTTGTTTTAAGACTGTGCAGGCCTTTATTGATGGGAAAGATGTGTAGAGGGGTTCTTTATAAAAAATCAGAACTTGGTTCCACTTTTAAACTGGAGTAGTCATAGGGCAAAAAGGGTAGGCGTGAGTAAGGAGGTTGAAGTGTTTCCTTTGTGGCTGGAGATTGTTTATTTCTATGAGTGACAAAAGTAGATGATTAGTGAGTAAGAGAATGTCAGGTGATAGATCCACATTTCCTATCCCCAGTCATTATCAAGGGCTTTGCTAGGAAGCACTGGTAGGAATCTGGGACAAAAAGTTACTTTAGCTCTGGATCTCTGAAACTGCCAGAATTTTCCAAAATAATTTGGCCCTCACTAACACTCCTAACCTTTGTTTTTTATTACATAAGTGAAAGTGGGGACATCATTAATGCCAACAGGTCTTTTGGCAGTCTCTGGTATCAGATATTTTAGGGGAGGAGGTTTCTGTGACAAATAAGTCCTTCCACAATGGACTCCAAGACTGTTAAAATCTGTTTAGCTACCTATCATTCTATCCTCAGGAGTTGACATCCTAAAAATCATTTAGAAGATGGATGTTGAGTCAGACTAACTGCTTACTGTTGTCCTTGGTGAGCAGGATAGAGAGATGTGAGGCCTCCACTCTTTCTGAGTTTCAGGCATTGAAAGATGATCAAGGGGATTCAAAATAGATGGTATCAGATTGTCAGAGGACTACTTGATTAGAGATCAACTACAAATGAGAGTGGATAAAATTAAGACAACAATTGAGAACACAAGATCCAGAGATGAATAATGTCATTACTGAGCTTTTCATGGAATAAACCAGTTTTCACTATGAATATCCAGAGGCCTAGTATTAGAGTTGTTCCCCAATGTGATGCTTCTGTTGGGTATGGTCTCAGTCTGATTTTTTAGACTTTATAAGACAATAGAAACATGAACAGAATTATCAGAAACACATAAACAGTACTATGCTTATGGTTAAGAAAATATTATCCCCACCCCCGAAGGGAGGAGCAGTCCTGTTAGGCCACAGAGGAGGGCTTTGCAGCCAGTCCTGAAGATACCTGATAAAACAGGATCAGATGAATGGGGAGGAGGTCCCCCCTATCAGTGGACTTGGAAAGGGGCACGGTGGAGATGAGGGAAGGAGGGATTGGGACATGGCTGGGATACAGAGTTAATAAAATGTAACTGATAAAAAAAATAAAAATAAAAAAATATTATCGTCCTTTAAATTTATTATAGCTCAGGTACCAGTGACTACTCCACTTGATACATCAATAGTCCACACAAAAACCTGCAAAGACTGACCAATCATTGTTTGCTTCACATTATAATCGCTTATTTCAACGTTTATCATACCTTTTCACTAGTTGTTTACCACCATGTGAAATTAGTCACTTTCCTTTTATTATCCGTGACAGTTATGGGTCTGGGCTTAGTTTCACTGGGTGTGAGTAAAATTTTTGGCTTCTCCAGCCTTCCTGTTTCACGTTTTTCTAACTTTGTGAAGACAAGTCAAAGGCCTTTATTGACAATGGTTTCACTTGGAAGCGTAAAAGATTTCTTTTTTCTCTTTATTGACGTTTCATTTTGTAGAATGGACATTGATTACTTTCCAATGAATGGGCTCTCCATAGCTGGCCAGAAAAGGACTCACTGAAGCTGTTCTCTTTCCCTAAAGTCCCCAAGAAACTAATTGACATTGGAGGGCAATGGAAATTTACCCCTTTTAATTCCTCTGTCCATATCAGCTTTAGTGATCAAGTATAGTTATTGGACCTAAGAAGGTCAGTTTTCTCAGTCTCATATTTTTAAGTACTATGAAATATTTATATTAAGTTTGACCAGAAATCAAACACTTCTAAACAAGCTTTCATTATATATGTGTATGGGGGTATAAAACTTAATTCAGTACTCCACTAATTTAAATGAAGACTTGATTGAACCTTAGAAAAGTTAATGTATATCATGTATTTCTAATCTTCTACATCTCTCATATAACTAACTTATTCATCACTTTCATGACTTGCTTAAGGTGTTTAATTTTTTTCCCATTCTGATAAAATATCTAGCCATGTTGGGACAAAATCTTATTCCTCCAAAAATCTATATTAAAAATGGCTTCATTCTTATATTTTTTAACATTTGTTTTTCATAATAGTTCCAATTCATTTTACCATGGTTTATGGTAACATTTAAAAAAAATCTTTTTATCTTCTTAAAAGAAAGTTGAATCCAAACTACATACATGGCACAATGTAAAAAAAGTTAACTTTATTTGCATATATATTATTACACTATGAGGTGATTTAACACCCAGAAGGTCAGTTATATCCCTCTGGTTATAATTGCTAACTCCTGTGTAATTCTTAGATAAAGCTTTTGCAGAAATCAAACACTTTGAAATGAACCTTAATGAGATAGATAGATAGATAGATAGATAGATAGATAGATAGATAGATAGATAGACAGACAGATAGATAGATAGATAGATATCTATATATATGCAGAGGAATTACCTCCATTAAGATCAAGCTGTGGACAAGAGCTTGATCTTAATGGTGTGTGTGTGTGTGTGTGTGCGTGTGTATATATGTTTCTTTTTTCAAATTCAATTATTGTCTTACCAGAAGAAACTGCAGATAGAGGAATAGCAGGCTTCTCATTGGGACATACCTGGAGGCAAGTCCTGGCCAGGCACCCAGGTGAAAAAGAATGGCTGCTCATGTGTTAGGCCTCTCACGAGTGGGGAGCTGAGAGTCACTGAGAGAGCTAGCAGAAAAGCCCTCAGAGGAGAGATGTGGTGTTCACTAAGCAGAGGGAGGAGGAGTCAGAGCTCAAAAAGAGACAGACAGACAGAGAGCCTGAGGTTGTTTCTCTGATCAGAGAATTTGATTATGTATGTGAAGCAAAGCAGTCAGTAGGACTAAAGAGGCTTTTCTGGAGAAGCAGATCTTAGGCAGGGAACACCATTTTGGGGTTAGAGCTAGAAGGCTGGCAGGGAGGATTTTTATGCAGATAGAGAACCTGCATAAACAGAGCAGGATAAACAGAGGGCAAGGCTGAGAAAAAAAGCCTTCAGTTCAGGAAATGTAATCCATATCCAATTGCATTAATACAAGGCCACTAAATTTCAGGTCCTTCTGATTAAATTCATAGGTGCCTCCTTTGGCCTAGACCTAGTCATTATGTGAGGGGGGAACAGAAGAGGAAGGGAGTGAATACAGCCATGCCTTGTTACAGCAAGAAGACTTTCAAAGAGACATTCCAGAAAGTCAGAGGACTGTTAGCCCCTGGCTATAATGAACAGGTTCTTCCAAACAGTAAAAAGGCAAAATGGAAGGACCCAACCCAGACTAATGCTACATTTAGTAAGAGAACCCAGAGAGAGGACAGAGACACTATAGAGACAAAGGAACAAGAGACCCTCACTGGATAGCCCACACCAAAACTCCTTATATCAGATCACCAAGTGAAAGGTCATTAAATGAAAGACAGACAAGAGGACCAGCAACTCAAGACAGTGCAGGATTTGTTGGTAGAAATAAACAGCAGAGGAGGGTTTCTGTAAAAGTCAGAATCTCTCAACTTTCTCTATATTATTGCTATAAAGACATTACTAAATCATACAATTCAACTGCGCTCTACACTATATAATAATCTTTGAAATACAGTTATTTGCTCAGTAAATTCTCTGCTATCTATATGGGCAACACCACATCCTTACAAGGACTGCCTTTCCAGCATTCCCTGTTACACTACTACACAGCACTGAGAATAGATGCCTGTAGAGATAGGAAACTAGACATTGACCAGACATAAATAAACCAGGTCTGTAGTGAGGGAACTAGCTGTTGTTTTGGGATTCTGGAATTAGAATTCTTTATAGATAATGTAAGAAATGAAACATGTCCAGTTTCGTATTTTTGATAAATAAAAGCAAACGATGTAATAATATAAGTAAAAGCTACACAAACATCTAGTTATTTAAAAAAATTAATTCTCAATATTTACTTGAAATTCAAATTTAAGTGGATATCTGGCAGCCTGATCTCCAACTGATTTTATAAGTATCTTACTTTGCTTTTCTATTTTTCAGTTGGTGTATTAGATATCATGACCAAAAGCAACTTCTTAGGATTCCTAGTTCTGCAATAAAACACCATGACCAAAAAGCAAGTTGTGGAGAAAAGGAATTATTTTGCTTGCACCTCCATGTATGTCACTGTTCATCATTGAAGGAGGCTAGGACAGGAACTCAAACAGGGCCATAACATGGAGGCAGAAGCTTATACAGAGGCCATGGACTGATGCTCTTTACTGCCTTGCTCAGCCTGATTTCTTGTAAAACCCAGGACCACCAGACAAGGGATAGCTCAACAATGGGCTGGGTCTTCCTCCATCAATCACTAAAAAAAATGCTCTATAATCTTGTCGACAGCTTGATCTTAATGGAGGTAATTCCTCAAAGTTCTCCTCCTCTGATATGACGCGTTTGTTGACATAAATCTAGACAGAACAGGGAATAAAGGAGTAAGGCTTGATTTGCCTTACCTGTAAGGCAATTCATCATTAAAAGAAGCCAAGGTAGAGATTGTTATCATGGAAGCAGGTTGTAAACTGACTGGCTTCCCCCACCTGCTCACCCAGCTGTTACCCAAGGGCCACTGACTATGTGCCCATACCACTCATAGTGGAGTTGATATTTTGTTATCAATTAGCAACCAAGAAAATGCAACCCAGCGAGATGTCCACAGGCCAGTCTGATCCAGGAACACCCTGTGTTGATATTCTCTCTTTTCAGATGTGACTGTGTTTGTATCGAGATGGCAAAAAGGATGACATTCCACTTCCCTGTCGCCATTGTCACACAAACACATCACTTTACAGCATAACTTCTCTTCATCCTCAGAATCTTGTTTAATATCATAAGATAAGATAAAGTACGTATGGTACAACTTTAAAGTCCCTCAGGCTTTTAAAAACAATTCTCAATTGTTTAAAATTCCAAATTTTAAAAGTCTAAAATCATTTATCTCTGTGCTTCTGTGAAATCAAAAATACTTTATATACATTTTCATTCTAAGAAAGAAGAACCAGAACACAGTTATAATTATATCAAAGGAGACTCAAGTCCAGCAGTGTCCCTAAAATGCTGCAACTTACTGCCTGACCTCTATGAGCTGTCATGATCTTCTGGGCTCCAAAGGGCTTTGACAGTATGGCTTCTCCAGCTCTGCCATCTGCAAAAAACACAGCTGTTTCTTAGTCTCAGGCCAGCTCTGCTACATACTTGAGACTTGCCTTGATGGTCATTCCAGCCATTTTTCCAGATTGCTGGAGTCCCAGTATAACCGAGGCTTCCCCTTGCTTTGAAGGTGGCTTTGTGCTAATTAATCTTATCAACCTGACAAAACCTAGCTAGACTCACTTGAGAAGAGAGTTCCTGAACTGAAGGATGGCCCTGACTGCTAGCTGATGTTCATTTTCTCAGCCCACTGTGAGTAACACCATCCCTAAGCAAGGGGCTCAGACTTAAAGGTTTTTTGAGCCAAGCAGAGGGATTTTACAATTGAGTAAACTTTCTCCACGGTCTCTGGTTCAGTTACTGCCTTGAGGCACCTACTTTGAGTTAACTTGCTGGTGGACTGACACTGGAAGGGTATTTTTTTCTATTACAGTGATAAAACATTGACCAAAAGCAATTTGAAAATGAAAGGGCTTGTTTCACTATAGCCCGTCTTTGGGGGAAATCAAGGCAGGAACTAAAGGCAGGAATTTGGAGGGGGGAAACCCAGAAGCAGGAAGCTGGGGGAAAGAACTTGGAGGCAAGAACCCTGAGGCAGGAACTGAAGCAGAGACCATGAAAGAATGCTATTCATTGCTGTTGCCCTGTTCTCTGCTCAGCAATCATTATTTTTTGTTTGTTTGTTTTTTATTAATTACAGTTTATTTACTTTGCATCCCAGTTGTAACCCCCTCCCTTCCTCCCTCCCAATCCCACCCCCTCCCTCATCTCCTCCCTGTCCCTCTCTAAGTCCCCTGATAGGGGAGGTCCTCCTCCCCTTCCGTCTGATCCTACCTTATCAGGTCTCATCGGGAATGGCTGCAATGTCCTCCTCTGTGGCCTAGCAAGGCTGTTACTTCATCATTCTTATACAGCCTAGATGACCTTCTCATCCAGACTGAGTTACATTCCCAGGGCCATACCATCCTACATTAATTAAAAATAAAGAAAATACATCAAAGAATAGCCTCCAGCCAATATTATGAACATAATACTCTTTTGGGATTCTCTCTTCCAAAATGTGTCTATGTTGTGTCAAGTTGACAAAAAACTAACCAGTGCGAAAAGCAATACTGAGAACCACTCATGTAGGTGATTATATTGCCTAGAATGAATAACAGTTTCATCACCGGCTTTATTCAGTTAAAAGTAATTAATAAATTTTTTATGATTCATTAAACCAAAGGAAATGTGTAATATGCTTATTGAAGGCTTTATTCATCTGTTCCATTAATCCCGAATCATGTATTATAGGTGAATCCATCAGGCATTTATCTTCCAGAGTGATTACACAGCATTGTGCCTAACACTTTTCCAATGTGAACACCTCTTGTGATATTAACTAACCTATTAGCAGCTGTCAGACAGGGCCAAATACCTCTATGGAAATTTAGGTACATAATCAAGGATTTATCTGATACTGTATTGACTTCTGATTTTTAAAAATTATTAATATTGACATACATTGTAAATAGTAATAAATTCAACTATATGTGATTGCCTATCTTATTTGTATTTGTTTTGTAATTCAGAAAATAAAAGTTCAATTTCATGGACAAGACAAAATGAAAATCATCAGGGGAAGAAATTGAGTCATAAAAGAAATAACATTTTGTATTAAATCATGATGTACTAAACTTTTTGAGTTACTCCTTGCTAGAAATGAACAGATCTCATTAAAAATTAATTTATAATCCCCTAAGTGAAATTAAGATTTTAGTGCACTAGTAAGTAAAATGTAATGTGTATTCTTTCAAAGCTTTCAATTAAGAAATGGGAAAATAATTTATATAAGAGTAACAGAGAGACTTTCTACTAAAGTTATATTTTAATAGTATGTTCACAAACTGTCGGCTGGAGTAATTATAAAAATTTTAGCATTAATAGAATCCTTATAAATTATATTAAAAGAGAAAAAGATAAAGGTAGAGAGAAAAGGGAGATAGAAAGAGAAACCAGACTTGCGCTTCTCTAAAAACATGAGGTTATAATAAAAATTAAATTGCTTGAATGGAAAAAAAAAAAGAAAAAATCTCTACTTTGAAAGGTGAACATAAATGGCAGTTGGATAAAAGGATGAAGAACAAATCCTTTTAGCAAATTCATTAACAGGAGTAGCTCCTAACATTTCCTGTGTCCATGTTCAGACATAAACTCTTACCTACAATTACCTTTCTTTTGTTTATTTTAAATTGAAGGATAATAGACATTTTTGTCAAGTAAAAGATAGTGTCACAAAGTATAAATGTATTGTGGAATAGATATTCCAGGTAACCACTATGTCACCATTTGGTAACATTTCAGAATTTATAGCAAATAACATCTATCTTCTTCAGAGTTTTCAAGAATGCAGTTACTATCATAACTTTAGTCTTTGTATTGCACAATAAAAATAGAATAGAACTCTAGAAATGTACTCTTTTCTCCTCTCTGTGACTCCATAATTTTTGACCTACCTCACCCCATATCCTCCTAGCGCTAATTTTTCCTAGATTCTAGTAAATACCAACACAAAATCTACTAATATCTGATATATTTCAGAAACACCACTTAACTGAGATTATGCAATACATGTCTTTCTGTGCTTGGCTGTTTTACTTAATATAGTGATCTACAGTTCTGTAAGTCCTTTTAATGTGAGTGAGGGCTTTTTTTGTGATGGGTGAATAATTTTTTGTTGTGTGCGCATACTCACACACACACCCATCTCACATTCTGTATTCATTACTACATATATACTCTGCAGATGACATTTCTTTTTTTATTTAATCCAATTTTTTTTTCTTTTCATTTATTTTCTCATATAATATTCGAATGCAGATTTTCCTCCCTCCATGCCTCCCAGATCTCCCCTACCTCCCCTCTTCCCCACATCCACTGATCCTTGCCAGTTTGTGGCACATGCTAGTCGAATTTGCTGACGGAGACACAGGCAGGAAGATCATGTGCTCAACGCCAGCCCGGGTTACACAGGTTAGTAACATTTTTCAACCGTTATGTGTAGTGGTGAATAATAATTGGAGTGCACATGCCTCTCTGGCCTGTGGATTGACTGTCTGGTCGATGTGAGTTCTCTGGGTCAAAATGCACCTGTTTGTTTTAAGTAACATCCACGCCAGTCATCATTGCTGTAATAATTTACATGTCTACAAAGTGTACCAGGGTTTCCTTTTCTTGGTATCCTCTCAAACATTTGTTTTCTTTTGTCTTTAATACCATCAATTTGCAGTTTTTCATGTGTCTGTGTGTGGTGTACATGTAGGTTTGCATGAAAGTCATGTGTGTGTGTGTGTGTGTGTGTGTGTGTGCACATGGGTTGAATGCCCAAACTTGACATTGTGCATCCACCTTGGTAGCTCTTCCACCTTACTCTTTTTCCTTCTCCACTGCTTGAGTACCACAAGAAGAAAATCTTTTATTTTTCTCCTAACACACATCAGTGAAAACCTTGATTAAAGACCATTATGTAAACACTATTCTAGAAATACTGAACAATGTTCAGCTTGTATTTGGAAACATGCAGCTACCATTAATATATCTAAGTCAGGGGTGAATCTCATCTGAGTTATCTTCTTTCCTGATTCTGAGGCTGTGTGACAAACATGAAAATATATTAAAAATGTCACCACATTTTCCATTGGTTTGTACAAAGCTAGTATTATTTATGTATGTATAGTGCTTAGCATTACCTGATAGTTAATAAGAATTTAACTGATTTTTCTTTAAAAAAAAAAGATTTATTTATTTACTATGTATGCAGACCTCATTCTAGATGGTTGTGAGCCACCATGTGATTGCTGGGAATTGAACTAAGGACCTCTGGAAGTGCAGCCAGCGCTCTTAACCTCTGAGCCATCTCTCCAGTTCCTGAATTTAACAGATTTTAAGGACTTTATTGAGGTGATTGAAGAGGAGAAGACTACTTCCTCATTCTGTCAATAGAATATTAACGTTTCCACTTTTAGAGACAGATATAACCCACTGGACAGTAGGATATCAAATTCCTTTGGCAGCTGCCTTTGCTCCAAACTCTAGTTACAAATCCTTTCCTGTAGTATTCAAGATGCCAACACATGTTTTTTAACCCCTCATTTCCAGGCCATTAACTACCTTCTGTTGTGGTTTGTAGATCATAAATCTCATTATTAAAACCCCTCACTGACCCTTCTAAGACCCTGTAGGATTCTGTTATATCTTTCATCACGTAGCAATAGAAAGGTCACTTTTACTATGTAGCACCGTGTCTCTGTATTTACAGTAGAAGTATTCATATCGCATTCTAGCTGGAAAGCCTCAACAGCACTCTTTTCAGCTCATTCATATTGCTTCCAAACAGTAGTTTTCTACTTTTATTGTACAGTCTATATTATTTTATATGTTAAAGATCTCAGCAACATTTTATGTTTCTTTGGTACTGTCATTATCTGTTATACTCATAGATTACATTCACCAAGAACTTACACAAACAAAGATTATGCATTTCTCACCACAACAATGTACTCATCATAACATTTCTACATCCCTAATGTTTGGAAACTTTATGTCCTGGCTCAAACCTACTTAGCACTTTGACTTCAGATTTTCTCACCTTATTTGGCCATGGTGTTATATGCTATTATTCCTAGCACTTGGGAAGGTGGATGAGGCTGAGGCCAGCCTGGTGTACATAGTGAGTTCTAGGACAGTCAGAGTGACATAATAAGATTCTGTCTTCACAAAACAAACTTTTTTTCACCTCCTAGTCTTTTGTTTGTTTGTTTGTATGTTTTTGAAAAATATGTCTGTGAATAAGCTCAGAAACTTTGGCGCCTAAGGAGATAATTTTAATTTTTATATTAATATTTTTAGCTTATCTCAAAATGTGTTCTCCAAATTTAGTTTATTTTGATCTCATCAACATTAACAATGCCTAGTTGATTTTGTGGGCTGTATTCTCCTGGTGTTCTCCTCTCTTCTGGCTAATACAGTCCTTCCTGTCCCACTTCAGCTTGGATGTCTCAGCTCTGTCTCTTTGGCTGTGTATATCTGTTCCCATCAGTCTGATGACAATTACGATGGGCATCAATTTATCAGAATAGCAGAATACCATTTCACTGATTTTTTTTTTGGGGGGGGGGTCTGATTTGTTTGGATCTACCCTCTGTGCTATCCAGCCTTTGGTTCCTGGACATTCAGACAGTGTCAGACGTAGGCTAATGCCATGAACCTCAAGTTAAGACCTGTCATTGTTTAACCACTCCCACAAACTCTGTGCCTCTATTATTCCAGCACATCTTGTAGGTAGAACAAATTGTAAGGTGAAGATTTTGTAGCTGAGTTGGTGTCCCAGTCCCACCACTGGAAGTCCAGAGGGGTTCACTGAGCCTGAAGAGACAATCTCAGAGCCTGCAGAGTTCTGCATTAGGTCCTCTACATACATGTTATTGCTGTGTAGCTTGGTGTTCTGTGGGACTCTTAGCAGTGGAAGTGAGGATGTCTGTGACTCTTGTTCATGTTTTGAGATCCTAAATGGGGGTTTGTTCCTAGCTGTATTGTAATTTTTTTATGCTATCTTTGGTTGATATCCCTGGGAGGCCTACTACTTTCCCAAGGGAAACAAACGAGGAGAGAATCTATGTGGGGAGAAGAGGTGAAGGATGGGGATAAGTAGGAGAAACTGCAATTGTGATGTACTGTATGAAAATAATAAATACAATAAAGTATGATTATCAATAGCATCATCACTGAATTCTTTTTTTAATAATTCTGCCATTTTATGATATGGTCACAACTCTCAATATTTCATGTATCAAGCATTTGAGTTATTTTATTCAGGTAGCCATAAGAATGAAAAAATGACCCACCATTCTTACAACTTTTATGTCACGCTAGCAATGAAAGTGTTTTAGTCTAGTTTATTTTGAAAGCTCTGCCTGTCCCTGTGACAATCACCTTTCTCATATCCAAAATCCATGTTTACTTATCCATAGACAGTCTTCGAGTCATCTGTCCATCATTTAATGCTGCAGTCATGGTAAGAGTTAATTTTTACATTACTTGACACTGTCTCCCAATAATCCTTCCCTGCTCACAAGACACATGGTATTTCTGTCCTCAGGACAGGAGGACACACATCCTTTTTTGAGATTATCCTTTTCACTGCTGTGGATTTCATACCTACCCATTCTTGAGTCATCCATTATCTCCTATCCTTTTCTTTGAGTCTGTATTGAGTAACTACTCCTAAAAGAGAGCACATGGTCAAATAAAAAAAGTTTTTATTTAAAGAAGTGATTCATAAAACCCAAAGGTCATATATCTATCAAGATATAGTCATGCTCTTTTCATATTAAGCACTTTACAATAACAAGAAAAAGTTAGCTGTCCATGGCACTTTCTCACTGTGGCACAACTTTCATTCACTCCTGCAGAAACCATTTGATATAACACAACCACTCCAATGAATTTGTTCCTGAAATACTGCAGGAGAACATTGCATATTGACAACAAAATTGATCTTTTCTTCTTTTCTTCACCAGTGTGAACCTTTACTATTAGTCATAAATTGCAGATTATGTTATTCTTTTCTTTATCCTGAAATACAATGAGATCATTAAGTTTTCATTCAGCTCTTTTATCTTTCAGCATTTAACTTTGATTACTTCACTTAATCTATAATTTTTCTATAGAAAAGTAAGTCCATTCATTTGTTCAGAGTACTTATCAGGGAATTGTTACATGTCAATCACTTTGTCAGACAATAGGAATATAACCATGAACAACATAGACTATAACCTCACAACAGTTAGGCTTAGTTGAAGCCAGGACACAGTGAGTTTTTATGGAAGAAAATGAAGCAAGATAATTAAAATAGTGGAAAATAGAGGCAAGAAAACAAGGTTGATATTTGGTCGAGGTTGACAAAAGCAAGTCTCAGTAAATCACTCTGATATTCCAGCACATTGAAGGTCTCTGACTATTATATCACCTTCTAAGCCCTAGGTTGTCTTTGTTGCTTACTCATCATGACATCTGGTATGCCAAATGTCAATGCAGAGAAAGCCTTGGTAATCAATGAAACCACACACTATTTTTAAATCATAGCAAGCAATATGAGAGGTTCAATTTGTAAGATCAATGTGAAGTCATAACTAGGAAGGTAATATTTTTAGGAGTGATCCAATAGCAGCATCAGAAACAAAATACTTCCTTACTTCCAACCCATCTGTGAGAGCTGGACTCCATGCATATTCTCCAATAGAGGTTATCAAGACACAGAACAGTGGTTCTCAGCCTTCCTAATACTGCAACTCTTTTCTTTCTTTTTTTAAACATTTATTTATTTATTTACTTCTTTCTTTCTTTCTTTCTTTATTTATTACAATTTATTCACTTTGTATTCTGGCTTTAGCCCCCTCCAGTCCCATCCAACCTCCCTCTTTTCTCCTATGCCCCTTCCCTAGTCCACTGATAGGAGAGGTCCTCCTCCCCTTCCATTTTACCCTAGCTTATCAGGCCTCAGGACTCGCTGCATTGTCTTCCTCTGTGGCCTGGTAAGGCTGCTTCCCCCTCAGGAGGAGGTGATCATGACATGACTGAGTTCATGTCAGAGACAGCTCCTGTTCCCCTTACTAGGGAATCCACTTGGAAAGTACTTTAGTGTGACTCTAATCAAGAAAGTGAAAAAAAATGTATGAAAAAGAAAAAAAAAAAACTTCAAATCTCTGAAGAAAGAAATTGAAGAAGATATCAGAAAATGGAAAGATCTCCCATGCTCATGGATCAGTGGAATTAACATAGTGAAAATGGCTATCTTTCCAAAAGCAATCTACAGATTTAATACTGCAACACTTTAATACACCTCCTTATGATGGGGTAAACCCCCAACCATAAAAATAATTTGGTGCTACTTCGTAATTGTAATTTTGCTAATGTTATGAATCATGGTATAAATATGTGATATGGAGGATATCTGATAAATCAAACCCAATGTTTCTGCAACCTGAGAACTGAACTGAAATGAGGTACCCATTTCTTTTCCTTGTGAGTGTGCAAAGCATAGAATGAGTTAAATAAAAAGAGATTAGTATAAAGGTGGATGCATTAAATAAATCTAAAGTGTCAGGATAATTTAGTATTTGAACAGTAAGTGACGGATACATTTTATACTAATTAATTAAATATGTAATTATAAAAGACACGTGTAAGTAAAACAATATAACTTCAATTACACTTTGCATCTTTTCATTGTCTACATATACATTTTTAAGACAAAATACCTGCTATCTAACAATAGTATTCACATATAATGACTCATTCAGCATATATTCAACCAAACATTATTTGAAAGACATACTTTTTATGCTAGAAAAATTATCAATATAAAAGCAATAGAAAACCCCCAAACCCTGGATAGTATTAATTCTAACAGAAGAGTAACAGAAGTGATAGATTAAAAGGTGTTATACTAGATGAGGGAGGGAGGGTGGGATTGGGAGGGAATGAGGGAGGGGGCTACAGCTGGGATACAAAGTGATAAACTTTAATTAATATAAAAAATAAAAATTTAATTAAAAAAGTATTATTCTAGGTGGCCTTTACTAATAATTTAAATAAAGGAGAAATAAAATGAAATCATATACTGTCATAGGATGTAATTTAAGATAGTGTACAAGGAAAGAGCTTCTGGAGCCAGTAACAAGAAAATAAATAAGGAACATAAGGGAGGCAGGTTTTTTGGCCCTTCAAAAAAACTGGACTAGATGCAAAAAGAAGAAATGCAGAAACTATAGAGTAAACCCATGCCTGCAAAGTAAAAAGAATAGTGAGGAATGAGGATGAATAAAAACACATGCAATAAGAAATGGGCAACAAATACAATTCAATTACTAGCTTTCACAAGTCCAAGAACTGAAAGGGACTCGTGAAAGTTAGTAAGTGAATATAATGCATGCCAGTGAGCAGCTTTTAAATTAAATTTTTATTTTTTATATTAATTATAGTTTATTCACTTTGTTGCCCAGCTGTAGCCCATTCCCTCATTCCCTTCCAATCCCATCCTCCCTCCCTCATCTCCTCCCATGCCCCTCTCTAAGTCCACTGATAGGGAGGTCCTCCTCCCCTTCCATCTGACCCTAGCCTATCAGTTCTCATCAAGGCTGGCTGCATTGTCCTCAGTGAGCAGCTTTATAGCATGACTTTTCACATATTTTCACAGCACTACTGTGGCTACAGTGCTGAGAACACTCTGCAACAGCTAAAGGCAGATGCAGAAAACAGATTAATGAGCTGCTAAAATAATCCGGGGAAGATGTGATAATAGCTACTGTGTGCTGGGCATTAAAGTAATGGGAGGTGCATGAATACGTCTGTTATTTATACCAAATATAAAACAATGATAAAACACAAGTGAAACAAAGAGGAAGAAATGATAGGGACACTGTGACCATTTTTAGAGAAACAGATGAACATCCATTGAGCTAGTACTATGGATCTAACTGTGTTTCTTCATGTTGATGAATAAAAGCTCTACATTCCAGTCCCTCAGAATCTGATGGAATGTGGACACTCAAGTCTTTCAGACGGTCCTTGACTGAGTATGAGTTGTGTTCTCACATGGCATGAACATGAAGAAAGTCAAGGGAAGATACCGAAAGGAGAAGAGCAATTCCATGTCATAGAGAGAGGCCTGCAATGGATTCCCACAGTCATTAGAAGCCCACTTCACCGGCTTCAGCTCAGAGTTCACATTTCCTCAACCAGAAAATTAACCCCTGCTGTTTAATCACTCTTTCTTGGCAGCACTGGAAAATAGATGCAGATAGGGAGCCCTTTCTGTACCTCCAGCATTTTTAACAAACTGACCATGAAGACAACCTGTTGTATATACCTGAAACAGAAGCTTATAACGAAGTAGGAAATAGTCTTACGAACAAGCCTAGGTTGGTGATGACAATTCCAACCTATTTTACCCCCAGTTCACTTCTCGTTTGGAGCAGTGTGCTACATAATCTAATTCAGAGTCATTCTACTTTGAATGTGATTTATCCCCCAGAAGTTTCTTGGAATGAGACCTTTAAGAAGTGTCATTTTTAAGTAAAATATCCTCAGGTCAGTAGATGAGCGTTTTAAAAGACACACAGTATTTCCTGTATGGTGTCTGAGCCAGGTTGTTAGAACAGCGTAAATGAAGCTCCTTAAGAGGATGATGGTAAAGAAACCTGGTCAACACAGAATCAAATTGAATAAAGTGATTTGTGTTCAACTAGGAAAAATCATTTATTTATAATTACATTTGAAAGCTCCTTTGCTTGCCTGTCATAAGATGGTACAAATTAACTGTTCCCTGTCTTTCACTGGTACATACAACTTCAAATCCTACAGATACTGCAAGGAGCAAACCATGTGGAAATTTAGCAGGTAAAAGTGAGGGAAGTAAGCTGCCTAGTGGTTCCAGGTTGATGTAACAACATAGCAACAGGCATCCTACCAGCACCCACACCAGGTGAGACTCCAGAGAATTTTGCTTTCAGAAGAGCAGGAAAAGACTATACAAGACAGACTCACCTTTTTTACTGAAGAATTGAAGCCCTGCTGACATCAGCAGCTAAAACTCTGAAAGTGGACGAGGAAAAGAAGCAGCTGAGAGTCACCTGGAGTGTGAAAATGACAAAGGAAACAGAGCTATAGCCCACGCCTTCTAGGTCATGAAGTGTTCTTATCCTCCACAGGGAATAAAATACCTTTCTTCAAGAGACTAAATGTAGCTGAAAGTAATAAAAGGAAATATCTCCACTGGGATCTGCCCGGTTTAAAAAGTATCCCCAACTGAACTGACTCTTAAGAGACACCAGGTGATCCAGCCTGAAGAAACTCCTTTGTCATTAGAATCCTCAGCAACTGGGTCTAGTAGATGACCCAAAATGAAATACAACCAAATTAGGCTCACAAAGGCACTTACTAGGTTGTCCTTGAAAGAACTGATTCAAGTGTAGCAGGACACAGTGAATGGACTGCTTTCTAGCAATAGACTCAAGCAGGGCATGGAACGTTCACCAACATTGTACAAGATGTAAAAATTCCCCTATTATGACAAGAAAAGGAAAATTGCAACTGAGATGAAAAAATAGTTGATGCCAATAATGAAAGTAATCCTATGGTAGAAACAAATGAAGAATGCGTTAACGCATTTGATGCAACAACACTCAGAGACAATTACAAATTTCCTTGAAAAAAATAAAAACCCTAAAAATTGAAGGCAATTACTTGAAGTACAACAAATTAAATTATAGAATTAAAACATTATGGTATACCTTATGAAGTCTCTAAATATCCTGGATGGGTTCAATAAGAGAGAAGGAACTGATTAAATAAGACAAATTCAGTGAACTCCAGGGCAATTCAGAATCTTTTTAATCCAAACAAAATAAAAATACTTATAAAACATATTTAGGTTATTTGAGGTATAATAAAAATGAAGTAACTTACTCTAATCATAACTCCTGAAAATTAGGAGGAAAATGGGTTGAAAGAACATTCAAATAATCAATGACCCAAAACATAACTGACCAAAAAGATGCAACAAAACTATGCATCATTTAAACATACAATGACAGTATTAAAAACTAAAAATGAATAGAAAGGAAATCTTGAAAGATGCAACAACAAAATGTCTTATTTACCATAAGAAAGTCAATTAAAAATATTTCTATGACATCACAAAGGCTAAAATGGACTCAAGTGTCAGGAACCAAAATTAAAGGAGGTTCAAATGCAAATCAGAGTCAATGAAATTCTTTTTCAGGAGAGAAAAAAGAAATAGGATATTCTCCATTGCATGAGCAATTTCTAAAATCTTGGCATTTTAAAATCTTAGCATGTGATGGAAAAAAATTAAAATAATCTTAGTTACACAACTTCCAGATTACAGTAAGGAATTTGGCTTTTCATAAGAAAGGAGATCCTAACAGTGGGAGTAGGGGCTGTCTCTGTCTCTTTTGCCTGTTTACTGGACCCTTGCCTCTTACTGGGCTGCCTAGACCAGCCTTGATGAGATAGTAATTGTCTGGTTTTGTTGTAGCTTATTATGCTGTGTTTGGTTGAAGTGCAGGAGGCCTGCTCTTATTTGAGGGAGTTGGAGGGGGGTGGGTGTGGATGTGGGGGAGAAGGGTGATGGGTAAAAGAGGCTGAGGGGAAAGGAGGGGAAACTGTAGTCCAGATGTAATATATAAAAGAAGAACCAAAAAGAAAAAGAAAAGAGAAAATATAGTGGAGAGTAATTTGGAAATCAAACTTTTATGATATGTGTAATTAATCATTCCTCCCTTTCAGTGAATATTGTATGTATATTTTTCTTCGTCATGGTAACCAGTCTGAATTTCAGTACTGTATACAACAACCACTTACTTCCTGTCCAGAGTGATTGTGGGTGGATGCCTTTATCATTCAGTGGAATTTTTCCTTCAGAATCCAGGCCGGCGAGAGCAGCTATTAGCTGCTACTAGCTTATGATAGATGAAGGCAGAACCATTGAATCATTCTTGAAGGGTCTCCAAAGAAATCTCTGACATGTGTGTTCATGCATCATTGATCAAGTTAAGGCTTGCTGTAAAGCCCAATGTCATTGGGACAGCTGTGCTTTCTCTCATGGATGCACTGGACCTGACAGTGGATAGGGAGGGATAACCATTGCATTAGAAGAAGAAATGAGTATTGAAACAACAATAAATTTACCACCTTGTAACAACAATTTTATAGCATGGCTCTTAGAGAGCCACAGATAGCACAAAGCTCCCAAAACTTTCTGCTGGCATGTATTATCTCAGCAGGGTCCACATAAACTCTACAAAGAAGACAAACAGAATCAAAAGAACTTGGGAGCTGCCAATCCATAAAACTGTTAAATTAGAACCCCTTGATTTAAATATTTTGGCAGGAACATTTTTCTGTCTTTTTTTCATACAATATATTCTTATTATGGTTTTTCTTCTCTTACTCCTCCCAGTTTCTCTCCCATCTAGACCAACATGGTTTCTGTCCCTTGTTAGAAAACAAACATACATCTAAGAAATAATAATATAAAATCAAAACAAAAAGTTGCAAGAAACACATATAGACACAGAGACACACAGGCTTGCAAACGCAGGAATGCCATAAAAATGCAAAACTTGAAGCCATAATATATATGCAAAGGACTTGTAAGGTTAAAGGAGGAACAAACACAAAAGCAAACAAAGAAAAAATCTAGTGTGAATCAGTATTACAAGACAAAGATCCTCTAAGAATATTGTAAAGTTCATTTTGTGTTGGCTCTTTCCTGCAGTACATGGGTCCTACCCCTAGGAGTGGTTTGTTTTCCACAATGAGACTCCCTTAGAGAAAACCATTTTTTAATTTTATTTTAAATTTTTATCAGTTTAAAATAGCTTTTGGTTTAGGTGTGTGCTCATTTCTTACCTCAACTCTAAAGACCCCTTATAGTACAGACTCATGCAGGCCCTGTGCATTCTGCTATAGTCTCTGTGAGCTTAAACATGCATCATTTGTGCTGTGTTTAGAAGGTCTTGTTTTGTTTGTGTCCTCCAAACCCTTCAGTACTCTTTCTGCTTTCTCCTCCACAGAGTCCCCAAAACACGAAAGCGAGGGATTTGTTGTAGACAGCCTGTTTAGGGCTAAGTGTCAAAGCTTCTCTGTTTCTGAGTATTTTCAAACTGTATTTGTTCCCATCTGCTACTAGAGGTAACTTCTCTGACAATGACTGAGCAAGACACTGATCTGTGAGTATAGTAAGTGTACATGTTATTTCCTCAGATGAGGGGATGAAATGAGAACCATCTTCAAGCTTTACTAATATATAGCCAGGGATGTCCATAGAATTTCTGTCTAAATATTCATAGGCATATCCCTGGAAGCTTCTAAACTCTGTACAACCTGAAGTCTTCAGCTTCTTGCTTCCATCTGCTCAGCCTGGCTGAGAATTATTTTAGCCTCTGAGATTTACTGCTGAATAAGCTCACCCTTTCTTGCTCTTTTTGAACTCTGGCTGGCTGGTTCAACTCAGCTATTCTGGCTCAAACGTCTCTCCAAGCTGATTGATTCAAATTGGCTTCTGTTGCTACTGACTGAATTGTTCTGTTTGGAAAAACAACATTTGAACTCCATGAACTAAACTGCACTGACTGCATGACCTAAATAGAATTGCACAAACTCCTCTGAACTTAACTGCTCTTAGTGGATTTGCACCAAGCTCAACTGAATTGTACTCCAAAACTCTACTGTCACCACAAACGATCGTATTCCTATACTGCATTTTCCTCTACTGCTCTGTACTTCAGTAGCCTCTCTTTCCTGTCTGTTCTCCTGAGAGTTGGGCAAAACCTATCTCTGAGACATTATGTCAAATCTTTCTCTGATTTGTCACTTTGCCCCTCAATTAGAAGTCATTGTTTGGGTTAAAGGTATATGTTTATATTCCAGCCAGAAGGATTAAAGTTGTGTACTAAGGATGTGTTTGTATTCCAGCCAGATGGCACAGACATAGTCCAATATGATCCCTTACCAGAGTAGCCATGATACTGGAATAAAATTCCTGTATAAGCAGGGCAGTTTTGGGAATAATTTTATGGCTACAGTCCTTCAGCAGAACACTAGGATTTGGTTTTCCCAGAGATCTCTGGCCTCTCTAGTATTAGGTTGTTGGCCAGCCAAGTAGCATATAGCATGGCATCCATCTCATGGAGTAGGCCATAATCGAATTCAGATAGAGGTAAGTTATTTCTATAAGCTTTGTGCCACGATTGCTCCAGCTTGTATTTCAGGCTGATCATTATTGTAGATCAAAGTTTTTGCTGCTGAGTTACTGTTTACCTTGCTTATTTGGTAGATGCAGAGTATCTTCTAGGAACCAGATCAACAACTTCATAGTCAATTAGTACTGTCAGTTTGGCAAGAGCCACCAATATCCTTGGTAATAGCCTGAGTTGTTTGAGCGTTCTCATGGCTACCTTGTTTAGATGCAACCCATCCCTGGTACTGGAAGCTCCATGTGATGACAAGAAATGTCCAGTTGAGGCTCTGTCACCCCTGTTATTTTCTAATTTTATTTAGATCTTCATATATGAATATATTTAGCAAGCTTCTATTCTACTAGATTTCCATACTAGACCTCAAAAGGACCTTAATTTTATATGTCCCTCCCATAATCCCTCCCTTTCCTTTACTCCCATTTCTTACTCCATCCTCCCATTAAATCCCCCCCACATTTATCCACAACTATTATTCTATTTCCCTATCCTTAAAAGATTCATTTCTCCTCTTTATCCCCATTCCTAAACATTACAGTTGTAGAAATTGTAGATTGCTTATAAATGAATTAACAGCTCAGATTCACATTTAAGTGACTACATACCATTTTTATCTTTTTAGGTCTGGATTTCTCACCAACAATGTTTATTTTTTTAACCTAGTTACATGCATTTACCTAACAATTTCATGATTTCATTTCTTTTACATCTAAATTATACTCCATTGTATGTACCGCATTTTCTTTATTCATTTATTGGTATAATGTTTTTTTGGAATGTATACACTTTACCCTTGTTCATTCAAATGCTGATTTCTCTTCCCCACTCTCTGGTTTCAATCTGGACATTGTATTGTGATACTTATTCTAAGCATCACCTGTCTCATCCTTGTGTAAACATGACAAAAATAAAACAACCAGCCACAGTGTTGAGCAATGGAGAGGAAGCAGGAAGAGAGGGAGGAGCCAGAGTACAAGAAGGTGTGGGAGGCAGGGGAGGACAGAAGGGCAGGAGAGAGCTGGGAGAGCAAGGCTAGAGCAAGGCTCCATGTCTTGGAATGACGTGGAGAATGAACCAGACCTAAGATTTCACTAAAAGCAAGTATAATGTGGGAAATCTAAATGTTAGAAAACTATGAGGGCTTGGAGATTTAGGATGGAGTAACTATTGCCCAGCATTGTGTTCTAGGTTAATTAAATAAATCATAGTGCCTGTGTAATGATTTTGTTATGTAGCTGTTTAGGATTAATAACTGCTTTAATAAAAGATAAACCAAAACTAAATACTAATCTAACTATCCTTACAACATTCATTCATCCATTGGCAGATGTCAAGGTTGTTTTTAATTTCTGACTATTATGAATAGAGCAATAGTGAACATGGCTGAGTAAGTATCTCTGTTATAGGATGAAATATCCTTTGGGAATATGCCCAAGAGTGGTATAGATGAATCATGAGGTAGATGGTCTCTAGATTCCTGAGGAACCACCACACTGATTCCATATTGGCTGTACAACTTTGCACTCCCACCATCAATATTTGTCTCCCTTAATCCACATACTCAGTTGCATGAGCTGTCATTGTTTCCTTGATCTTCACCATTCTTGGCAGAAACATTTTTACTATTTATTTGCTTTTACTTGTACATTGGTTATTTTGATTTCTGAATATCTTAATTATGTGGGAACATAAATGCATCTGTATTCAACATTCTATAATGTCCTATGAGCCATCAAGCCAAACAAATTTCTTGGCAATTACATATGCTACAATTCAATTAATCTCAAAAGAGCTGAAAGGACAGAGGTAACGAAGCAGTGCAAAGCATTGCACAGTCCCTCTATCAAGAACACGACCATTATCTGTGTTACCAATAGGTAATGCCTCTAAAATCAACCAGTGTTTCTCATTAGCTCTGGGGTGCCCTTTCACTTCCTGGATATTCTCTTTAACACCTACTGATTGAAATAACACTAGCTCTGATGACTGATATACTCTGAACAGAGGTAGGAATACATAAAATATGCCTCCGTGAAGCTAAATGACTTCCTAAGTCACCAAGCACAAGTCAGGTGGACTTCTGAAAATAGAACTCAGATATTTAGGTTCATAACTGCATCACTAAACCACATGCTCATTTCAACCAAAGCTTGGAATGATTAATAACCCTATGGTTTAGAGAACACAGGGTAAACTTCCTCTTCAAGCCAACAATAGACATAGAATCACTTTATTTTGACATCTTAACAAACCACAGATAAATATATTAAACCAATATTATGCTACATGAGATAAAGCTTCCAGAATAAGACCTTTGTTACTGATGCTTCAGATTTTAACAGTAAAATCTTTTAAAGTGTTTAGATTATATCCTGATGTTATTTGATAAATTTTATTTAACTTAATTGTTCTGTTAATATATGTAAAATATTTGGCTGGGAATTGTGGAAGTAAAGAATAACAGGTTGTCATTGGCATAGTAATTTATATTTTCAAGGAAAAAGAAATAGTACTGTATTAAGTATGATACTTCCAATTAAATAATAGTATGTCAATAAAAAATAATTGTATTGTGTACCTCAACTTTAATAAAGAATGCATACTTTCCCAAGAAATTCAGAAATACTTTACTACCTACAGTGTAGTTTATATTTTGTCATAGATTATATATAATATATATATATAATAGTCATGTAATATATACATATATGTTTTTTTGTTAGTCAAACCCAGTGCATTGATTCTACTATTAAGTTCTATTTGGCTGATTCTGTATGAGTTCAGAATAGACTGACTCAAAAAGTGTGTAGGAAAACATGCCATATATTCTTTATCCTGGTATAACTAAACTATTGTTATTGGGATAATAAGAGAAATATATTTCAAAATCATTTGCAACCAAATATATGAATCCGAGCTTCATAGTTTCAAATCAGTACAGTCAAATACACCTTTGAATATTTTCTCAACCTATTTTTTTTACAACCACTGGTTTAATAGACCTACAATGCTAAATTATATATTTAAAAATTAATGACACTGATCTCATCACAGAAATAACATTGAGGTAATAAATATGTATTAATCAGCTAGTTTTAGTTATCTGAAAAATGACTGTAAACTAGATATTTGTACTTCAAAATGTCTTGATGTACTTAGTGGTTACATTTTTTTCAGTTAGTCATAATTAAAAGCCTTCAAAACTACGGTGTCCAAAACTAAACCTTTCTAAAATCCTCCATGTTATAACCGTTTTCTTTTTTTCCGGGATGACCTGCTTCAAGAACTATCTGTAGATACTTAGTTATATGTACTACAGTATTTGGTTTCCTTCAACCTTTCAGTGGACTCAACTTTGCCATCTGAACATCTTTTAATTGTATTGATTTCTACCTACTGTACCACTGGAATAAGAAATGACTGTTTCATTAATTAAATATTAAATTTTATTCCCCAGTCTAAAACTGGGAGTTCCCCTTCTAAATTCCATAATGATGTCCTATTGGTCTTAAAGTTAGAAGATTCCATAAAGAATAAGAGATAGGGCTCAATGTCCCCTATCTCTCCTTGTTTTCTTTTCTTTCTTTCTTTCTTTCTTTCTTTCTTTCTTTCTTTCTTTCTTTCTTTCTTTCTTTTATAAAAGAAAACATTTAATTGGGGCTGTCTTACAGTTTCCGAGGTTTAGTCCATTATCATCACTGTGGGAAGCATGGTGGCATGCAGACATGGTGCTGGAGAAGGAGCTGAGTTCTACATCTTGATCCGCAGGCAGCAGAAGACTGTGTGCCACACTAGGAACAGTGCACAGGAGAACTCAAAGCCTGCCCCCACAGTTAGCTACTTCCCCCAACAAAGCCACACCTACTCCAACAAGGCCACACCTCCTAATAGTGCCACTACCTATGGGCCAAACATTCAAACACATGTGCCTATGGGGGCCATTCCTATTCAAACCACCACAAACTTTAATTTCAAAGTATAGAAAATATTTTTAACTAGATACAAATTGATCAACTTACAGACAAGAGGGGGAGTTACTTAAAAGTCCACAGGACAACAATGATAGAAGTCATGTTTTCTTTACCTTACCAAAGCCCATCTCTTCCATAATGCCTATGTTCCTGGAGGCCATTTTAACTTTTTCAATTCATCAGCCTGGGCTTTTTATCTTCTTTGTGGGCATCATTATTACTGTTGACGGAAGTTTCAATGTTAGCTTTGTTAACTTAAATTTTACTAAAACACATAGACCTTCAGATCCAGTTCTTTGTACATTTACAGCTTGATTCTTCTTCCCTTCAACATTTTTCATAAATACTGTGTTCAGTTAATGTTTTCCTCTCCCTTCAGACTCTGTGGAGATATCAACTGTGGCAACTTTTACTTGACACTGGCTCTCTGGAGTCTATAAGGGAGATTTCACTAAATATTCTTGAATGTGAATGAAGATTATCAATTACACACAATTAGTGCTATAAGCATGTGAATATTATGTATACATCTTTGTATGTGTGTATATTGTTTTGAGTGTAAATAATTGAAACTAAATGTTATAATAATATTATTTATAGAATGTTTTATAGGAAAATAATAAATTGTGTAACAATTTAAACATATAATTTAGTTTGGACAATGTCTCTGAATATTTTTTATTCCCAAATATTTCTAAAGTTTATAATTTATTCCTTAAATTATAAAATTGTTCTGAAATTAAATAAATTCATTTTACTGCTATGACAGAGAGTAAAAAACTAAAATAACTTATACTTGCCCTTTAATATGATAACAATTGGTAAATGTCAGGTTTTTAGTGAATTTGCCTTACTATAATTATTTTGCATATAATCAAATTTATACTAAAGTTTTACTTGGAACCATATAAAATAAAACAGTAATAAAGTGTGCATTGCATTTACAACTTTGACACAGATATAATTTTTACAGTATTGTTCTGTGAACAGTATGTACACAGACAGGACAGGGTGCTACATTTGTTATATTGATTTTTTTTCTTAAAATGAATGGTGAGACAGGTATGGTGATATACACTTTTAATCCCAATGGTTGAGAGGCAGAGACAGGTGGACTGCTGTCAATTTGAGGTCAGCCTGGTGTGAGTCCCAAGCTAGAGAGAAATACATTGTGAGACCCTGTCTCAAAAAAAAAAAAAAAAAAGAAAAAGGAAAAAAAAAAAGAAAAATGAATTTAGAAACACTATTTTAAGGTTTTTGGATAATGTACTTGTGTAAAGTATCTCCAGGGAAACTAACATTATATTTCATTTTATTTTATGATACTCAAAATAATGAGAAAAAAAGAGTCAAAAATGTTGGGAAAATATAATTATTCTCTAATTAGATATACAAAATGATGAACATATTTTAAGTATTACATTTCCAAATAATAAAAATGTAATTTTAAAATATCTTGCTCATTAAATAAAACTGACAACGATGCTTCAACTTTCTTTAGATACTGTGCCTGAAATCTTAACATCTTGCGAGTGCTTTACGATCTAGCTAGAAGTGAACGCGACTTCTGCGTACCATTGTTATACTGTCCAGCCAAACCAAAGCATGTTGCATCAGTCCGATTACAGTGCACATTTTGCTGTAGCTACTTTCGGTGGGAATATAATGATATCTCTTCATCTCCTTCAGGAAAGATTGAAAAAGATGCCTATGTCAGATAACAGAATAATCAATTGGTCAATTGGTCATTGTCTCTAAAAGATGTCCACCATGGTCTTCCTCTCCATTTCCTTTATTCTGAAAGACTTGAAATTCCTTCTTGGGCATCACTGTATAGACTCGGCATTGTCTTCTGCTTATCTGGAAATGAGTGGGCAGTGCTTGCTTCAGTACACAAATAGAGGTAGTATTCCCATGTGTTGTTTGCCACGGGACATATAAAACGACATTCATGTCCTCAGATAATACCCTGTCCAAACAGAAGACATATGCATTGTATACTTTCTATTTATACAGAGCATCTCTCCCAATCTCTCATGCAGTATGAGTGGCAGATGCGTAAATGTTTGGGCACAGTATGTCACAACATAGCTAACCTAGAAAGAGAAGGACATCTATATTTCCTTTTAGAGTAATGTCAATCAACAGCTATCAGAGTCAAATGTGGAATTGTTCAGGTTTTCTCATCTTTTGTGTAAGCCTTAATCAACTATATGTAAAACACTAGCACACACTGAACAGGTTTATTCATAGAAGTTTTCTCTGGTGTTATTATTTAGTTTATTATTATCATCATTATTATTATTATTTTACAAATTATTTACTTTGTATGCCATTTGTAGACCCCTCCTTCATCTCTTCTCAGTCCCATACTTTCTCTGTCTTCCTTCCCTATCCCTCTCCCCTAGACTACTGGTAGGGGATGTCCTCCTTCTCTTCTGTCTGACCCTCATCTATCAGGTCCTATCAGGACTGCCTGGATCCTCTTCCTCTGTGGGCTGACAAGGTCCCCACCAGGGAGAAGTGATCAAAGAGCAGACAATAGAGTTCATGTTGGAGACTGTCTCTTCTCCCCTTACTTTAGTCTCCACATGGAGACTAAACTATCTACGGGATACGTCTGAGCAGGGGATCTAAGTCCTTTCTATGAATGGTCTTTGGTTGATGTACCAGTCTCTGCAGTCCTCCCTGGGCCTAGCTGTTTGTTTGTTTGTTTGTTTGTTTGTTTGTTTGCTTGCTTGCTTTGGCTTTGTTGGTCTCCTTGTGGGACTCCTGCCCTCTCCAGGTTCTTCCATAAGACTCCCTGTCTATGTCCGAAGTTTGGCTGTGATTCTCTGCCTCTGCTTCAATACCCTGCTGGGTGGAGTCTTTTAGAGGACTTCTGTGGTAGGCCCCATCCTGTTCTCTCTCTTCTACCACCTCCAGTGTCTATCGTGTTGTTCCTTCTGAATGAGAATTAACCATCTTCCCTAGGGTCCTCCTTTTTTGTTTAGCTTCTTTAGGTCTATAGATTTTAGTATGTTTATATGATATTATTTCACTAGTAGCTACTTATAAGTAGGTATATATCATGTGTGTCTTTCTGCTTCTGTGTTACCTTACTCAGGATGATCTTTTCTAGTTCTATTCATTTGCCTGCAAATATCATGATTTCCTTGTTTCTAATTGCTGAGTAGTATCCCATTGTGTAAATGTACCACAGTTTCTGCATCCATTCTTTGCGTGAAGGACATCTATGTTTTTTGAGACTCTGGCTATTACAAATAAAGCTGCTATGAACATAGTAGAGCAAATGTCCTTGTTGTGTGGTTGTGCATATTTCGGATATATTCCCAGGAGTGGTATAGCTGGGTCTTGAGGTAGCAGTATTCCTAGTTGTCTGAGAAAGTGCTAGATTGTTTTCCAAAGCAGTTTAGTTTTTAAGCACTGTAATAATGAAAAGAAAATGAGCCAGGCATGTGGCACACACCTGTAATCCCAGTACTCAGAGAGACAGAGGAGGCAGGTAAGTCTGCACGAATTCGAGACCAGGATAGTCTACAAAGAAAGTCCCGATCAGCCAAGGCTGCACAAGAGAAACCATGTCCATGTCGCAAAAAAAAAAAAAAAAAAAAAGAAAGAAAGAAAAAAGAAAAAAAAAGAAAAAGAAAAAGAAAAATGAGAAGTGTTAGCTTCCCCTATTGTAGTTTATGGAGATAAAAAGTGTTAACTTCCCCCACATTATAGTTTATGAAAAAGAAAAATCAACGTTCTTCTAAACATCATTTTACCATGAAATGTATCCGAACTCTAAAAATAACTCTAAAAATAATGGACTAATAACTTGGTCTACATGGCAGTTTCTGAATACATTGGGATCTGAGGTTTTTTTGCACATTTATGTTCCCACAGGAAGCATTTAGAAAAATAAATTGGAACATAAATTTTATTTGTTTTCTCTGATTCTCTATTATTTACAGCTTTGAAAATTCTGTATAAGAAACACATACATTTTTCTCCTAACTCACAACTCTATCACCCATCAGAAAGGAAGCGTTCTAAGCAACTGTTTGCACTTCCTAGTATACAGGCCGGTTCTCAAGTTCAACTCTTGGCTTGGCAGCCTGCACTTCTCATTCCTGTAGCAAAGTTTCTGACTGATTTATGGTGTCATGTGCAAATTGGATACAGTAATAATGGGTGCCTGCTGCTTTAAAATACAATACATGGATATTATTTGGCTTTGGGAAAGTACTTCCTGCTTTCAGTTTCCTAGTGTTTATCTGAGTTCTTTTTTTTTTTTTTTTTTGGTGGACATGAAGAAAATGTGGCCTAAAACAAAAATAATAAACAATACAGGTCCCTGCATTTGTCTTTGCTTTCCTCCTAGCAGTTGATGGTAAGAGCCCACTGATGAATACACCACACAGTTCAAACACAGGACCCGGAGGAATCAAAGTCGAATCAACCTCAAAGTCTCCTCTCCTTTAGTTCTCACAATGTCCAAATATACTGTGTAAGCTTCCAAGGAAGGAAACCAACTAATGATCCTATTGCACTGGTGAGATTTTCTCAATTTGGAAAGGCTGGAGTCATCTGGGAAGAAGAAATCTTCACTGAGGAATTGTTTTCACCAGGTTTCCTCTATGAAATTCAGAAGGTGGATCTTTTTTTCTTTTCTTTTTTTTGATGTGGGAAGATTCAGAAAATGGTAAATGATAACACTCCTGGGCAGGTGGTCAAAAGCTGTTATTGGAAAAAAGCTGATGTGACACACACCTGTAATCCCAGCACTCAGAGAGGCAGAGGCAGAGGCAGGCAGATCTGTGTGAGTTTGAGACCAGTCTACAGTGAGGCCAGGCCAGCGAAGGCTACACAGAGAAAACATATCTCAAATTAATAAATAAACAGACAAACAAACAAAGGACACAAGCTGAGAAAGCCATGTGTAGAAAATCAGTAAGCAGTGTTCCTCCAGGGTCACGACTTCAGTTTCTGCATCCGGGTTTCTGCCTTGCATGAGTTTCTGCCTTGACTTCCCTCAGTGATTGACTATAACTGGGATGTGTAAGCCAAATAAGCCCAGTCATCCTAAGGTTGTGTATGGTCAGTGTTGTATCACAGCAATACAAAAGTAAATGAGAACATTTGTCTAGCTGTAGAGCCTATGAACCATGTGAATGACAGTCCTGGCAACATAGTCTCAGTGGTGCAGTAGTGGTGCTTACTATATCTTGGGGCTAACAAACAGCCACCTAGCTAAGGCCTTCAAAAGGAGGGTCCTCATTGCCTGGTACTACAACCCTAGCCAATTGCCTGTGGGTGCCGAGGCCATAAACCCCAGAGGAGGACCTACTACTGCCACTTTCCTAATCCACTAGACTTCTTGACCATATTCTAAACACTAACCCTTAGACCCATAGAAAAGTATATATCTCAGCTCCCTTCAAAGAGCTTCCTTTTGCAGCAGAGAAGAAACCATGTAGGATGACAAAACTGATCAAGTTTCAGTGAACAACAGAGTCTGACAGCCCAAACCTAAATGTATATGGCTCAACACCATCTGAACACTAGTTCTCATAAACATAGGAGAGGAAGATTTCAAGAGCCAGAAGATCAGTATGTCTGCCGAGAGATAGTGCCTCTTATATGTGGCAGGGAAATTATATCCACAGAATGTCAAGATTAAAACAAGACCTGAATGATGATCAAACAGCTGACATGCTAAAGAAAACTGAGGCCATCTCACAAGGCCCTACCCACCCTAGGTGAAGATCTACAGCCGAGGAATGAACAGCTTCTGAGACAGGAAGAATCAGTCTTTTCCGGGGAGGAGCAATCCCAAGTGGTCATCCCTAAACACCTACCCGTATGAGTAACACTGAATGGACTCAATGGGTTTGTGTGTGTGTTTGTGTCCATGTTATAGAAGAAAACATCAATAATTTTGTAGGAAGTTGAGAAAGCATAGGAGGAGATGGAAGGTGAGAGGAAGAGGCAGCAATGATATAAATACAGTATATAAGAAATTCTGCTCTTGAAGAGAATTGGTCGCCTTTTCATTTTTTTTCTTTCCTTTCGTCCATTCCTCCCTTTCTTCTTTAAATATAGCTTAGACAGCAGAGCTGTCTTCTCAGGACTTTAATATTTTGTTGCTAGGGAATCTTTAACACTTCTTTATTTTAATATTATAAGTGGTAATGTAAGATGTGACCCAGATTACATGTCCTCTATCCTAAGGAATCTGCACATTTAACATTCCCAAGTGAAAACACTGACACTCCATTGATCTCTTAAACATTTTAAGCATATTTTGTTACAAATCCAGATGTAAGTTATGCTGTCTGTTCACAAGTAAATTATGCAGCTTCGACTGCTCTATTCAGGGCTAATGACTAATTTATTTTGTCCCATATTACATTCTGTAGGATAAACTTTAAGCAACCGCATTAATGGTAATTTCTGTAGTTTAAATGTCCACTTATAATTTTTGACACATTAGCTGATACATTGAATTTTATGATCTTCATAAATGACAGTAATGATTTTCTTTTAAATTCTTCAGCGTAAATTGTTTTGTTTTCTCATTAACTGAAACATAGGAAAATTTTAAGTGATTGTGTAACATGAACGTTCTGCTTTGAAATATCAGTGTTCTTATCTGTTTAATGATGATTCATTCCGCTTATGTGTTTTATAATTGCTACTCAGAGGTAGATACTATGCAGTAAACAAGGGCAACATCATCTATTAGTGTCTACAAATTCATTTCATTTTTGGTGTCTTTTTATTATTATCATTTATTACAATTTATTCACTTTGTATCCCAGCTGTGGCCCTTTCCCTCATCTCCTCCAATCATACCCTTCCTTCCTCCTCTTCTCCTATGCCCCTCCCCTAGTCCACTGAGAAGGGATTTGACCCTAGCCTATCAGGTCTCATCAGGACTAGTTGCATTTTCTTCCTCTGTGCCCTGACAAGGCTGCACTCCTCATTGTATTTTAATATTTCTTTTGCTTAGAAATTTTGTTTTGTTTTTGCTTGAGACTTTTTTATTTTGTAAGATCTTTAAACTCTGGTGCTATTTTAACTCTTTTTAAAATATGTTACCTATTTTAGTTCATTACATATTATTAAGTAAGAATAACAGTAAATAAAAATGAAATATGTGATTATAGTTGAAGTAAAAAAAATGTGTTATTTGGTCAAGGTTTTGAATAAGAACAAGCAATTGATTTCAGGACATAGAACTCTGTTAAGTAAGGTAGTCACCCTGATATTTCGGAAGCACTATGCTATCATAGCGTTATCTATTAATATAAAATTAGCCCCTATGTACTGAATCTAAATCTGCTAAGCAACATTTCAGCAGTCAACGGCATTTTCATGCTAAAGTTTTGGGCTTCATAAAACTACATATCATCTGTTTGAGCTTATCAATCTGTGACTAGCTCAAGAAAAGAATAAATTCCCAGGACACTTATCAAATCAAGCTCTATATAAAACCCTGATGAAAATGTAGCTCAAAGAAAATGGTCCATTTTGAAACAATTGCTGAACTGGCTCCCATCCTCCACATTTCTTGTGGAAAGCTCCCATTTATTTATATAGGTATTCCCCTCATATAAATCACCTATCAATGAAATTATATGAATGTCAATCCAGCAAAAATTGCTGAGACACACTGTATATTAATTTTTACATTTTTAGAGTGTCATTTAAAACAAGAACATTTTACTTTATAGTGACGAATTTATATCTATGGATGTGGTTTCTTGGAACTTGTTCAATAAGATTATGATGATACCACAAAGTATTATATATAAAGAAATTGGAACTCTGCAAGGTTAAACAGTATGTTAACGTAACACCGTGATGGTCCTAAGATTCTATGAAGACAGATACAAACTTATCTCTAAATTAACATTCAGGATACAAAAAGTATCTGAGAGCAGTTTTCTTTTTGTCTTTGTTTTGGACCCTCCAGTGAGTGACGGGAGCAAATAAGAAGTGTGTGCAAATTCTCTTCGCCACTTTTTTAGATTGCATTGAAAATTCCCTCTCACCTCAAATATGTTCATTTTACGGAAAGAATATTTAGGTTAACAGACTCTGAAGCTATTCCAATCAAAAGAGTTGAACAATTTAACACCCATTTATGTTCCCACAGATTTTATCTAATAATATTGAGCAACCAGATACACAGAAGACCAATTTATCCAAGCATTTTCCCCATCAATCTCTGAAAGTAAGTGCAAAGGAAGCAGAAATAACTCAATTCTAAGATATGAAAATAAATATACATGTATCTATAGGTGTGAATGTAAGATAGGAACCCTACATTTTGCCCTGGTGGTATAAAATAAAAGACACCAGATGGGCTCAGAGAAGTTTTTTAGCAAGTCAAAAGTAAAATGTCATATTTAAATTCATTTTCTGAGATTAGGCACAAAAGAGGTAGATAACATCTCCTTCTTGTATAATGATTTCCCCTGTGATAAACACCCATCTTGTTGTTTGAGGGAACTCATTAAGACATCGGATGTTAAAAATCAGATGAACAAACAGGATGTTCTAAGAGGAGATGAATATTCTATCCTCCAGAAATGCCCCTTAAGCTCAAGAAATAAACAACTCAGTCTTCAGGAAGTTCCTGAAACTGACCAAATATAAGCAAAAAGACATCCAAGACACTTGAAACAGACATAAAACGAGTGGTGCTGTCTAGAAGCACCTCAGAGAGCTGAACTGCCTTACAAGAGGCTCAGACCAGCTAAAAAACCTGGGAGAAACACAAGAGTTGAGCTTCACGGAGGAGGTAGAGAGCAGCTAGCTACCTGAAAGATTCAGACCACCCTATCTTCCTGAAAAAGATACCCTTCTGCCTGCTGAGCTCTGTTGCAATTTCTGTAGTGAGCTTAAATTTTCCCAAAGATTTTGAGTTATCACCCACTGAGCACGGTTTTAGTGGTAGAGATATCTTTGAGTAATTTCTGTTATTTTAAGTAGCAACCACCCAAATCTACAAGTAGTAGCACCAATAACACACACTGGTTCAATAAGTCGTATTGGGAGCCATGCAGGAAAAACAGCAAAACAGCTCTATAACTCATGGAATGCAGCCCACCAGTTAGCAGAGCCGTGATGGGTGTGTCTCAGTGTGGCATAGCCCCAAGAACTACGTGTCCTGAGGACTTTTTTTTTTCCATGCTGTTATGGAACATAGCTCTGCTTGTTGCCCTAGTGGTCACCACATACCTCATGATACATGCATTGTATGAAAACTCCAAGGGGACTTCCACCCTGTCACTGGGCAGTATCTCTGGCTCTTACAATTAACAGTGCTTGATCTCTTTCAGGCATGGCTGCTGGAGCAGATTAATGATTTAACCACCACTCTTGAAAAGAACCCACCAATGTTGATTGTTAGCTATGGCTACTACCCTTAGAAATAATTAGGAAAGACAGATTGTTTCACAAGGTTAGGTAAAGATGTTTTTGCTAGGGGCTCTGACACAGAAAACCTTAGAAAAAAACAATATGAAGTTCAGGAAAGTACACTCTTATTAATAAAGGACTTGTTGAGGTTGGTGAGTGAGAACAATACCCCAATTAGCACTGGCTGACGTGACTCTCTCACTGATGCTAGGCTTTAAGGAGATTAATTTCTAATACCAATTTTTGTCTCAGCTTCCTGTTATGATTTAATAAAAAATATTAATGAGTAGATACGCACCTCAAAGGTTTAAAGTAGAAATGGTTGATTATTTTTCATATAAAAAATTAGGTTTATGATTATTTTAAGATTTTTATAAGATGACCTTTTTAAGATAATCGAGTCTTTCTTTGTAACCACAAACTGCAGCCTGCCAGCAAAGAAAAGCTGGTTGTGAAATTACTTTGCCAGCTCACCTTGTTAACATTTAAACAGGTTGCTTAGTTACAAATGACTATGGGTTCTTGGAAATAACCTGTTTTTTTATATTTGTTTTCCATTCGTAATATGGAAAATATTTGATCATGTAAAGGTATTGGGGAACATGCTTTTCTTAGGTGTCCTCATAATAATCATTCACTTTAAGAAAAATAGAATGTAACCACATTGTGGTTTTTGTACTACTTGAAAAATTTTGCTGGGATATATAAGCTGTGGGAAAAAAGAGTAAAAATATGGATTGGAATTTGCTCTCTGGAGTTTGTTCCATTGGTGTGTGTATGTACGGTAGCTTGAACCTCACTCTTTGGAGTTTGTTTCATTCACCAAGATGTATGTATATATATATATATGTATATATATATATATGTATGTATATAATGTGAGGTCGGGTTGGAGCTTGCTTTCTGGAATTTGTTCCATCCATCCAATATATGAATGTGAAATATATATATATACATATATATATGTATGTAAGTTTATATGTATGTGTAAAATAGAAGATGGAACCTATCTGCTGGAGTCTCATATCATCATCAAGACTAAGTGTGTATGTCTGTGTGTGTGTGAGTGTGTGTGAAAGAGAGGTTTTTCTCTTCTTTCCTTTTCTTTTCAGATGCCTGCTACAACCAGTGGAAACCCCTGTAGGAGCCAACAGCCCTAGCTCCTGTTTACATGGTAGCTGTAAGCCCTCCTTCTCCCTCTTCCCCCTTCCACTTCTCTCTCCTCTCCTCCCCTCCTCTGATAGGAAGTTATAAGCACTGACCCACCTCATCAGTTTAGTTCTGGCCCCTCAATTCAACACTATCAGTGGAAGCCACAGTTGGTAACTATCAGTTAGGGCCTGCAATTACCCTCAGGAAAAGTCGGCCGGGTGACTTGCCAGGCAGCCCTACCCAGGAGTGATCTACATTCCTCCTCACGTTGCCCCCACTTGACTGTGGAAGCTGGTGATATCCTTACTTTGATCTGTTGTTGTCCCCTCTCTAGGACAGGTTGGCATTTGTTCCTGTCTCTCAAGAAACAGTTTCACACAAGACCCCTTTCACCACCTTTGTCTTTTATAATGTAAATTTTATATGCCGTAAATAAATAATTACATAAATTTAAAAAACATACAGCAAATGCAAATTTTATGTACTGTTTTCAATTTTCTTCCACAACTGCTTCAACTTTTCTGTCATATTTTGACAACATTGCTGTTCAACTATTTAAACAGTTCATTAAAAATCAGGAAAACATTACATAACAATTTTTATAGGATAATAAACTATTAAAAATAAAGTTTATAGTATGTAGAAATTAGATAGGTAATTGGGGTTAAAAGACCTGACAGGAAAAAATATGGACAGCTTCTTTCTTGGCCAAAAGATACAAATGTTCTAGAGAGCCTTTGCTATCTTATCTTTGCTAGATGCCAGAAATTCCAGAAGTGTTTAAGGACTCCATTCCCTAATTTAACTCTTAAGAGATTTGGGGAATTACTTCTTCAGATACAGGGATGTTGTAGTACATAAAAAAAAGGGTGTCGTGCTATGTATCATTTATTAGCAGCTCTAAGATTATCATGGTCGTGGTCTATAGTTCTTTATTCCTAGGTGTCACCCCACGAGATTTCCCACTTCCTCGTTGTTTTGTAATTTTTTTTATTGCAATTTAGCCACTTTGTATCCCAACTGTAGCCTCCTCCCTCATCTCCTCCTGATCTCATCCTCACTCCCTAATCTGCTCCCATGCCCCTCTTTGAGTCCACTGATAGGGGAAGACCTTCTCCACTTCCATCTGACCTTAGCCTATCAGGTCTCAAAAGAACTGGGTGCTTTATCCTCCTCTGTGGCCTGGTAAGGTTGCTCCCCATTCAGGGTAAAGTGATCAAAGAGTTAGCAGCTGAGCTCATGTCAGAGACAGTCCCTCTTCCCCTTACTAGGGAATGCTCTTGGAAACTGTGATGTCAGGAGCTACATCTGTGCAGAGGTTCTAGGTTATCTACAAGAATGGTCCTTGGTTAGAGCATCAGTCTCAGAAAAGACCACCGGGTCCCTCCAGGTCTTTCTATTCCCCCCCTTCTGTCATAAGATTCCCTGCACTCTGCCCAAAGTTTGGCTACGAGTCTCAGCATCTGCTTCAATATCCTGCTGGGTAGAGTCTTTCAGAGGTCCTCTGTGGTAGGCTCCTGTCCTGATCCCTGTTTTTTCCCTCTTCTGGCAAATGTCTATCCCATTTGCCTTTCTGAGTGAGGATTGAGCATCTTACCCAGGGTCCTCCTTCTTGCTTAGCTTCTTTGGGTGTTCAGATTTTAGTATGTTTATCATATATTGTATGTCTAATATCCACTTATAATTGAGAATAACTTGGGGTACAGAGCTTAACAGAGATTTCTAAATAGAGGAATATTGAATGGCAGAGAAACACTCAAAGAAATGCGCAGCATCCTTATTCATCAGGGAAATGCAAATCAAAACAATGCTGAAATTTCACCTTATTCCCATCAGAATGACTAAGATCAAAAACTCAAGTGACAACATATGATGGAGAGGATGTGGAGAAATGGGAACTGCCCTCCGTTTCTGGTGGGAATGTAAACTTGTACAACCACTTTGGAAATCAATCTGGTACTTTCTCAATTAGGAATAGTGCTTCTTCGAGATCCAGCTATACCGCTCCGAGGCATATATCCAAAAGAGGCTCAAGTACACAACAAGGACATTTGCTCAACCATGTTTGTAGCAGCTTTATTTGTAATAGCCAGAACCTGGAAACAGCCCAGATGCCCCTCAATGGAGGAATGGATAAAGAAACTGTGGTACATTTACACAATGGAATACTACTTAGCTATTTAAGACAAGGAAATCATGAAATTAACAGGGAAATGGTGGGCACTAAAAGAAATCATCCTGTGAGGCATCCCAGACAGAAAGACACACAGGGTATATCCCCCTTCCTTATTGATGCGTCTATCGATGTCGTTATTCGGGTATTGTTTAGCAACGCATATTACTACAGTGTCGTGAGTGTAGTTTCCCTGTTATTCTTAGTTGATATGGTCTTGCTGCAGATTTCCTAGTTCTCTGGATCTTTTAGTCTTTCTGCATCCTCTCCTGAGAAATTCCTTGAGCTTCAGGTGCAGGTTTTAAGCTACAGATTTCTCCATAAGGCTTTCATATGCAGTGTCCGTTGTTCTCTGCGTTTTAGCCACTTGTATCTTCTATATTAGTTTCTGTTTGATTCAAAGACCAAGTGTGAGTTACACTAATTTGTGAATATAGGAGTAAATATTTCAAATACAGTGAAAAAATCCTCCTCGCCTACTGTCTGGCCCTAGCCTATCTGGTCCCATTAGGACTGCCTGGATCCTCTTCCTCTGTGGGCTGTCTAGGTTGCTCCACCAGGAAGAAGTGATCAAGGAGCAGGCAACTAAGTTCATATCAGAGCCTGTCTCTCCTCCTCTTACTAGGGAACTCACATGAATACTGAACTGTCTGTGGACTGGGAAGAGGGACAGGGGAGGAAGAGGGAGAGAGAATAGGACCAGGAGGAGATGAGGAAGGGTTCTACAACCAGGATACAAAGTAAATAAATTGTAAAGAAAAATAATAATGAAAATCAATCAATCATTTAATTAATTAAAATACAGTGAGTAAGTATTCTGGTTTGGGGGTAGCAGTAGTAGATGCTAGTCCCAAATCCATTGCTCCACTAGACTTGGGTAGCTGTGTACACTTCCAGTGCCATAATTGATCTTCCTTTTATTGAGCAGGCCTCAAGTCAATTAGACAGTTGTTTCCTGCCAATATAGAAGAGCAACTTTAAGGATATCTTGCCAGGCTCGGCATTACTCTGGTCCATAGATATTGATGCTTGGTGGTACTACTGATACCTTTTTTCCACTGGCAGCTTGCAGAACACATTCCAGTACCATAGAGGACATACAGACACAGGGACTCACAGATACACACAGAGAGAAGCTCAAAGATGCACGAACATATACACACAGATATATACATGGACAGAGAGATAGACATGCCCATACATATACTACATGTATAGAAACACAGAAAGGTGGACACAGAGTTACATGCACAGAGACACATGAACATACATACAGACACACACTCACACAAACATATACACACAGCCACATGGATGTACACACATGTGGACAGAGGGAGAAAGTCATGCGCGTTTGTGCACAAACAAACACAGGCATGCACTGACCCACAAGCACACACAGAGAGACACAGGGACACACAGATATCTGCATATGAACACACACAGACACACACAAGAACACAGACACACACAGAAGCATGGACATACCGACACTACATTCACACACACAGACATTGCATACAGACAGATACATATTCACACAGAGAGAAATGCACAAACAATACATACATACAAACACACACAGACATGAGCATAGAAACAACCACACGCAGTACATACAAACATACTCTCTCTCTCACACACACAAACACACCTCTTCCTCTTTCTTGTTCTTTCCTTTTCACACACACATACATGTAGTAAGAAAGGATTCCATTTATATTTTTCAAAAATTAATCAAAAATATTTTTAAACAAAAACTATTTGATCAATAATGGGATTTAATCTGCTTAAATTTTCCCAGATCGGTGATATTTGCAGCACCCATGTTCTCTGGGCTCCTTTAGGAAGGACATGTGCTCATTTGAGGGAAGGGATTAAAATAGAACTTTTCACAACAACAACCCAGGATGCTAAATGCAGAGAGTTTTCTATTACAGATTAGCAGGGGGGATAACGGCGGAGTCGGTGAGCTCTTCAGAGCCAGAGGACATATTCTATTTTTGAATGTAAGCCACATGTTTAAAACCCACCTCTTACTTGCTCGGAAAATTGATAATTTAAGATAAGCTAAAACTGTCACTGATATTTTCTTAAGTACGTACCACCAGTACTCTTAAGAGAGAAAATTTGTCAGTATGGACGTTACAGATTTCTGAAAAGAGCGGTAAGAAGAATGAAAATCCAGGCCTGGCATGGTAGTTAGTGCAGGTCTCTAATCCTAGCAGTTGAGAGGCAGAGGCAGAGAGAACTGTGAGTTGATAGCCAGCCTGGTCTACAAAATGATAGCCAGGGTGACAAGGAGAGATTCTGTCTCAGAAAACAAAACAGAAACAAACAAGCAAACAAAGAAGAATGACCTTCAACCAAATTATTGTACTCAGCCCCAAGAATCATGTCTAACATTGTAGACCTGCGAACCTTCTCAGAGGCTGAGTAATTATTCCACAGGCTCCTAGCACCCATGCTTCTCCCTCAGGTGTGCCTTAACAATAGCCGCCATCCCCGCACAAACACCGAAAGGGTGCCACTGGGTCACACAGGAAGACCATCTTGTCTGGGATCTTGTTAGACACAGCCAGCACTACAACCTACTGTTCTCAGAAATTCTGTCAGAGTTCTCTCGTCAAGTGTTCTCATTTAATATTCTTGTTAATTAATTTATTAAGTGAATATTCATTAGCATTCGCTTAGCACGTTATGATAGCTAGCACAAAAATAAATCAGATGGAGCCTCTGGATCAGTTGCTTTCAATGCTGCACACACAGAGAGAATAACTAAGTGATATATTAAGAAGACACAGGTGTTGTTAGAGCTGGGGTGGAAAAAGGACACTCTAAAGAATGTGAACATGAGTATTGTATGCAAATTTGAAAACAAGGTTCTTTAGTATAAAGGAAAAGGCAGTATGAATCCAATATAACTACTTAAGAACCCAGATACACTATTTCTGTGACTCCAAAGACTCACAGCCGTGCTTGCTACAGTATGACTCACAGTAGCCTATGCTGTGAAACCAGCCCTGGTTCTCTTCAGTAGATGGATGGACAAAGGAAGTGTGTTGAATGCACACAATAGAGTCTTACTCAGATGTAAATAAGAATGTAATCACCTCCTTTGGAACTAGAGCTCCTCAAGTAAATGAGAAAAGCCGTATGTGGAAAAAGAAACATCACATGTTCTCCCTCATATGTGTGATCTATATTTTTAAAGCTATGAAATTAGAAGCCATGCTTTTTGGAGGAAAGAAAAGAAAGGGAGGAAAAAGAAGGGAGATAAAGGGAAGACTGTCGGGTGTGAATTATCAAAGCATTTAAATGCATGTGTAGAAATATCAAAACAAAAGTTCAATTTTTGTCCTTAATGTATGCAAACATAAAATACTCTTAAAAGTAGAATCTTAAGAGAAAATACCTTGATTTTTTTCTACAGATCACAACCATTTCTTCTTCTTACAATAAGAATACACTCTTTCCTATTATATAGTTTGGTAAATGGCAGGAATATGTAACATGATAGTGATGGGAATACCTACATTAACTGGGTGATTCTGAGTAAAAAATAAATATGTGTCACATTATCTAATATAATGATATACAGGCATGAATCCACTAAAAACAAAAAATGCTCAATCCCCATTCAGAAAGGCAAAGAGGATGGACATGAGAAGAAGAAAACAGGAAACAAGTTAGGAGTCTCCCACAGAGGGCCTTTGAAAGTCTCTGCCCTGCAGACTATCAAAGCAGATGTTGAGATTTATGGCCAAACTTTGGGCAGAATGCAAGGAATTTTATGAAAGAAGCAGGAAATAGTAAGATCTGGAGAGGACAGGAACTCCACAAGGAGAGCAACAGAACCAGAAAATTTGAACACAGGGGTCTTTCCTGAGACTGATACTCCAACCAAGTACCATGCATGGAGAAAACTTAGAACCCCTGCACAGATGTAGCCCATGGCAGCTTAGTGTCCAAGTGGGTTTTATAGTAATGGGAAGAGGGACTGCCTCTGACATGAACTGATTGGCCTGCTCTTTGATGACCTGCCCCTGAGGGGGGAGCAGCCAGCCTTACCAGGCCACAGGAGATGACAATGCAGCCACTTCTGATGAGATTTGATAGACTAAGATCAGAAGGAAGGAGAGGAGGACCTCCCCTATCAGTGGACTTGGGGAGGGGCATGCATGAAGAAGGGGGAGGGAAAGTGGGATGGGGGGAGATGGAGGGGTTTATAGGGGGATGCAAGGTGAATAAAGAGTAACTAATAAAAGTTTAAAAAAAGGAAAAAAAATATTAACTATATACCCCAAATTTGAAAAGTAAACTGTGATCCAAACTTGTCTCACACTTAGGTAAAAAGTCTGATCACTGTTAGCATCACAAAATTTCTGTTGAGTTACTTGAACACAGTTCATTAAATGTACTTATGAAGTTACTCTCTGCAAAAAGACGTGTAACAGAAAGTCACTTTTTCGATATGGAATAAAAGTCAATAACCTACAACTTTCCTTGTTCGTATCTTTCTACCATTGTGGCCTCAGCTCACAGCTATTGTTCCCAAGTTCCTTTGACTGAATGCACATGGTTGCCAAATCCATTCAAATGCTTTCCTGTAGTAGGACACAGTGACTGCTGAGGAAACTGGGAAAATTTACCTCTGTGGAATGTTGCCATGGCATTTCCTTGAACTCTTAATTTCCTTAATCTCAGTGTAGTAATGTTATTCTGTCTCATTCCTGCCCCAGTCCTATGTGAATATCACGCATGCCAGCTCTCTATACATATGCTTTAGGACCTACAGATTCTCTGTTTAAATTATTTTAGGTAATTTGTCTCCAATACCAATCCTGAATCCTATGATAGAATGTCTAAGGATCATCCATTTTAGGATAATGTAAACAGTAACAATTTGACAAAGGAGTTACTGAGTATGCAGACATAGTATTTCTTAGTCCATAAGGACTTGGAGAAAGTGCTCATGTACTTACTGTTTTCCACATCGTTTTAGGAGTAATTCCAAGAACATCTGCATGACTTGGCTGGTCAGTGTACGGCAGTAATCATTCAAACGTTCAATTTTCATAGTTTTTAAATAAATAAATTAGCCAAAGATTTGACCTTTCAAACTAAATACATTTTGCCTGAAAAGTAGCATTATTATGTGAAACAAATTACTGGCAGGAGAGTGATACATAGTTGAAATTCAAGATATCACACTTCTTTAACAAAGACCTGGTATTTCCCTAAAGACTGAGCTTAACTGTGAAACTGGGAAAGGAGCATCTTCAGATTCACTGTCAGTTCTTGTCTGACATGAAGTGTTTGCAAAACTTCACACATAGATCTCTTCAGTGCACCACACATTTCAGGAAAAGAATTCTAAACTTAGAAACTAAGGAATTCTTCCTGTTTTTAATTTTAAAGACTAGAAAACACCTTCCTTTAGAAAACTCTATATTGACAAGTGAGTATATAAGTGAGCATAAAGCTCACATATACCTATGACCTTTTCATTAGTATTTTATTTAAGAATACTGATGAAGTTGCACTGAAATTTGAATTTTTAATCATATATTCTTGATAGCCTCATTTTAAGTCATAAATTGAGTCTGGATTTATATTTTGTCACAGTACAAATTACTATTATCTTCTTGGTTCTTTTACCTCCAAGTCTGGCAGATAAACAAAAAGTAAAAACTAATTAGTAATAAAAAGGTATATAGATTAACTAATACAAAGAAATCCCATAGGAAACCCATTATATGTGTAAACCTCACTAGAAGAAAATAACTTTTTTTCTTGACCAGAAGCTTTGAAAGTCTTAGATCTGTCTAATTTGATGTCACCTTAAAGACTTGTGGAAGAGGATTTGTCTGTTAGATACTTTCCTCATTATGGTTTGAATAAGAATGACCCCATAGGCTCATGTACTTGAATGCTTGGTCTCCAATTAGTGAAACTATTTGAGGCTGATTATGGGGTGTGGCCTTGTTGGAGCATTAGAGCAGGTATGTTATTGGGTGTGGGTTTTAAGATCCCAAAAGGCCCAATCTCTCTGTCTCTGTTTCTTTCTCTCCCTCTGCTTGCTGCCTGAGATCAGAATGTAAAGTTCTCAGATACTGCTCCGGTTCCGTGTCTGGTGTCTGTCTGTTTCCGCCTGCTATGGTATCATAGATAGATTACCCCCTTAAAAATTTAAGCAAGTCCCCCATTAAATGCTTCTTTTAATATATTGCCATGGTCATCGTGTCTCTTCATAGCAATAGAACAGTAACTGAAACAGAGGTTAGTACCAGTCATGGGGTCTTGCTCTCATAGTCATGATCATGCTGTTGTTTGGAGAAATAGTATGATTTTGGGTGCTAAATTAGAAAAGCAGTTAAATGCTTTAAGTGAAGCTGAATGGACTACCCTAGCAGAAACATGGAAGATAGCAGTGGTTAGAACAATATGGATTATTGCTCAAGAAGTTTCAGAGGGAACGAATATTAGCTGCTGGCGTAGAGACTGTTCTTGTGATATTTTGCCAAAGAATGTGGCTGCTTTCTGCCATTGTAACAAAACAGTCTACCTGAAGCTAACTTGAAGAGTTTAGAATTAATGTTTTTAGAAGAGGGTATTAAAGACAGCATAGTATTGACCCTGTCAGGTGGTTGTTAGTGATCACTGGTATGCAGATCTACAATAAAAAGTACAAGCAAGGCAAAGATAAATGTAAAATTTACAGTTTCAAGAGAAAAGGGACAACAGAAAATACAGTTATACCCACAGCTTGTGTTCAAAGAGATGAGAAGTTTAAAGAGAAATCTAATGCTAACTGTAATAAAATGATAATAAAAGATAATAAAAAACCAGACCAAGTTAACCTTGCATTTTTTAAAGGAAGAGACCTGAAGAATGTCTGCTACCTAAAAGCAATATGTCAGAGTTTATACAGTTTATACAAATATAAGTCTTGGAGGGGACCAAGGTACCAGCTCAACAGCTTTAGCCACATTTCTGGATTTACAATCAAGATAGATACAGAAAGGGGTTGTGGAATCTTTCCAAATGCAAAGGAAAGCTTCTGAGGAAGGGCTTTCCAGGCCTGTGTCAAGGATGTTCCTTCATGGATGCCTGGCAAGGATGTTGCAAGAAGCTTTAAAGGTAAAGGTTGGATTGTATTGGAGATCTCAATATGTTGGAGATTCCAGAGCCATGGGACATCTTCCAAGGAGAGATGCTAATAGACTGTGGAAACAGCTAAAGAGAGAAAAGTGTTTTGCAAGCTGAAAGGGAAATTCCATCTAAGGCAGAATTTGGCATGTGCTTTTCTGGGTTTTAGTCTTGCTTCAGTCCAGCGTTTGCTCACAGTGCCCCATTTCCGTCTTTTTGGAATGATAATGAGTATTCTGTGCTATTTTATGTTGGACGTATTTGCTCTTTTTCGTTTTGATTTTGGTTTTACGCGGTGTTATTGAGCCTCAGAAGGGGCTTTGGACTTTTAAAATATGTTTAAAATATGTTAAATATGTTAAAATATGTTAAGATGACAGACTACAGGCACTTTTGAAATTAGACTGGATACATTTTACTTTATGTTATGGCGACAAGCCTGTGAGAGCCAGGGAGTGAAAGGTGTTGGTATGATGTGACTAAGGATGTCGTCCATAGGCTATGTTTTAATACTTCATCCCAAATTAGAACAATTTGGGAATGAACCAGAGGAGAGATTTGTCGAAGTAAGTATGATCTTGTTGGATGAGGTGTGCTTCTTGGGATGGACATTAAGGTTTGTCCAGGCCAAGCCCAATCTCACTCTTTCTCTGCCTAATGCCCTGTAGATTTGGATATAACATTCTCAGCTAGTCTCTTTAATACCTGGGAATATACTAATGAGAAATCAGTTATAAGTAGATACAATGGTGAGGGAAAAGAAAGAAAGAAAGAAAGAGGGACAAAAGATTATAAATTATCTTCATAGTTAATCTGCCCTTGATTACATTAACATCTGAATCTATTGAGCTCAACTAATCAAACATAGTTCTTTTCTATGTTTTAAAAGTCAATATAGGAATAACAGCCTACCTCTAGCTTATATATAAATGTGTGTCTAAGCAAAAGCATAAAACAATGCCTCTGGGTGAAAGGTAAGTAAGCTTTAATACAATCATTTAGTCCCATAATGTATCTTTAAGTATTTGTGTTAAAAATTCAAATAAGATTCCAAGGACCATGTATGGATATAACCTAGAACCTCTGCTCAGATGTAGCTCATGGTAGCTCAGTAACCAATTGGTTTCCAATAGTAAGGGGAACAGGGACTATTTCTGACAGGAACTCAATGGCAGGCTCTTTGACCTCCCTACCCGCAAGGGAGGAGCAGTCCTGCTAGGCCACAAAGGAGGACATTGCAGCCAGTCGTGAAGATACCTGATAAAACAGGGTCAAATGAAAGGGGAGGAGGTCCTCTCCAATCAGCTCTGAAATAAAAGGCCAGGCAGTAGGCCAAAGGCAAGTTTGAGGAGCAATAAAAGACAGGGAATAACAAATTGTTTTTCCAGAAGCTTCACTTTTAGGTATATTTTTGTTTCTATCATTAAAAAAAATTTAAAAATCAAATAAGAAAAATTAGTACTTCAGTTGTCCATATATCCAGTAGGTAGAGGTGACATTACACCACGTTCAGAGTTCAGTACCTAAGATTACATTCTGCAAATGGACATTATTAAGCCTCAGGGACATAGAACATAACTATACACACATTGTTTAAGATGCCAATTAAAAGTATAGAATTTTTTACAGCAGTGGGGATATCTTGATTTAAAAAATGTCTCTCTGTACATGCCATTTGTTATATCAAGCATAACTACACAAATAGATATAGTTTGAAACTCAGTAGTATATAAGTCATGTGTATTCAGAAGCCAAAATTCACAAAGTATTCAGAGTTTCATGTACTCTAACTTTAAAAAAAAAAGTCTCACAAATCACCAGTGAACAGAGCCTCATTTACTTGGACAATTCAGGTCAAAATTTGCTACTTGGAGAAGTTGAGGCAAGAGAATAATAGAGATCATGGATATGGGATGGGGAGTTATGTACTCTTTCTAAACATTTATTACAAGATATTATCTAATGGTGGTAAGAAGTGTCACATTCTGCTCAGTAAGCTGAAGATATAAGTCATGTGACTGCATAAACTTCAATTTGAGAAAAAGCACAAAATTATGACATTTTGCGTCCTCTTGAATGGATTCTTTATAATATTTTTCAGTTAAAGTCAGTTCCACAGCGTGGTGATTAAATGCGTATTACATTTTATCCATGTCTCAATACAATTAAGTTGTTCCTCCTTAATTAACAACTTCCAAAATATTCAGTTTACTTATCCATGAGAACATGAAAAGATATAATATTTAACCGAATTCTATTCATATAAAATTTTAAGTTTTCTTAACTTGGTAATGTTTTGTTATTATGTATTATTCATTACAATTTATTTACTTTGTATCCCAGCTGTAGTCCCCTTCTTCATCTCCTCCAGGTCCCATCCTCCCTCTATGCCCTTCCCCTAGTCCATTGATAGGTGAGGTCCTCCTCCCCTTCTATCTGACCTTAGTCTATCAGGTCTCATCAGGATTGACTACATTTTCTTCCACTGTAGCCTGGCAAGGCTGCCACCTGCCCTCAGGGGGAGGTGTTTGAAGAGCCAGCCACTGAGTTCAAGCCAGAGAGAGCCACTGCTCCCCTTTTTAGGATACCCACATGAAGAGACATCAACATAAAGCCAGACACACTAAATCTGTTAGAAGAAAAAGTGGGGAAGAGCCTGGAATTCATTGTCACAGGAGACAACTTCCTGAAGAGAACACCAACAGCACAGGCTTTAAGAGCAACAATCAAGGCAGATGTTGAAACTCATAGTCAAACTTTGGGCAGAGTACAGGGAATCTTATGAAAGAAGTGGAGATAGTAAGACCTGGAGAGGACAGGAGCTCCACAAGGACAGCAACAGATCCTAAAATTCTCCGCACAGGGGTCTTTTCTGAAACTGATACTACAGCCAAGGATCACTCATGGAGATGGCCTGGAACCCCTGCATGGAGGTAGCCTATGACAGTTCAGTATCCATGTGGCCTCCATAGTATTGAGGACAGGGACTGTCTCTGACATGAACTGATGGCCTGCTATTTGATCACCTCCCCCTGAGGGGGGAGCAGCCTTACCAGGCCACAAAAGAAGACAATGCAGCCGCTCCTGAAGATACCTGATAAAACAGGGTCAGATGAAAGGGGAGGAGGTCTTCCCCTATCAGTGGACTTGGAAGGGGGCAGGGAGGAGATGAGGGAGGGAGGGTGGGATTGGGGAGGGAATGAGGGAGCAAATACAGCTGGGATACAGAGTTAACAAAATGTAACTAATAAGAAAAATAAAATTAAGAAAAAAAAAGAAAGAAAGAGGATGCTGAGACTCATAGCCAAACTTTGGGAAGTATGCAGATTATCTTATGGAAGAAGGGGTTGATAGGAAGACCTGCAGGAGACAGGAGCTCCACAAGGAGACCAACAGAGCCAAAAACTCTGGGCCAAGGATGTCCTGCATGGTCCTGAATCAACCAAAGACCATGCTTGGAGAAGACCAGACGCCTGCACAGATGTAGCCCATAGACAACTTGGTAATTTTTGTTAGTTTTATAAAGGAAACATTAATATTGAATAAAACCAATTTTTACTTAAATCAGGCAAGAAAAGATGTTGAGCATCATGAAGAAACATTTGTCATGGTTGTCATTATTGTAGGGTATGACTGGGAAAATAGGTTCTTGAATCAGTGAAGAAAAATGCAGGAGTTGGGACTGGAGATATGGCTCAGTGGCTAAAACCACTTGTTTTAACAACAGAAGACACACAGTATAACTCTTGAACTAGATACCCAGTGATCAAGGTTCTAATTACGTGGTCTGATATGTCAGCGGATACATCTTTAATATGCTCTTTGTGTCCCATGCCCGTGTCAGCAGACTAACGAACACCCGTAGCTAAAACTTTGGGAAATTGGACCAAAAGTCTCTTTTGGTCTCCATGGGCACCAGCACACAGATGGTATACATAGACACAGACACATAATTAAAAATGAAATAATGAAATAAGCCCTCAATGGGAAAAATTAGTAACAAAATTCATGGAGACTTTATAAGCGAGGACATTGTTTGCCTTCTCTATAGCACCACAGAAGAGTGTCTATAGTTTAAACACTTTATAGCATATTTGATAACATATAAGAACAAATGCATTCCCCAACACAGGAACATTCTCGTTTTTTAAGCATATTGAAGTTCTAATTACCCAGATTCAGTCAACACATGCTGCATATATGTATGGCACCACCATTCTGCATCCCATAAATGCTACAATTATAGTGTGTGAATTTAGGTATAATTAGGATGTTGGGGATATAGTTTAGTGATTGAGGATACTTGCTACTCTTCTAAGTGATCAGATTTTATTTCCTAACACTCACATTATCTTAAAATCACCTCTAACTCCAGCTCCAAGAGATCCACTGCCTTATTCTGAATCCATAGGTACTCTACATACACATGTGTGAGCATACATTCAGACACACATATGACTTTTTAAAAAATTAACAGTAATAATATGTTTAAAAAAACAACAACAGAAAACTAATCTCACATGTTCAAGAATAAAACTAAAACTCAATTTACTAGCAAGCGACATTGTCTATGTCCTCTCTTCTGCCTAGCGTCCAGTGCTCTCCAGAATTCTCTGCTGTTCCTGGGCTTGCAGGTCCATCTCTTCCACATCTGTCTTCATTGTTACAGAGTGCATGCTCTCCCTAAGTGTCTGTTAGCACACTATTATCTGTGGGTGATGACACTAGTCACAGTAGATTATGGGCACACTCTTATCCACTATGACCTCATCTTCACCGATGACATCGACCGTAACTCCATTTCTCAGTAAAGTCCTGTTATGAGGTAATGGGGTTCAAGTTTCAACATATTTTTTTTCTTGTGGGAAACATATTCAATCCTTAACACATATTCTACTATTCTATTCCATTTATTCCAAAGACTTTGTTTTACTGTCATTATTTGATGATATAATATCTGAAGTACCTTATTTTACTCATCTTCTATCCTGTACATCAAGGAAGTTTAGCGCACTTCCAAGTTTTAATTGGAAGAGATGACATTTGAAGCTCATTTTTCCTAATCACAAAGTCAATGAGGAAATTTTTGAGGAAAACAGCTAAGTAAAATGCAAGACGCGGTTAGATCACTGCCACTACTACAGTGGAAGGCAAAGAAGCAATTAATTACTTCTGACTAGAGTGATCATGGAAGACTTACTATAGGCTAATACAATTAAGTTCAACCTCTTTGGGTGGGTTACAAATTACAAAGGGAGGGTCAATGTGCAAAGCTAAGAATGGGCTTTAATAACTTATGAAAACATCACAGAACTTTAGCCCATTTTCTTTTTTAGTAGCAAGTTTCAGAAAACTTTATTCGGTATCACTTAAACAAAAAAAGCAAATGCACTGGGTCATATAATTCAAAGCCCAGAAATAGCACAAAAATCACAGGCAGCACAAGATGTTTGCTTCTGTTCTTTGGATTCACATGACTTTTCCCTAGTTCTGCCCTTTCCCTGTAGGCTTTTGCCTCAATAAAACAGATAATAGTCTTTTCTTTGTACACCTACATTTCTCAAGAATAAGTAACACCCCTTCTTGGCATTACAAGAAAGATTCTCAGGACTCACTCTTTGTATCTGTCTTTTCTTGATCTACTGACTATATTCTATAGTGAGGAAATAAATGTGAAAGTGCAGAAAAGTATACTGAAAGCATTCAGTGTTATACAGCTGCTATCCTGGGTGTCCATTCCCCCGTGTTCTAGAGAAAGAGTACAGTACATCTAGTCTTACACCTGACATTACTTAGGGAGATATGAATGCATCAGTAATAGTTCCGTATTCATTCTGAACTTCTAGACTATAACGTCTAACCCATCTTCTACCCTAATGGCTACCATGTTGTGTAGCATTTGTTCAATTATTAACTGAAAAACCAAAAAAAAAAAAAAAAGTAAAATAAGACTAGACAATTTGCATACTGATTGATTGATAAATAGGATAAACTTGTTATATTTTTCCTTTTAATTACATAAAAACACATTTTACTATTAAGCTGAGAAAACAAGAAAAAGTACACAGATATTTTCTTCACAATAACACATCAACTCCTCTTGGTCATCTCATCATGGAAATGTACATATGAATCTTTTCCTTGTCAATTATTCTCTCTTCATTCAAATTACAGATGATATAAGATATGAGAAAAGTATTGAAATCAGACTTTTACAGGAAATATGTCTTGAAAACAATGTCATAATCAAGATTGTGTAATATATATATGTATTAGATTTTAGTAAGATTCCAAATGTGCAAAGCTCTGAGTTAATTTGGATATATTTTACTACAAATGTAAACATTATAGGTACACACCTATTGTGTTTGAGTGAATGACATACTTCTAGAAAAGGCCTACGTTTGACCTCTCATTGTCATCCAAGGATTTAATTACCAACTATCAAGGTTTTTCTCTGATATAGAGAGGCCTGTTATAATTTCAAGTAAATATTTTTTTTTCTGGTAATCTCTGTCATTTCTTTTTTTTTTTTCAGAAAAAATTGCAATGTTGTATTTACAAAAGGGCAAAATTATTTTTGAATCAATATGTCATCAGCTATTTAACAATCTTCAACACTTCAGCCCCTCCCACTTAACAACACTATTCTCTCAGTGCCTGTGATATTTGGTACTTCATTATGGAAATGTCCAATATGAAGTTTTTGTTGATTGATTCACTTCTCTATTCATTCAAATAACATATTTGCATTATAATATGAATGTGAGCATTGATTTTCTAAATATTTATGATCACACAAACAGTTTAGTAAAGATCTCTATCTCTCAGGTTTTACACTGTAAGAAAAGAACACTTAGGGAGAAAGTAAACTTTCCATTGAAACTTCAGTAATTTTGGCCTCACAGTTAGTTCTCACAGTTAATTCCAAAAAGTAGCAGGGCTGAAACTTGAACACTCATAATTGTCCCTCCTCTCCCTGTCGCTGCTACCCCTGTCCTGCTACGCCTGTGACATAATTAAATGGAGATGTCATTTAAACAGGTTGACAACGTATAGGCATGTTGTTACCTTTGTTTTTATTTTGTCTGAGCTTCTATAGGGAGAAATCTATTAAAATTTAATAAAGGGGATGGAGAGATGGCTCAGGTTCAGTGTACTGCTGTTCTTTCAGAGAACCCGCCTGTGGCTCCCGCAACCCCCAGCAGAAGGAGGCTTGCAGCTCCCTAGAACTGCAGCTCCGGGGGAAGGGATGTCTCCAGCCCCCTTGAATATCTGCTCTCATTCGCACATAACACACACAGGCATAAAGACATGTCCGTATAATGAAAACTTAAAAGCGGAATTTGCTGTTCCTTAGCATTGTGTGTGTCCTCACACAATTCCAAAGTCATGCTGTCTCATTAAAAAAAAAAAAAAAAAAAATCAAGGTGAAATGAAGGACAGACTCTTGTGCATAAGCTGATAGATCAGTTTTCTCAACATGTGGGTTGTGACCCCTTTAGGGTCACAAGCCAGATATTTTGCATACCAGATAATTACATTATGATTCACAATGTAGATAGTTACAGAATGAAGTAGAAAAGAAAGTAATTCTATGGTTGGTGGTCACCACAACATGAGAAAGTGTCTAAAACAGGATCACAACATCGGGAGGTTTGAGAAGCACTGCCTTAGATCTTACCATCACTTGCATGGTCATGTTTACTGCTTCTCTGTTCATTGTATCTGTGAAATGGAATCAGCCTGATGCCCAACAGAAGCTGATGAAGGTGAGGTACACAACGGAACTCTACCAAACTCTGAAAATAAATAAAATTAAGAACATTTCAAGAAAATGAATGAATCCGGACATGTTTGATTAGTGAGGCTTCATCTTCATAAACAGAAATGGCATATGTTCTCTCTCATGTGCATATCCTAGCTTTAATTTTGATATATTTTTATTTATGTAGTATTGTGTGTTGGTAGAGGTTAGGAAACTAACCATTCATGGGAAAGAGACCCAAGGATGGTGAAATAAGGGGCTTAAGAAACCAGAATGAGAGGAGGACTAGATAGCTCAATTGATAAAGAACCTAGAATTTTAGGAAGAGGTTAAGAGAACATAAGATATGAACATGGAAAGGGGTATGGTGGGGATTAAAGGCTGTAGGTGGGCACTGGGTCAGAGAGATTGGGGAGCAGAGTGTGTGTGCAATCCACAAGACCAAGTGTGATAAAAAAGAATGTCCTAAGCTAATTTTAAAAGTTAAAAATTTAATAGAATTCACAGAATGATCTTTTAGAGGTATAAAAATCTGAAAGAATAATTCAGAAGGGGCTTTAAGAGTTTACAAAACACCTTTTTTCATCAGGCTGTTTAATTATATAGGTTGCATTTAAAATATGGGAGTCATTTTGGCAATAATGCAACTGCCATTTTCCACCCAACACCTAAGTCCTCTTATTTATTACCATAAATGCCTATATTTAAACAAAACAAACAAACAAGAAAACCAGAAAGAACACAAAAAAAATAACACAATGATGCAACTCAAGAATTTGGCAAAAAAAAAAAGGCCAAAAATGCCAAATCCAAACCCATTATATGACAATAAATACTAAAAAAATTGAAGCAGAAATTAATGAAATAGAAACAAAGAAAACAATACCAATCAATGACTCCACGAGATGTTTCTTTGCAAAATAAACAAGATTGACAGCTCCTTGGCCCAACTAGCCAAAGGAAAGAGCCACATAACCCAAATTAACAGAATCAGAAGTGCAGGAAAATCTTACAACAGACACACACACACACACACAAAAAAAGACAGATCATTATAGTCTAAAAATCTGTATCCCATTAAGTTGGAAACTATACCAAGCAGAGACCAACAACCTAAGTAGAACTGTAACAAAGGAAGATTTTGAAACCGTAATAAAAACCCTTTAAAGTAAAACGTCCAGGACCAGTTGGATTTAGCCAAATTCTATCAGACTTTTAAAAAAGAACTATAAGCAATCCTTCTTGAACTCTCCCAATTTATTTCTAATATCAGAGATCAGACCTCTACTCTTGCCTGATGCGTCTAAAACAAAAAGGGGGAACTGTAGAGAGCTGCGGAATGCTGTGCCTTAAAGATGGAGCTGGTTTCCGCCTTCCACCTTCCTGATGGTGAGTGCTCTCTGTCACGAACAATTCCACATTTGGCTAAGGCTGAGGATCTGGCTTGCTTCCATGTATGTGGACCTATCTGCATTGCCCACGTGGCACGCCTGGGTTGGCTACCCAGAGGCTATTTAAGCTGTGGGCTGGCTTTCCCCAGGGTCAGATGATTGTTCAAGATTCCTGAATAAACTGCATTGAAAAAAAAAAGAGAGAAAGAAACAAAAGGAATCCTCCCAAACACATTCTCTGACACTAGCATTATTCTAATAAGCAAAGGCATTTTAATCCAGTTCAGAGCATACAGCTTTAAACTTCAATTCTATTTAGAGCACTTGAGATTCCTCAACACCCGATTTACAGCTGAAAAATATTCTTTTAAGGAACTGACTGAGGGCTAAGAAGATAGGTGCCTATATAGAGTGCTTGCTGCCTAAGGAAGGGAACCTAAATTTGATCCCTAGAACCCAGGTGTGGTGACACCACAGTAATCTTAATGCAGAAGGCAGAGAGAGCAGGATTCCTGGAGTCTATAGAATCATCATGCAGCCAGTGAGTGAACTCCAGAAAAGACAGAGGCTTTGTCTTGGTGGTGGCAGACAACATTCCTCCAGGTAGCCCCCAAGGTTGTCTTCTGGCCCCTGCACACCTATATGGTAATACACACATAAATACAATTTGATGGAGATGCCAATTGTGTAGTACATGATACCTTCTTTCAAGTGAAATACAGCAGGTAAGAAAGACAAATACTAAGGTGTAAAAGGGCAGATTTTACACAGCATTGAGCACTTAGGCTCAGACATGGGAGCTTTGGGGAAATGACGGCGGGATGACACAAATCTTCAACTTTATTGAAAACAAGATACAGCAAAGAAACCACACACTAATGCATTATATCCTTGAGAAGTGCTAGACTCTTTTCTCTTGCAACAGATGGGAATAGGTACAGAGGCCATCAGCCAGACAATATGCAGAGTGAGAAAGCTTGGAACAATCAGCCTTGAAAGGGATGTCTCCACACAGCTCATATAATCAACAGAGCAGAACTCATAGGGGCTCACAGTGTCTGCAGCAACAATTATGGAACCTGCCTGGGTCTGTGCTTGGTTCTCTGCATATATATTTTGGTTGTGTAGCTTGATGTACTTGTGGCACTCATAACAGTGGAAATGGTGGATATCTTTGACTTTTTAACCTGCTTTTGGGACCTTTATCCTCCTACTGGGTGGTCTCATCAAGCCTAGATGTGAGGGTTTGAGCCAAGTCCTACAGTAACCTCCTTATGCTGAGAGCAGCTGTATATCCTGGGAGACATCTTTTCTGAAGGAAAATGGATGAGGAATAGATTTAGGGGAGTGTTTAGTGGGAGGAGTGGGAACAGTAGAGGAAGGAGAAATGATGACTGGGATGCACTGAAGAATATTAAATTAAAATGTTTTTTTCAAAAGGATCTCTCCATCAAATCTCTCCCCTCAGGGGTCAGGGAATCCTGCAGAAGAGGTATAAAGAGTGTAAGAGCCAGAGGGGAAGAAGGGCATCAAGGAAACAAAGCCCTCTAATTCAACAGGGTCTGTGCACATAATAATTCACAGACACTGAAGAGGCATGGGCTGGAATCCCCTGGTCTTTTGAGTATATAATATAGTTTCCAGCTTAGTGCTTTTCTGGGATTCTTGAGTGTGCAAACAGTGGGTCTCTGTGTTTGTATCTATTTGTTATGACATTTTTGTGCTATTGTTATTGTGTTTGTTTGCTTTGTGCTATGTATTAGTTTTAGTTTTTCTTATTATATTTCATTTTATTTGATTATTATTGCTTAGAAGCCTGATTGTTTGCTAATGAGAGACAGAAAGGGGTGGATCTGGATGAAGGTGGAGGTGAGGAGAAAATGGGAAAAGTAGAGGAAGGGAAAACAATAATCAGGTTATATTATATGAGAAATAGTCTATTTTCAATGAAAGGAAAAAGAGGAAAACATAATTTCTAGACCTGACACTACCAAAAGCGTTATGAAGCAATATAAACATTAACAGACTCCATTTACCCATGCTACAATGTTCAGACACTAAAAAACATGATGTATATGACAAAATACTTGCCAATTCAAATAGATTTAAAATTTTTAATGTTGCAAGACTCAAGAATTTTTTTGCTTGAGGGAAGACTTCCCTATGCCTCATTAGACATTTGCAAGGTTTATATTAGGTGACTAGACTGTGTTATTCAAGTTCCTATGACATTAACAAATGCCTAAGATAAAACAACCAAGATTATGGTTTTCATAGAAAACTATTGGTAGAACTAATGGTTATTCAGCACTTAAAATCCAAAAATGTTAGAGAAAAAAATAGGAAAGAAATAAGAAAAAGTCATAGTATGTGCTAGGAAAGTTTCAAATTAATTATATTAGCACTATGGTGGGAGAGTACTTTAAATTCCCTGTGATGACAAATAAAAAGCATGATATGGATGATTGTTTAAGAATGGACTGAAGTGCTCAGACGCTGGGAGGCTAGCCTTTAGGTGAGAATGGGATCTCACCTGCTCCTGTTCTCTCTGTCTTCCTTAGTCTTCATTCCACACCCAGCCTCTCCACTCCATGTTCATCTGATCCCTTATCTTTTTTTACTTACAGCAAGGCTAGTATGAGTTTCCTGCACTGCTGCATAGGAATTAAACATTTTCATGTTCCTCTTATTAGGTAAACCCACTTGGATACTGAGCTACTATGGGCTACATCTGAGCAGGGGTTCTAGGTTATATCTATACACAGTCCTTAGTTGGAGAACAGTCTCATAGAGGACCACTGTGCCATAATATATTTTGTCCTTATGGAGCGCCTGTCCCTCTCCTGGTCATACTCCCCTTTTTATCATATGATTCCCTGCACTCTACCAAAGGTTTGGTTATGAGTCTCAGCATCTGCTTTGATAAGCTGCTAGGTAGAGTGTTTCAGAGGCCCTCTGCGGTAGGCTCCTGTCCTGTTTCTTGTTTTCTCCCACTTCCCATGTCCATCCTATTTATCTTTCTAAGGGAGAGTTGATCATATTACCCAAGGTCCTCTTTCTTATTTATCTTCTTCAGGTGCACATATTCTAGTATATTTATCCTATCTTATAAGACTATATAAGTGAGTATATATCATGTGTGTCTTTCTGCTCCTGGGATACCTCGCTCAGGATGATCTTTTCTAGATCCCACCATTTGCCTACAAATTTTATGATTTCCTTGTTTTTATTACTGAGTAGAAACTATTTCTGACTGGCTCCTCTACCTCTCCCCTACCCCCCAAGGGAGGAACAGCTTTGATAGGCCACAGAGGAGGACATTGCAGCCAGTCATGAAGATACCTGATAAGCTAGGGTCAGATGGAAGGGGAGGAAGACCTCTCCTAGCAGTGGACTTGGAAAACAACATGGAGGAGATGAGGGAGTGAGGGTGGGGCTGGGAGGGAATGAGGGAGGTGGCTATGGCTGGGATACAAAGTAAATAACCTGTGGTTAATATTTAAAAAATAATAAAAAAAAAACATTTTACACATCTCATTTTCTCATCAAATTTTTCTACTCCATCCTAAACTTTAATTGCAATACTCCTTATCATGCCCTCCAAATACTCAAAACCTGTTTTGTATCCTCCATTTTTTTGTATAACAGTGTAAATTTTCTAAATCTACTTTTAATCTTATTCTTATAAACTTTAATGCAGTTGAAAGCAGCAGTTAAAACTGTCCAATATGGACTCACCTTTTCTTTCATGTGTGTGTGTGTGTGTGTGTTTTATACTATTATCATAGGACATACTTTTTAAGTTTTACAATCTCTTTGAATGTTTAGTATGTTTTTTTCAGGTTCTTTCTGAATATTTTTTTTCCTTTATACAAAAGATATCTCTCAATTTGCACCATTGTAACTGTTGTCAGCTATTTTTCATTTCCGACTTTACTAAATTTTCCTTCTCAGTAGGATCTTTATTATATGTTTACAAAAATGTTAGCATTGAATTTAAAAATAATAAAACGTAGGCTGTGCATACTTCCATTCATAGTTCACATGTATTTCCTCAATGAAAGAATATTCCCAAATGTTTTATCCGGGACTGGAGAAATGGCTCAGCAGATAAAGCATTTGCCTTGCAAGCATAAGGAACTGAGTTCAGATCACGCACATGCCCAGAGAAGCTGCTGTCTTTGGTATATGTCTGTAATCCCAAAACCGGGGAGGCAGAAACAGTCCTATCTTATAGGACTATATAAGTGAGTATATATCATGTGTGTCTTTCTGCTCCTGGGATACCTCACTCAGGATGATCTTTTCTAGATCCCACCATTTGCCTACAAATTTTATGATTTCCTTGTTTTTATTACTGAGTAGAAACTATTTCTGACTGGCTCCTCTACCTCTCCCCTAACCCCCAAAGGTAGAGGTCACTCTGGAGTGACCTCTCCAGTCAGCTTAGCCAGATTGGCGAGTTCCTTGAGAGACCTTGTGTCCAAAAACCAATGCAGAGCAACTGAGAGAGCAAACTGATTTCGGCCTCCACATACAAACGCATGCATGCAGAGCTGCAGGCACATATGCTCAGCTCTTAGTCACAGAAAGACATACATATACCACATGTGAGTTCAGGTGCACCATACATAAATGCACACACATGCTTACACACACACGCACGTGCACACACACTATTTTCTCTTTCCAGTGTCTCAGGTACACCTTTATATTTGTTTGAAATTCAAAATGATATGCTTTTTTGTATTACCCAAGAAAAAAAATTATTTTTAATGTTACATGTGGTCTTCTCCCAGTCTTCATTTGATTGCTCTGAAGGAACTGTCTGCCTACTTAATCATTCTCTCTCTTGAAATACCCTGAAACCACACTCCAGGCTTCATCATGATTTACTGGCTGCTCTTAATTTCCTCATTTTAGGTCTTCTTCAGTTCTTCCCTCATTGAACTAGTGGAGTGATTTAAACTTTAGCCCTTGAAACTCTTCTTCCCTGCAGATATCCTCATGAACACTTATCTCACTCACTTTCTTGATTTATACACTACATGTTCAAAGATTATAGACTCAGCTCCCTAGAAGTTTTGTCATGTGTCTAGATGGCTACATTCAAGAGCTGCTTTGAAATCCTATTGTGAATCTCGTTGGCATCTGTAGTTGAAACTAGTTGTGACAGTCTTCCTCATTGTCTCATCAATTCCAAAAGGCTTTCTTATTTCTGGTACCTGTCTTATTCCAGGTAGTTTCTGTTTTACAGTGATGCCAGCTGAAAGCCTGGGGGCTATCCTTGATACGTTCTGTCACACTGGACAAAGCATGTGTTTACAGAGCTTAGTGTCCAACCAACAGGATAAAATCAGATTCTGAAGGATTTTCACTACCTTTGCCAGTTAAAAGCACTTGATTCCTGTTATCATTTCTTCTTCATGATCACAGAATCTAATTAACAAACAAATAATCAAACATTGCAAAGCATTAGTATGGGTTCTGCATGTGAAGTGGATGGACCATATTTAAACTGTGTGAAATATTGTTTCGGTTCTGACTGTTCAAGCATATCATGAAAAGAATTTATTTCTATCCAAAACTTGAATAATCAGTGAACAGTGCTTTCATATTATTTTAGTACAGCATGAGCATAAGTGTGTTTATGATAATAGATCCATAGCATTATTATATATTATAAGCAGGTTAGTCTACCAATGGTGATGTCAAACAGTAAATCTCCCACAACATGACCAGATAACTCATTGGTAGGGCAAACATGAACTTAATATTTTATGGTATAAGAGAGAACTACTTCATAGGACCATAGTCTTGTCTCAGACAAGAAGAAGGGAAAGTGTAGGCATTTCTATGGTATTTGAATCCTTTCAAAGCCAACATTGGGTAAGGTGGGATTAGCACTAAGTAGCATCATGTACAGACATTTGGAATTATTAAAATAAAATCAGGGCAAATGTTTTAAAATAAGTTGCAAAGAATTCAGGGCAGTAGAAGTCAATTAATATTGAATATTGACAAGTCTCTCCTTTTGATGTTCATCTGAATACTGCTGAAGAAATCCCTAAACAGATAATAGTCATTTGCCACTTTTGTATTACCCAGTAGAAATTTTCTAAAATATTAAATGCAATTACTGCTTTGTAGAGAGTAAACTATGTATGTAAAATATTTTATTTTTTCAGAAAATTTCCAAATATATTAAGATACAAAAACCAGATAATTGCAAAATCAGGCAGAACTCCACATCTTCTGAACTGATTAGGATTCTACGGCCCCACAATACATCCGCAATTCTATTTTCATACTCAGAATACATTGCATGATGTCTAGTACTGATGTCAGTTAGATAAGAACAGTAATGTTATAACTGTGGGCTTAGGTTCCTGCCGCAGAAAATGATCTGTTATCAGTATTCATAGAGATGACCAGAGTGAATGGCTACTGAAGAAAAGGAATGCCACTAGAAAAAGCACAGGAAGTCTGCTCTGATATCGGAATGTGACAGACTGGACTTTGACTCAGGCTAAGCCTGTACATGCCCCATGCCTTGGCCAAAAGTATCAGTTCCTATCTACAGTACTAAACATTAAGAAGCATGTGCACACACTGAAATCTTGAAAACTCCACATTTTGATATACATCTGTCAGTATATTACTTTCGTAAATTGAGAGCACTGAAAATGTTAGTACTACATTTTCAAAACTAAGCTTCTTAGTATAAATTAAAATTTACATATTCATCATGTGGATTCCAGAAAATATTTTTAAAACCTCTTCGTAATGATAAAGGATAGAGCACGATCATAATCACAACACACATCCACCAAGAATTTATGCTTCTTGGATTGAACACAGGTCATTGCTGATGTTCTGCAGGCTTTCTACTTCTGAGCTACATTCCTAGTCATTTGTCTTTCTTAATTTTAAAATACCATCTCGCTAAGTTACCAAGTCTATGCTTGAACATACCCTGAAGACAATGAATTGGCAATACTCTCCATCAATTACCCAAACAGCTTTCATGGTGATCATAAGGAGGCCTTGTTATATTCACAGATTTCAACCAGTCTCCTGTACTTGCCTTTATGTGTCAGATATATTTGCGAACAATAATTTTTACTGTATTAGTTTACTGTAAATTTACTCCTAATACTCTTCAGAGTTGGACTTTATATCTAATACATTACAGTTCTTCACATCTTTACTGAACTCCTCTTTATGTAAACATTTATGTGGACAAGGCCTGTGCAGCTGAAGCCTTCTTCTATTCTGTTAGTTTATACAAAGTGACACATTAACAAGCCACAGAGTTTTACTTTCCTCAGAAAATGTTTCTCGTTGTTTTACAAAATTTCAGGGTTCAAGAAGGAATTATTTTAATTATTTGAAGTGTTCTATGCTCGAAAATGACAAGACATACTTTTATCCCATTGCAATATAGAATATGAAAGATTCCAGGGAGATATAAAGACATAAAGCTCTCTTGATATTCAATATATTCCAAAATACAATGAAATAATTTAAAATGTGTTATACATCCTTTAAGAGCATATTATTGGGTTATACAGCACAACTCTTGCCTCTATGATGTTTAATTTTGATGATTTTTCTGCCTTGTTAATAATAGTTAATTGTATCACTACGTATTGAACATGGAGATTTTTAAAATACATTCTCAGGACACTATATACCAGTCATATATATGAGATTGAGGTTTTTTTTAATGATAAACATCATTACAAAAGTTTAGATTGCCTTACAAAAGGCTAGTTCTTTATATACTCAAAATTTTTAACTTGATTGATAATAGGTAGCAAAGAAAGAAGTCACTTTATTATAAAAATCTGTGAATATTTATTTATATACATATTTAGCATTATCTATTGGTTTCTTTATAAAAATACAGTAGTTCAATTAATCTAGCTGTTCACTTCAACAAGTATATATATATCTATATATATATTATGAAAATCACACTAGTGTTTGTGCCTTTTGCACTGGGAATACATTTGAAATGGTTGTTTCAAAGCAGTCATGAATTATTTATATTCCAAACTTAATTTCAGGCATATTTCAATCTTTTAATTTAGTTAACATGTTGCTTTCCCATGATTCTCTGTTCTATCAACACTCTCACTTTTAATTGGAAAGTGAACTAATTTTATCATCAATTTTGAACTACAATTAGTTCTGAAATAACAGTCACAATAATATCAAATGTCAGATTAACTTCCAGTGATTTTGATTCTAAGTATTAAAGAGGAAAAAAAAAAACCCTCAAATTATTATTGAATTTAACCTTTTGTTATTTTTACATACTAAATTCCCGAATGTGCTTACTTCCAATTTGTTGTTGACACTATGATATTTTCTTGTAGAGAGCCAATACTAACATCTCATTTCTTTGTTCATGCATACAAGAGAAGACATGGAATGAGAAAGGATGAACGGTAATTCAGAAGAAGATATGATGACAATGAAAGTCTTCATATTGTGCTTCATATAATCCTCGTTCTGGTGATCTGGTCAATCCCTCTTCTTTGCAGACACTTTGCAGTTAAACTCACTATAGCAATGTCAGCAGATCCTAGAATTGTTTCTCAGAATTTTCAGAAATTATCTTAAATAAGAAGTGGTATCACATACCTTCATAATTGTGCTCAACATTCCCTGCAAAGAGTAAATATTGTACTTTATTGTTCACCGAACATAGAATTTTAAATATATTTTACTTCAGAAGCGTCCTATTAGAAAACTTGTTAAAGTGCTTTCAGGGCTGGGTAGATGCCTCAGTGGTTAAGAGAGTTTGCTGCTTAAGCTTGAAAATCAGAGTTCAAATTCCCAGAACCCATGTAAAAATCCTATATGTATGACACAGGAGGATTAAGGGATTCAGATTCAGGAAGAGATACTGTCTCAAGAGAATAATAGGAAAAAAAAAAACCTGTGAAATGCTAAGTCATAGATACAGAGACTAAGCATCAACAATTAACCATCACTGTCCATATCAAAACAGGCTGTGCAGACTTTACCTGCAGTCTCCTCAGGCTACTAGATAAATTTTTAAGCTTGATTGCTGTGTTCCATTTAATTTGCTATTGACTTGCTCAGCTCATTAATTATCATTTGAAAGGGATTTTTCTTTCTTTCTAATTGATTGCCTCTAAAGGTATTTTAATAAATATTTAATGCTCTATTTTCTACTACACTATTTCTAATTTGTCTTAAAATTAAGACATACTGAAATATAAAGGTTGGATGGCTTAATAGTTATTTAAATAAAGCATAAAATGAAAATGCCTAGTATTCTGACATTTAGCAAAACTTAATGCTGTCTTTCCTTGTGTTGATGTGGACTCGGATGGAAACCATGGGTATGTTGTTGGACAAATCAAGCTCCTATTCCAACCCCTTCTCTCTAAACCAATGAGATCCTTAACCATTCTGTGTTTCAATATCTCTATTTCTATATCAAGAGGTAGGTGATTCTGATGGACTGAGTTAAAAGAAAATTATTTGTAAGATAAGAAACTCACTTAACCTGTACTTTAATCTTTTCAAGGTGACTTTGAATTTGGATCTCATTTGTTTTACATCATTTCCTTCTTTCCTATTATGGTTGTTCATATCATAGAGACAACAAATGTCTGCATTGCCCTAGTCTATCAGCTCTGTGTTGGTTATCTGTGCCAACTTGACACAATGTACCATCATCTGGGATGGGCATGTCTGTTGGGGATTGTCTACTTTGGGTTGGCCTGTAGGCATGTCTGCGGTGATGGCATTGACTGGCTTAACCAAGGTGTGGGGAGATCCACCCCAAATTGGGGCAGCACTTTCCAGAAGCTGCCCAGATAAAAAGGAGGCGGATGAAGTAAATAATTTGTTTCTTATTCGGTTTGCCTTCACTTTTCCTGGCAAGTTTATTTACCCTTCTGCTGCTGTAACTGGTTGATTCCCTTGCAGAAATTAGAACACGCTTCCTTAGGCTTCAAATGAGACTGAAACCTGAGACTCCCTCAGGAATTGCCTAAACCTTCAGTGCCAGATGGAAGTGGCTAAAGCACCCACCCCTGTAAACTGAACAGCAATTGAGTTCTTGGTTGCTGTGCAGTGTGAAAGCCACTGTTGGATGACTCTGACTGTATCTTGTAAACTAGCCTAATAAAATCTATAAACACACACACACACACATTTGTTCATTTGTGGTTCTGTTTCTCTAGAGCAGCAGTTCACGGCCTTTAGGTCATTTATAAGAAAACACAGAAATGTACACTATGATCCATAACAATAGAAAAGTTGCAGTTATGAAGTAACAATGAAATTTATTTTAATGGGTGGTGTCACTACAACATGATGAGCTGTGTTAAAATATCACAGCATTAGGAAGGTTGAGAACTACTGCTTTCCAAAACTTGACTAATACAACTTCCAATGAGATTTATCGAGGCTCTATCCCAACCTTGACAGCACTTTTATTAAAATATTAAAATTTTGTTAAAATATTATGACTATATTCTCATAAAAATTCCAACCAGTAATACACTTTCTGACTTTCCAGATTTTAAGTGGTATTTGCTTTTACTGTTATCACCATTGCTGTTATTGATTTGTGTGCTCACTTATATATATATATATTTTATATATATATATGTATGTATATATATGCTCACTTCCTTGGGAAACTATTCTAATATCTTAATAATCAAAAGTAAATGCTTAGATTAGCCATTGATTTACTACTTCCTACCCAAAAGTTCTTCTGCATCTCCATTTAATTTTATCAGAAAGAAAAAAGAGCGACTAATATTACATCACTTCAAACTAGATGCTACTGGGTTTTTGTTTGGTTCTTGGCTTCATATTTTTGTATGAGCAAAATAAAATGATCTTGTAAGAATGAGTCATTGAAAAATTAATTTGTTCACATTTTAATCAGACTAAACCATGCCATGATAAATTGAGTGTCCTTAGCTATAAATGTATTTTGCTACACTTACATTTCCTTTCTTTCAGTTGCTTTTTCACAGGAAATATGATGGTTTTCTTAACTTTTCTTAACTTTTCATGAATACTATCAATCTAAAAAATGTCTTCCTTAGCAGAGAGCACACCAAGTGGTCATCTAATATCAAACAGACATCCTGAAAACATACGTGTGAATAACACCATTCAGACTGAGCAGGTTGTACTTATGTCTTTAGGCATATATACACAAATGTATATAACAAAAATTAATGGAAAAAGCAGCCATTAATTTGAAAAAGAGCAATAAGGGTTATATGGGAGGGTTAAAGAGAAAAGGGAAAAGATGAGATAACATTATAATTTCAAACCATAAAAGAAATAATTTAAAAATATCCTTCTGCCAATTTTAACCTCTTATGTATTCTGTTGCTCCCCCATTCACATGCCATTATATAAGGGATATTTTTGTATACTTTCAACATGGAAAACTAATTCTTCAATAATGTGTCAAGTGTCCAGTGCACTTTCATCATGTTGGATGTTAGGCAAATAGGGAAATAATATAGTATCTTGCATTATGACTTGGTTTAAAGTTGTTATATTTGCACAATCAGTAGTGTTTTAAGAATTACATGAGTCTTAGTATCTGTTTTGAAATGCTGCTTGGTAGGGTCTTTCAGATGCCTCCTGCTGTAAGACTCATAACCAAACCTTTAGCAGAAGGGGAGTTAATATAACTGGGAAAGGATAGGAGCCCGACAAAGACCAAATATATCTGGGAACAGGCTTTTTTTTTTTTTTTTTTTTTTTTTAAAACTGTTTCTCCAACCAAGGACCATGTATGGATATAACCTAGAACTTTTACTAGGACGAGCTCCTGGTAGCTCAATAACCAATTGGTTTCCCATAGTAAGGGGAACAGGGACTATCTCTGACAGGAACTCAATGGCAGGCTCTTTGACCTTCCCATCCCCCAAAGGAGGAGAAGTCCCGCTAGGCCACAGAGGAGGACTTTGCAGCCAGTCCTGAAGATACCTGATAAAACAGGACCAGAAGAAAGGGGAGGAGGTCCTCCCTAATCTGTGGACTTGGAAAGGGGCAGGGAGAAGCTGAGGGAGGGAGGATGGGATTTGGGAGGGAATGAGGGAGCGGGATACAGCTGGGATACAGAGTTAATAAAATGTAACTAATAATAATAAACAATAAATAAAAGAAAAAAAGAATTACATGAAACAAAGTATTTGTGATTTTTTTAATCAAGCATCTGGTTTCTCAAAAAAGAAATTTTGAGGGAATCTAGAATTTTCTTGTTATAATGTCAATTGACCATATTCACATTTTCAACCTTTGAAATAACTTAAAATAATTGTATGTGAATAGTGTATGTGATTGATGCAGTCAGTTCTAATTCCAAAACTATACTCTTAAAATCAAGATACGTAGAAAATGTGATAAAACATTTTTATTTCTATTCCTTTAATCAGCCTCAGTCTAGCTGTGGGTGCTTTCTTTGCATAGGAAACAACAGACATCATTGTATTTCATTTATCCATTTTCAAATTTACCTGAGAAATACATTCTGAGCAAAGAAGTGTTGGAGCTTTAAGAACGTGATTAGTTTCTTGTATAAAAAGGTAGACATTCTCTGACAGGTTTCTTTCTCTATTGTCTAATGTTGAGATTATTTTTAAGCACAATGTTTCATAAACATTGACAAGATAAAGTACATACTTACATAGAGCTTAACATTTTACGTAGAGTATACCAAGTATATATTTTTCAGGGAAAATTACAATCTGAGTTTCATTAGGAATGAAAGGATGAAATTATTGTATCTCATAAAAAACTTACTTGGGGAGAGAAATGCTTTTGAGAAAGCAAGTAGCTGAGTACCTTTCCAGAAAAATGCTTGCTCTAGTTTGAAGTTCAGTTTAGCATAAGCTTGGGAGCTGACTTATTAAGTACTGGAATTCCTCTCAGCAACTGAACATGTTGATTGTGCCATTAATGTAGGCAGCTGCAGAATACTAACTGGAGATGTGTTGAGCGTTTTCATGATGTTAACAGAACCTTTTCAATGTAGCACATTGACATTGCTGCTTTTAAGAATACTGTGACATCACCAAGTGGTTTTTCTAGTAAAAGGGAACAGGGGCTGTCTCTGATATGAACTGATTGGCCTGCTCTTTGATCACCTCCCCCTGACAGGGGAGCAGCCTTACTAAGACACAGAGGAAGACAATGCAGCCAATCCTGATGAGACCTGATAGGCCAGAGTCAGATGGAAGGGGAGGATGACCTCCCCTATCAGTTGACTAGGGAGAGGGCATAGGGGGGAGAAGAGGGAGGGAGTGTGGGGATGGGAAGTTACAAGAGAGCAGGCTACAGGTGGGATACAAAGTGAATAAATTGTAATTAATAAGACGTAATTAATTAAATAAAAGAATACCATGAATGACAGGATCAGTCCTGATGCAACTTGATGAGTAGGAGCAGATGGAAAAGAAAGGTCCCCTTTTCTGAGGAAAAAGGAATGGGGGGGAAGGGAGGAAGAAAGGAAGTGAGGGGTAGGACTGGAAGTCCTGGAGGGATGGGCTACAGCCAGGATGTAAAGTGAATAAAAAAATAAATAAATGAAAGAACGCCATGAATGTTAAGAAGTTAAAATTTAGTGCACCATGCCGCCATGTAGAAAAGGCAGGTCAGGGGTGGAAAGATGAAAAACGTTGTGTGTTAACTTGTTTCTTTGTCCTGCGTTGTTTTTGCGAATTTGAGCGAGTATAAAATAAAACATTCCGTGAATGACAAAACAAGCATTTCTTCAAAGTTTTTGTATAACTTAGTTATATATTAATAATTCAATTTAGGTTATGGTTAACACATCAAGGTCTGAGAAAATGAGGAAAGTGAATAACAGAGTTTCCAGTTGCCTATGTGATAAGCAAAGTCTGAGGTAAGAGGAAGAAAAGGGATATAGTCCAGGGACTGCAGGACAAATGCCACATCCAAAGCCCAATAGCTAAGGCACTATTGTATATTTCTATATTCTTGTTTTTACAGTGGCTGATTTTAACATACTAAGTCATGAGGAAGGACGTCTTCAAACAAGAACCTGTCACTTAGGAAACCACCCTGATAACCTTGGACATCTATGGACAAGGAGCTAAATATGAGATAACTAAAATAAGCTACAGCTGCATCCTGGTGGCCGAGATAGACTTAACTCCCTGACATAGGAAAGCTACAAGATAACAATGTAAATGCGACAACAAGGAGAACACAGGGTAATTAATAGTCTTGAGACACTTGTAAGGTCAGAGGACAGTAATATTGGCAAGAGAACTCACAAGGACAGGCAGTCACAGTGATAGAGTCAGAAGCGATCAAAGTGCAGCTTCAACCACCTTTAATGTGCAGGCAACACATGAACAGTCTGTGATCCTGTCCACGGTCACTGGCTTAGAGTGTGTGGACCATCCATTGGCTTGGCCCATAATTCTCAGAAAAGTCAACCATCTATCTTGTGATGATACTAGTCTTTATTAAGTTTCTCTCACTGTCCTATAAAACACCTCACAAAGGAAATTCAGTGGCTTTTTTAAAGCTATCCAGGGACCACTCCTCTTCTACAGAGCTTCTCTTATTTTTCATGATTTTTCGGTATCTTATAATAACTGTTAATGAAGCTCATATTCTGCTTTTCTTCCTTCTACAGAAGTCCAGGTCTTTAACCTTTAACAAAAGAACAAACTAGGAGACAGCACTGCAGATCACTCTTGTTGACTTTGAATGTCCAGGATCTTCGATCTCTCAGTCACACACTACTGTGCTATGAAAATACATCTGGTTCAAACCCTCCATCAGTACCAAATGCTTTTTCCAATGTTTCCATCTGTGTTGTTGCTGAGGTTCCTCCTAAGTACAGCATGAGTTATGTTTTTTTCTTTGGAGTTTATTCTTACCTTTGCAACAAAGTAATGATTGTATTAAGAACTATAAGAAGAACCAGCCCTAGGAAACTGAAGGAGGGTGATAGAGGCACAAAAAATCTTGTTATAACCACACATTTTCATGTGGTTTTGATTTACCAATCGTACTATAGATGGAAAATTTGCATGACAAGTCTGTTAATAAGAAGACATATGATCATTATTTTCTCGTTTCAATTTACAAAACTATATATGATACATTAAATACAACTTTGTTTTGTTTTTTGAAAGGGTCTTACTCTGTAGCCCTAACTTGACTATGACTTGCTGTGTAAACCATCAGGTGGGAACACAGCAGATGCAGAGATTCATAGTCAAATTTTGGGCAGAATCCAGTGAGTCTTATGGAAGAAGGGGGAAATAGGAAAACCTAGAGGGGACAGGAACTCCACAAGGAGACCAACAGAGCCAAAAATGCTGGGCCAACGAGAGCTTGCAGAAACTGAGGCATCAATCAAGGACCATGCATGGAGAAGACCTAGACCCCTGTTCAGATGTAACCCATAGACAACTCAGTCTCCATGTGGTTTTCCTAGTAAGGGGAACAGGGGCAGTCTCTGACATAAATTTGGTTGCTCTTCCTTTGATCAGTTTTCCTTGGTGGGGCAACCTAGCCAATCCACAAAGGAAGAGGATCCAGGCAGTATTAATGAAACCTGACAGGCTAGGGTCAGATTGTAGGGAAAGAGGACTTCCCCTATCAGTGGACTAGGGAAAAGGGATGGGGGAGGGACGGAGAGAGGGTGGGGCTGGGAGGAGATGAAGGAGGAGGACACACCAGGATACAGAATGAACAAATTGTTAAAAAAAAAAAAAACAAAAACAAAAACACCTTGCACTAAGTCTCTTGCGTTCTGGGTTTACAATAGTGTGTCTAGAAGGCTGCCTTGATAACATCTTTTTAGCAATGGTTTCACATTCAGAGAAAGGCAACTTTATGTGTCAGATTAATGGGGAGAGGGAGATCTTTGTATATGAGCGTTCTTATGTTTAAGTGCAGTTTCCTTGTGCCAAAGAATGGATGTAGATGCTGTCTGCTGGCCTTAGCCTTCCATTTTGTTTGGGACTGAGTCTGTCATTTTCAGTACTGTATATGCCAGGTAAGCCACAACGAAAGTCTTCTAATAATTCTCCAGTCTCTGGCTCTCACACCTCTTCAGGGGTGCACTGGGATGGGAGATGTAAACTAATGTATCCAGCGTTTATGTGAGCCTGGGGACAGGAATAATGTTATCAGGATCCTGAAGTAAGGAATTTATTCCTTAAACTATTTCCTATTTTTAAATTCATAGTTGCAAATAATTACAGTACAAATGTAACTAATATGTTACTTATTTACACAGTGAGGCTGGTGGAAATATATAGTGATGATTGACACTAGCAGGCCTGCTAGGTCAGGATGCCATAGGTTTGCTAGACTCGGCTAGAGCACCTAAATGCTCAGAGTTGAACCACATGACTCAACCTGGGTGTCTTATAATAATGCTGGAGGGAGACAATACATAGCTCATTACAATGTATAGCAACTTCACACCGGTAAAGTGATTTTTTTAAATTAAAACTAGAGCTAGCAGTAATATATAATGCTTTTCAGAACTCAGGTTGAAAGAAAAATAATTCTACTTTTCCCTCATTTTATTGGTCAAAGGAAATCATGTGAGAGAAACAAAACTGAAGGGCTAGAGATTTATTTCAACACTGGAACACATCTACAGAGACACATGACAAAGAACTTGAATATGGGTAGAAAGAGAGTAGAATACGCCTTCTACAGATAGTAAAATGCTGCTGACTAGATGAGAATTTCTTGTACAATTACCATTTTCTTGATTAGTGATTGATACAGAGATTGGTAGGGAAGGAGCCATCCCACCATCAGCTGCTCTACCACTGGACAGGAGATTCTGGGATATGTAAGAGAGCAGGTGAGATAAGCATCACAAGCAAGCCTGTAAGCTTTTTTTTTTTAATTATTAAATTTATTTATTTATTACAATTTATTCACTTTGTATCCCTCCTGTAGCCCTCTCCCTCATCGCCTCCTAGTCCCACCCACTCTCCCTTATGCCCTAATAAGGGAGGTCCTCCTCCCCTTCTATCTGACCCTAGCCTATCAGGTCTCATCAAAAGGGGTTGCATTATTTTCCTCTGTGGCCTGGCAAGGCTGTACCCTACAGGGGTTGGTGATCAGATGGCAAGCCACTGAGTCACGTCAGAGACAGGCCTTGAGTACCAACTAGGGAACCCAGTTGGTAACTGAGCAGTTTATGGGCTTCCTTTGAACAGGGGTGTAGGTTCTCTCCATGTATGGTCCTTGGTCTCTGCAGGACCCTGCGGGCCAAGGCATTTTGGTTATGTTGTTCTCCATGTGTAGTTCCTGTCCCTCCAGGACTTTCTATCGCCCTCTTCTTCTTAAGGTTTCCAGCACTCTGCCCCAAGTTTGGCTATGAGTTGCAGTATCTCCTTCTATATCCTGATGGGTAGTGTCTTCCAGAGGTCCCCTGTGGAAGGCTCCTGCCTTATTCCTTGTCCTCTCCTACTTCTGAAGTCTATCAAGAACCATGTGTGGAGAGAAACTAAACCCCTTGTTCAAAGGAAGTGTATAGGCTGTTCAGTTTCCAAGTGAGTTCCACTAAACAGTTCTCATGTCTCACCCTGTTTAATGCTAGGTTAATAAGTATGTTCATCATGCTGAACATTGAAGATATTATTGTTATAGTGAAACACATCAGACAGCTGATACCTATGACCATGGAAGCCAGATTTATCCAGTAGCCTTTTCTTTATTTTGCCCTAATCATGGGCATAGAAAGGAAAGACATAATCACAGTAGAATACATAGGTGTTTTATGTTTGAGTAGTAACTCCCACCAAGACATACAGCCGCCTAAACTAGAAACATAATCCATGCTGTTCAAAATGTTTAATGGCAAACAGAAGAGAGTATTATTTGATTGCCATAATTACTTTGGCACATTGGGTAAAATTAAATATTTAAATTTGAAAAGCTGTACTTGATAAATAATGGAGCCTATTTTTAAGAGTACCATGATTTAATTCAAATGAAACAATTTATTATAGTTTCATTTTACCTTTATCTAAATAGCCTAAACAAAAAGCTTACCTTTGTATTTATTATGGATAAAGGACTGAAAATATGATTTACAACTATATTAATTTATTTATATAAATATTTATTGTATATTATATAGATATTCCCACATTAATTATATAAATAATTCCTATGCATAGTAAATTAGGAAGATATCCAATAACAAGCAGTACTTAGCGAATTTGTTTCTCTGGAGGGAAACTGGCTATGTTGTTACCCGACAGGCACACCATAACAACACATCTTACATCTCCTATGTTCATATCACCATTTGAACTGTAACCTATAGTCAGATATTCAAAATATCACAACTTAATTGTACATTATAATGGACCTTGTCCATCTATCCATTGTCTTTGATATATTCTAAAACAAATAGAAATTACTATAAGTTCCGTGAACAGAAAATACTTCTATGAAGCAAATGCTTTTTTAGTAAGCTAATGTGTGCCTATTTGAAGGTTTTCTCCATTGCTCACCCCCACATTAAGGTTGTATTTGAAGTGCTAGACTTGAATTGTAAATCAAAATCTCCTTTATCAATGACCCATTTCATTTATTTCTGAGCTTTACTTTTATTTTCAAAATATTAAAGAAAGTATTGCTAATTAATGTTTCACTAGAGTAAATTATTTGCAAACATATTTAAGTCGATATGTAAGCTAACTATAGAATAGAACACAGTCAGCTGCCAGGCTCAGTGACTGAGTCCAATTACAGGTAAAACTGGAGGCTATTCTCTCAAATAATCTACCAGTAAGTAGGATGGAAAATTAATTTTCTTTGCATTTGATGGGTCTGCTCTGTGTTTCTGCTGTGCCATTTGCACATTAGTCAGAGTCTGAAGGAATGCAGCATCAAATTCATAGCAAGAGCAGTTTTCTTCCAGTCAGATCAACAAAGATGAAGTGGCAGGTTCTTGGTGCTCTATCTTTTATGCAATATTGCCCTCTATGGGAACTAAGATGCTGAAGAAGCAGAATGGTGTTTACTGTTTGTTTTACTTTTGTGATCATTGAATAGCCTTTCTTCTTTTTATTTGAGTGCACCTGTCATTCATCTTCTAACTGATATAAATAGCTGAGCTGCAAATCATATTACTTAGTTTTATTCTAGAATGTCAGAATACATTTTATTTATTTCCGTTTATATCCGCTATTTGTTTTATCTTATTTTTAAATAGCATTCAAAAATATGCTTATTTCATGAAAATTTATAGTTATTTTTTATTGAAATATTCTATTTAGAAAATGAAGCAAAAATTATGTTTCTAAATTAAAGAGATCCTTACTATAATCTGGAAGGTGAATCCTTCACACAAAAGAGCACACACACATTTCAGTGATTTTTTTCTGTTTAAAGTCATTTATAAAACTTGGTTTGTTTCTTTGTTTTTCCAGCTGTCTTGAACTTGCTTTGTAGACCAGGCTGGACTTAAACTCACAAAACCTGCCTGCCTCTGCCTTCCTGAGTACTAGGATTAAAGGTGTGCACCACCACACCTGAATTATAAAATATTTTAAAATTATGAACAGAGACTCTTTCTTAACAAATGATTTTACTCGTGAGTATTAGGCAAAGTGAATGACAGTGTACTAAGATGGAAAATTAATCTATGTGCTCTTCTCTGTGGAGATGCACTTTCCTTCCATCTTCCCACTTTCTACTTGAAATGAGTTACTTCTGTTTTTGGAATATAGAGACAGGGCAGGTTTCATTCATAAACACTTTCATGAGAGAGATCTTAACACAACATTGTCTCCATTTTCTAGTTTTTCGTTGCTACATTCTATTCAGTCAGTCATTCACAAATTTAAAAAGTGTGAGTACCTATCCAATATCATTGTACTCCATCATGTATTGCGAATAGCGTTAGAGATGATTTATGTACTCAGAGCACAGACATGACTGGTGAACACATACCACACACACACACACACACACACACACACACACACACACACAAGCTGGCACACACACACGCATCTGTTTGTATCAGTTGACCAGAAAATAGTAAAAATATAATGCTGAGCTTGTGATAGGCTGCTGATTGAGCTTACCCTCAGCCTGATTTGCATATTAGGCCACTTTACCTGCAGCAGCTCTCAAGCAAATGGAAAATATAAGCCATTGCTAGCTAGTTTTAAAACACTCATCACTACATTTGAAGACATCACTCCAACCTCCATGCAACACATATGTACTCAATCACCACACAGGCACACACACACAACAAAATTACACACACAACATACACCAATATACACACACACATACACAAATGTACACACAAAAATACGTACACCACACACATAAAAGTTATATGCACACACTACACACATACAAAACTATACATGTATCACATACATACATTTACACATATACAGACACTTCCATAAGCACACATATACACACACATGATAGATGTACACATAGAAAGGCAGTCATTTGTGTTGTTCCTCTGTATGTATGTGGTATGTGTATGTGTGTGTGTGTGTGTGTTTATGGTTATAAGTGTACACTTGTGTATATATTTATGTTTTTATATGTGTATGAGCATGTGGTATGTTACGTATATATATTTGTATGCGCATATACATACGATATATACACAAATATACACACATAAGTATGCACATATGCACACACATTTCATAATGCATACATATGCAAATAGCATGTATACATACAGACCACACCCACAGACATGTATACAGTCAACACACAAAGACATGTATACAGACAAAACACACATACAATGATACATATTACAAATACACACGTGTAAACATATGCCTACAACATATACACATATACAAACATTAAAAACATCCACACACATACACATATATACACACACATATGTACAAACACATACAGACATACACACCTCATACATACGCCTATTACACTACGCTGAGATCAAATAATAGAATGAAGAGCTAGTGAATTCCTAATGAGTGATGGTGATTTAGAATGAGGCATTCAAACTGACTGGCCAAAACTGATATACTAAGACTTGGTGAAAATAAAGATTTCCCATGCTGATAAGCGCATTAGCTGGAGTAACTCATAAATGAGAAGCCTGCTCCCAAAGCGCTGGAACCGACAGAAAACAAATGATGTTGGAATACCTATGATAAAAGGAATTTACTAACAGATGAAACAGAATACCCTGTTTGACACACGAGGTTTTATCAAATTTATTACTCTAATGTTAGCTGGCTTCCACGTAGTTTTCTAACTTGGAAAATTTATTACTTTAAATTACAAAATATAAATTGGATAGACTTGTAAAGTCTAATTTCCCCCAGAAAAATAGCCATTAAGCTGTGATAAAAATTTTGGAAAATGCAGAGTAGAAAGCAAACAGAGTAAAACTTCCTACTGTAGTTATACCACACTTTCTGTATTTAGAGCTGCTCTCATGATATAGATTCCCCAGGAAACCTTGGCCTGATTAATGTACCTGATGAGATTTCACCACCCTTATGAACCGTAACCCTCACAAGGAAAACTTAAACCTCGGAATAATTGCAAATGTAATTTCTCCTAGGCACCCCTACCTTGCCCCAGGACACACTTGGCTCATTTTTTTTCCACAACAAATATTCTTGTGATTCAATGATGCTTGGGCCAAGAATTGCTATTTATTAAAAATCTTCTTGCTGTAGGCAGTGGTTGGCCAAGCCAGAATCAGGCTGCTGAACCCAGCTCTTTCTTAATGGCCTTCAGAGCTTTACATCCTCAACTGACTTGTTTGTGGCATTAACATGCTAATTTCCTTGAATGATACACTTTTGAATGATACTGGCAAGGTATCTCCCCAAACCTGAGGGTCTTCCTTATTTCCCCCTTTAGCAGCTTTTTAACAAGAGGTCTGCATGTGCAATTGCTACTGCTTATGTGCACTAACTGGACAGTGCTATTGCACTGAAGTCTGCAATAGAACACTTGTGAATGAGAGAAATGAAATTTGGTACTAAGTTTTACCCCAAATGTATCGACACAAAAGGAGTGAAGATACATTCTTCACACATAGTCTGCACTTGAGTTCTGACACAGATTTTTTTTTTCCTCCTTTAAAAAAGTTTTTATATCAAAGATCAGAACCTGGTGGTGGCCTCACTAGGCCACAGAGAAAAAAGATCCAGACAGTCCTGATGAGACATGATAGGCTAGATCAGATAGTAGAGAAGGAAGACCTCTCCTATCAGTGGAGTAGGAGAGGAGTATAGTGTTGGAAGAGGGAGGAAGGGTGGTCCTGGAGGAGATGCAGGTGGGGGCTACAGCTGGAATACAAAGTGAATAAATTGTAATAAATAATAATAACAATAATAAATACATAAATAAAAGGTTTTTATATTAGTCACTCATCCCAATTAAAAATACTCTCCTCTGAAATTTCTAACTGTGAACATGACTCAGTCACTTTTAAAAAACAGCTGTGGTGCAGTGGTCTTTTCTGAGACTGCTAATCCAACCAAGGACCACGAATAGAGATAACTTAGAACCCCTGCACAGATGGCAGCTCAGTTTCCAAGTAGGTTTCTTAGTAATGGGAACAGGGACTGTCTCTGACATGAACTGATTAGCCTACTCTTCAATCACCTCCCCCTGAGGCGGGTTGAGCCTTACCAAGGCACAGAGGAAGACAATGCAGCCACTCCTGATGAGACCTGATAGACTAGGGTCAGATAAAAGGGGAGGAGACCTCCCCTATCAGTGAACTTGGAAAGGGGCAGGGAAGAGATGAGGGAGGGAGGGTGAGATTGGGAGGGGAGGAGGGAGCAGGCTACAGCTGGGATACGAAGTTAATAAACTGTAACTAATATTAAAAAAATTAAAATTTAATTAAAAAATAAGTGAGAAGAAATAATTAAATTTACTGTTCTCACAATTTTGACTGAACATACTTAATTTAACTAAAAATTAAACCCAATAAAAGTTTATGAATACTGAAACACATAAACTATGCTGTCATTTTTTTTATGGATGGAAAGTTTTACTCTAAGGTTTTATTCTTATGGTTTTAGAGGGCTAAGAACCCATCACAGTGGAAAAGTGTGGCAACAGGCAGCAGACAGACATGATGATAGAGCAGCAGCTGACCTAGTGATGGAACAGTAGCTGACAAGGTAATGGGAGAGCAACAGCAGACATGTGGTGGAGCTGCAAACTTAATGGAGCAGCTGCTGACATGGTAATGGAGTAGCATCCTAGAAGAAGCACTTTGAACCACAAGGAGTTGGCCCATTCTGTGGTCAACTTCCCCATTTTTCCTTCAAATAAACTGACTTGAAAAAAGCAAACAAATAAACAAAACAAAAATGACCTTCATTTGGAATAAAGGCTTTGAGGCAAAAGTATCACAAACATTTAATCCAAACAATCAAGAGGCAGAGCTCAGCCAGCCTGGTCTACATATCAACTTTCAGACCAGCTAGGGCTGCATTGTGAGAGCCTGTCATCAGAAACAAAACAAAACACAACACAAAATGAATTGATGTAAAGATATTAGAAAGCATACATTATTAGAATACTGTATATTAGGCTGTTATTACATGTATTTATTCATTTTAAGTGTATAATAAAAAATGTATTCAATGTTTCACCTTTTAAATTTCTAAATGCTGTTTAAGTCATATACACTTTCTACTGTTTGGTTGAAATGTCACTGGATATTTAAATTTAAATATGTAAAGTAAATTAAATTGCAGAAAGAAATGTTGAGTTTGTTAAACCATTTACATCATGCTGAACAACTAGAAAGTGTGGGGTTACAAACCTGTCTGGCACAATATATTGAATTACAGTTGGAAAAGATAAACTGAGATCTTAGTTTAAATCCAGACTTTGTACATAAGAGAAAAGTTAGATTGCCTTTACCCTGGTGTCAAAACAAAATTAAGAACTTTTATTTTCTGTTATTCAACTATAGCAGAAAGCCAAATGTTTGTATGTTGTTTTTTATTACAAACTAATTGAATAAATGATATATATGACTCAAGTTCAAGTTTAATTGTAGATTTCAGGTTAAGATATCTAAACAAACATGTAAACAAACAAAGGCCTTAGCCAATAAGTTCTCTCTGTATTCTCTCTTATGTAACATGTTCCCATCACAAAGCCAATGGTCATTATCTTCATTTTCTGAACAAGACAAGTTAAAAATATCAACAGATAACACTTTTGTAAGTAAGTTTCTTGATAATAATTGGAGAAAGGCAATTTGTACAATTATGTACAAGGGCAAGTTGTATGAAAAATATCATTTACAAATAACATTGGGGAGTTTTTATTTTCATTATTCAGTCTGGATGTTTGAATGTCTCCAGTTTTCTCCAAGAGTAGAATTATGTTTTTGGTGGCTTTATTCATTTATAAAACTTATACATATTGTGTTATGCTTTATCCTGAATATTTACTTTAGATTTTAATAAAGTGGAACAGTCAGCTAAGTGGTATTTTTCTTTTCCTACAATAGAAATTTAAATTTATATCTTTGGTTATTTTTCAATAATTAACACTTAAAAAATTATCATTTTATGTCTTAGAACTGACTAACATTACAACATTTCCATTGTGAAAGTATTCAAATGGTATTAATAATTTCACTTGAGGAATTATTATATATCTTTAGATAAAATCACTGTGTAGACTAATGGTTTGAAAAAAAAATCTGATCAAGTTATTCCCTTTGTAATTATTCTACAATGTCCACTCTTATTACCAGAACACGGCTGTGAATCCTGCTCCAAGATTTCATGGGATAGAATTGTACTGAGAATCACTGACCTGCCATTTCATTCCAATAAGTTCAATCATTATAGAACATCGTTTTTTTTTTATTATTGGTTTTTGAAATAGAGATACAGAAATGGCATAATGACGTCAAGTATTTTGTAATAATGTCTTTTTTCACTTAATCAATTTTCCAACATTTTAAGATACTAAGTAAATATAATTAAACTTTAAAAGTAAGTAGAACAAAGGTTAGGAAGTTGTATGGAATCAGAGTGCTTTTCTAGCAATTGGGAGGCTCTGGGTTAACCCCCAGCAACATAACGAAAGAGATAAAACTATGTAAGATAGAAAATTTCAATCAGGATTTAAAATGATTTTATCATCACTTAACTGTGTCGTGCTGTTTTCCTCTTAATATTATTTTATCATAATAGCAATAAAAGATTTATCTGCAATATGCTTATTCTTCTCAATTTTGATGGGGATCACTAATAAGATTCTGGCTTGACCTTCAAATGTATCTTTGCTACCCAAATGCTGATAACAAGTAAAGTAAAGTTCCTGAACCCTCCCTCTTGAAGGTTTTATAAATATAGACTTTTCCTTTAATATTTATTTTCCTGTTTGTAAATAACTTTTTGTCACTGTGAAATATGTATTTTTAAATTTTTTATTATTGTCATTTATTACAATTTATTCAATTTAAAAATTATAAATGACTTTAAAGTAATCTTCGCAATATTTATATGTGTGTTTTTTTCTCAGCTTGCTGTGCAGGTAAGTATGTGCAACTTTGAGATAAATGCTATGTATACATTAATACCAATTATACAGGCTGCAGACCATAGCATAAATATTAAACTTTCATGGCTTCCCCACTACTATCCACCTCCCATTCTAAAGTAATTTTTCTACAGATAATTTTATTAAAATTTCCCCAACGTTACAGGCACTACTTATAACTGAAGATACCCACAGCAGAGTAGAAAACAGTCTTCAGCTCTATGTTGACTTAAGACAAATCTTCAACATGTGTGTATACATATATATGAATATAGACATATATATACCTATATAATTAAAACATGAGAAATAGAAATGTAGTTTCCCATAGTAAGTCAGATTTTACATCAGTGAATTAACATTACGCAATTATAAACATATATCTGTTCATACTTATAACACATGGTCATACTATTACAAATATCAGGATTTGGTAGCTCACAGATATTTCTACAAGTTCTCTATTGCTCACTGCTGGCTTTTGTTCTGTTGAAAAGTAGATTCTTTGGCTGGCCCATATTCACAACAGAAAGCCCCAACAGGAACTTTTATTAACACACTACAACAGTTGATACAGTGTCATAGCTGCAAAGTGAAATCTTATTCTCAGACTTGAGGGAAATATTCCAACTGTACAATGAAAGATTATGCAAATCCTCAAGGAGCATCTCATCAATCAGTGTTGTGTGAGAGGAAGGCAGCCGGCTGCTGAATTAGCTTCTGCTGGAATGTGTTCATCTGTAACATCTCACTGACTGGATGACATCACAACAGCTTCAGGTCCTTGAAAGTCTTGAGGATGATTAGCTGAAGGAATTGGCTATTTCTGCCAATCATAACCCGGCAGAGCTGCCTTCATAGTTCTGGAGATAGGAGAGAAAGAGGGAGGAAGGGAGGGAGGGAAAGACTCCAGCTAGGCAAGAGGCACAGCAGCAGTGGCAGAAGCAGACAGAGCAGCTGGTATTCGGTGATTAAATAGTTCTCATAGCCTTTTTGCTGTACCCAGCCTGCTCCCTGGTGTACTGCTCGTGTCCGAGAAGGAGGCTGCATTTTAACGGTGTGCTGAACAGAGGTCTGAATCATTCCAGCTGGCTGCTTGTTTTGAAAAGGACAATGTGTGTATAAATAAAAAGACCGCTGGAAGGGTTCAGACACCAGCACCGGAGCTGAGGAGTGCTCTCGGGATCCTGTTGAGGCAGATGGCACGGACTGAAAGCTCCGCTAATTACCGTGGAGCCAAGTAAACCTGAATTCTGGATATCTCATTTTCTAACTCCGGATAAACTCAAGTTAGGAAAAGAAAAAAAATAATATTGAAATGCTTCTCTAGGTAAGTTACTGCCCTAATTTGTTGAAATTGACAATGACTGGCTATGTGTGGCTTAGATTCATAAACAAGTTAAACGCACTAAAGTTTTATTTGTGAAAGATTTATATAGAAGCAGATACTTTTAGAGTCGAATTCTATCTCCCCTTCTGACGTGTGTGTACATACCTGTCAGTGTGCTTTGTAGAAGTTATATTTGCACTGTATATAGAATGTACTGCCCTGCTGTAAAATAGAAACTGCAACAGAAAATTAATTTTAACAGTTACCCTGACATTTGCACCAAAACACCTCCCTTAATAACAGGTTTATCCTGTTCCTACTGGAATCACCAATTTTGCAAACTCAGTCTCCAATGGTAACTGTGGCTGGTGTTTTAAGTGTTTTCTAGGAAGCAACAGCAACGTGGCATGCAAATTGCCCAAGATAAGAACTCTTTGTCTTAAGACCTGAGATTTATAGGTGTTCTCTGTCTTGATGGCATTTTCGTGAGAAACACACTTTTGAAAGTATAGGACACAGTCATACTGTTTATAAAGAAATAGATGCTGGTCCCTAGCCCCTATTAGAAATGAAAACATCTTAGAGTAATGTATGTCATACCCATGTCCCAGATTGTGAGGACATCAGCAGCTCAGTGCCATATCCACATACACTTCCAAAGTCCCCCTGCACCACAGGAGATGTTTAAAGGTGATTTTAGTGATTTCAGTATTTACATTAGAAGAAACTGAAGTGTTTAAATGTTAAAAAAATGTTTATTTCCTTTTAACTTTTCCTAATATATGAGAAGATATACTTCTCAGTTTCTGTAACGGTGTTCAGAAGTGATGTGTTTTCATTACGGTACATTGTGTTCTGGTCCTCAATTAGCTCTGAGAAAGTTTCTTCAGTTTGTCATTTCTCTGTCAAACTCTCCTTTGCTTGCATTCACAGTGTCTTTTCTAGAAGTTTTTATTATTATTATTTACGTGGCATCATAGTTGTTTTATGTTAATTCTGTAGCAACGTGCTGATGGGTTTCTGTAATTCAAGCTTTAGTATCCACTTTCTCGTCAACTTCATAGATAAATCCTGTATTTTTTGGTATAAGAGGAAGCTGGTAAGGACAGAAGTCACTGAAATTATTTGAAGTTCCCCCAAACTAGGAAGCAGTTACTTTCTCCATAAGTGATTTTAATGTTTTTTTTTTTTTTTTTTTCAGAATAAAGACAACTATTTTAGTTTGTTTTACTGGAATTGTGCCAATTAGCTACATCAGAAATTAGACAGTGAAATATATTTTGTTTTTTGTTGGTTTGTTTGTTTGTTTCCATGAAGTTTAAGTCAAGAATATAAAACACTGATGAGAAGGATCTACGCATCTAAACAGTATTTCTAAAACATTAGTGCTGAATAAAAAAAAAATCATTTCTGTTTATCTCAGTACAGAAATAGACATTTGAAGGCACTATGGTTGTTGCTGTTTTTCCATAGAGAATCCTCCGGCGAACTTAGGATGCTAATGATTCTATAACATGCACATGGACAGGGAAAGATTTGGGGTAAACCTGTGAGAAAACTGTAATCTGTATTGCTTTTAAACTATAGCATGAAAGTCACCCTTGATAAGAAAATACAGACAAAATTCTGGCATTACTCTTATAGAAAGGAAAACTTTGGATCATTTTATTATATTTTATTTTTTAACAAATCACTGATCAATAAGTCTAATATAAATATATACATTATAGATTTGCCTTTTTATATTTGAAAATCAAAATAGAAACACACATTCATACATAATACATGTATATACATTACCCTTTAAAAAAAGTTTTTTAGATTTTGTCTGGCATGAAAACTGTTATAACTATTTGATACCGATTCTTTCTTCCTCCAAGAAGGCTACTATGCCATGATCTTATTAAAAAATACCTCAGATGCTTAATTAATATCAACACCAGAGCTAGTGATTTTAAATGCTAAGTAAATGTTTCTAGTCCATACAAGAGGTGTTCCCAAGAAGTTTGATATATCTGTAATTTCCTACCTTGTTTTTGAGTAGAAATGTAGCCTATGAGAATAAAATCCCATCATACTCTATTTTATTTAGTAGCAACTACTTAGGGAGAACAGAGAAGCATTTAGTATACTGTGTTCAAACTAGAAGCATTTAGTATACTGTGTTCAAACTGATGCTGCCTCTCCAGATTTGGAAAGCAGCTGGGGAAACTTATAAAGTAAAGCTAGAATATCAGTCCTGGCTGTCAGCCAAGCCTGAGGAGCTATGCACCCAGAAAGCTAATTTTTTTTTCCTGAACTGAAATTTATTGATAATGCATTATTTTTTTAAGTCTAACCTGTACAAACTGGAATATTTCAGGAGCAAATATATTGTCCTACTAGAGCAAAACTGCAACATGACAAAGCTTGCTAGAAGGAAATCATAGCATAAACCCTATAAAACATAATATGAACTGGGAAGTGAAGGAATGATGAAATGCCTTGTCCATGTACTAGTTTGGAATGGCAGGGAGATCAGAAGTGTTGTATATGGATATGTGCCAAAAAATAAAAAATAAAAAAAAAAAAACACTTCAGGGTTTTATTCAAGCAACCAGGCTAGAAAAAGCCTAGCAAAAGTAGTTACCAAATACTTTCACAGCGCTGTAGTTAGACAACAAAAGGTGAAGACTTATTCATTATGTACCCCCAAGTAACTAGAGAAAGGAGATGTTGTCTTTTATTTTAAGTTCATAAAGTGAGAGAAATAGGTCAGGTGCCAGACAGTCTGCTACTGCCTTCAGCCATCACGATGTAACAGCCAGCCAACCTTTCCCTAACACTTAGGGAACTTTCAGCTATGCTGTTAGACAGGGTGTGAAGTGTGGTCTCCTTCTGACTTATTTTCTTTGAGCTTTGGCGGTTAGAGCAGTTAATGATAACGTAGAAATAATGTGCATGCAGCATAGTGCCAGTCTTTCTCTAGCTCTGTTTCTAGTGGATAATATCACATTTTAGGCTAGACAATTTTTTTTCTTTAAGCAATAATATTGAGTTGATAGATTTTTCCCTCAAAATTTGGATAATCTGGTCATTAATATCAAACCCACGAAAGTATCAGGTATTTCAAAGCTAATAGTTTTGAGATAAGAGTAATTTTGACATGAAAATGGAAACTTCCTCTACATTTCTACCTGTAAAATACATATATTTCTGTTGTGTCATTATCATTTGGCATATCCCTTAATATGAATATAATTCAATCATGACGCAGGTTTTAAAAACATAGCTTATATGATGATAAAACATGTAATTAATTTTAGGTGTCCCTCTGAGTTAATATAAATATACAGTACTTTATTAGTGTTTTTAAAAAGACTTACATAAGACACCTTGTGAATTGTAAATGAATAATCGTTATTAATTACTCAAACTTAAGACGTGCGTGTGAAAAGATGAAGGGCTAAAATGACTTGTGGCCAAATGCTTGAGAACATACTTTGACCTATTCAGGGTGTTTTTGAATCCAAAAGAGATAATAACATTATTAGGTTGTAGAGTTGAATTTTTGTTCCAAAATCTTATCTTACTCTTCATAAAAATAGTTGTTTGAAATATTCAAGAAGTTCATTAAAGAGCAGCATTTCACAAAGTAACAGAAACATACATAGAAGCATAAACTTCTCATGTTCCTAAGTTAGAATTAGCCAAATCCAAACTTTTTACCATCAATATTTAACCACTTTTGCTTTGCTTTTCAACCCTTTTATTTCTTTTTTTTTTTAAGTGTTTGGACTCAAACATATGGCTTTTTCACGTACATACTGAGCAAGTGGTGTACTACTGACATATCTTCAGTCCTCATTAAAATAATGTTCCAGTATAACCACGTAGAAGTGGCAAGCCATCAGACAGGGTCCTAGCAAAGAGTAAATGTGGGCATAGACTGCCTCCAGTTCTTTCCATTCTCCCTTTGCACCTTTGCTCCCCTTGTGGTTCTTCCCTGTCTTCATTTGTGTTGATTTGCTCATCTACTTTCCTTTCTTCTCTCTCTAACCATTGTGCTTCTTCGCTTCTTTCTGTATCCCCTCCACTCTTGCCGTGGCGAGTTTAGTGCACAGCTGGTGAGCAAACCACTCATGTTTAGCATGGCCGCAAACATAAGACATGGTGTGAACAAAACAAATGAGGAAGTGCACGGGGAAAGTCGGTGAAAGGGGTAAGGACTAAACGAAGATAAAAGTGGGAAAAGTGCATCGGAAAAAGTCGCTCTCAAGATAATTAAGAGTTATTTTCCTGTTATGTTGATAGGTAATGCACTTTTCCAAATCCTTTATAGAGTGCTTTATCCCCTGTTCATATATTCCCTTTCGTGGGCAGCAGCACATTTCTACCACCAAAATACACTATAGAGTTAAAAATAAAATAATAAAAGTAGATACGAGTTATAACTCTCCGTTTGAACACGCTTATTAATCGTTTATATGTTTAATAGTCTAAATATAGTAACATCCACATTCAGGCCGAAGGTGAAACGCCATGCTAATGGGAGAGGAAGATGGGAAGGTCAGCTATTGTACCCACTTAGATACTCTGGCTCGACTCCATTCCTCAATCAGAAATTCAATCGTAGACTGCTGATCCACAAATTTTGTCATATTTCATCAGACTTTTCTAAAGAGTTCTTGATGCACTGAATAGTGTTTCACGCCTACATTAAAAAAAATCATTTAAACCTCAGAAATAAATATAGCAACACTAAAGATTAATACAAGGACAGGAAACAGATGCGGTGATGCATATGCTCCTACCAATGCACAGAAAAGTCCTAATTCCGCTCATTACTCTGAAGTGCAGCTGAATAATTAGAATCAGAATGGGAATTTGATCTGCTTCTCAAACCATCTTTCCTGAAATTTTATGTCAGTCCAATTAAGAGTTCACAGATATTCTCAAAAGAAAAGTAAAACACAAACATCTATTTGTAAATTATACCTATTAATCCATTTAAAGTCCATGGTCCTTGATATCTCAATTTGTAAAGAAGCTTTCTTTCAATTGAAACATTTTTTTTTAATAACCACAAAAATGATGGGAAAATTGACCGATTGAAGTTGAACTCAACTTAGTACTTAAATTACTCTGTTTCTTTACCTAGTCATAGTTCTCACTTCTACAGGGGAGGAAAGCCTGTAATGTTCATCATGATAATGATAATAAGTGTTACTTTCTTCACTATGAGAAGATGCTAGGACAAATAGAGCCCATTCTCATGAGGACTGTACCCTGTGATTTACTGTACCCTAGCCACGAGTCCTCTCAAGACAAATAAATGAAGGCAGGGTTCAAAGTTATACATGAAAATTAAAGCTAGAACTGGTTAGTGAACATCCTTCTGAGAAACTGTCCCTCAGGAAATTCATTTTAAATTTGGGTACTGAACTTAACGAGATGATTATTTTTCCCCAGAAGAAAAAAAAATATGATTAGTGCTAGCAATTTTTTATAATAAGCAAGATAAAAGACTGGAATTTGTCTCTGCCTATTGGTTATCTTCACAGTTCTGAGGAGCTGCATGAAAGAGTTTAGGCTAAGGCACACCGTTGGTGTTACTTTCTTAGAGAATAAGATTATGAAATTCTACAGAATGGAGGTTTCAATTTTGCCTTTATTCTTTTCAGCTCTAAGTACTTAAAAATGAATATTGACATATATTATCTTAGAGCATTTTTCCCATGTGTGTTTCCTGAAAACTAATGATAATGGAACCTAAGCAATGGAAGAATTGTCTTCCCATCTTATTTTCACAAACTGGTAGGAATATAAATCAAAATTCTAAAACTATCACTCAATTAACTGATTGGGGGATCTAAAGAATGATCTAGAAGGGATATGTATAACTGCTGTATACATTACAAATTACAAAGTAATTCATGCTCAGTAAGAGGCAAAACTGGGTTAAATCTATATACTATATCATTAACACTACCTTAGACGGCATTAATAAAACCACAGAGTCAGTACCAGGGAACCGATTATCCATAATCCTGCTAGCACAGATCTGGCTTCATTTGGTCTATCTGTATATCATCCTTAGGTTCCTAATGTCTTTATTATGCACAGTCTTCTCTGACATTTCTTTTTCTTCCATACTAAAACAGGCATCATTTATTTGTCCCATATAGTTCTGTCCCAGTGCCAATTACCTCACGATGGAATTAATATTACATTCTAATTTAACTAAATCTTTTTAGGGGTGATGGCTTGGAGAGTAAACAGAGAGAAGATGTGAACTTAACAGCTGGACAAACTGTGATATTTGAATTAAAAGTTGCCACAAACGACCAGTACAGATGTATTTATTGTTGGAGGTATAAGTGTGCATTTTGGGATACTATCAAACCAAAATATGAAGATAGTAAGAAGGTGTTTCTATACAGTTTCAAGAAAAGATTTCTGAGCCAGGATTTCAGGCCCTGTGAAGGAGGTTATAATTCCTACTTTGTAGGTTTGCTATGAAGGTAAAATCTGAAAATAAATTTATGAACACTAACAAATTTGGAAAATTCAGACATTTCAAATTAATGGATTTAAGATTTAATTACAGGCATCAGTAATCTGACATTGACCTACAGTATAACTTTGGCTCTGCTTCAAAGAAACACGTGAGTGATGGGGTTGACTGTTTCCAACATCTTCTCAGTATTATTCACTAGAAAATAGAGATCTCACTCAACTCATCATACTGTCTCCAGTGTATTTGCATTATGCTTGAATAGTGATAATTTAATAGAAATGGTCAAACTATATTGATGAATATTTTAATATAAATTTATCCTGGCCTTAAAAATTAACCAGCAAATGCAACTTAAGGAATAAAGAAAGCAGAGTATAGATCAGAGTGAAAACTAGGAAAATGTTCCTAATTGTTTCCCTGGCATGGAGGAGAAGAGGAATACATGCAAATTGAAAGAATGAATAAGACAATCCTTCTGAAAATAAAATCAGATAGAATGAAACAAGATAAAATGTTTCTTAGGTGCTCTGGTGTTCTATCTCTCCAGTAGGTTAATACATGAAGTGCACAGTGGATAAATTCATTCTAAAATTTCTATTCCTATTTTTTAAGATTTATTTATTATGTATTCAGTGTTCTGCCTGCATGAATTGCATGCCAGAAGAGGGCACCAGATCTCATTATAGATAGTTATGAGTATGTGGTTGTTGGGAATTGAACTCAGGACCTCTGGAACAACAACCAAGTGCTCCTAAACTTGAGCAATCTTATAGCCCTAAAATTTCTATTTTTATTGCTGTAGTCACCCAATAAAAACATGACACCCTGCGCAACTATCTCTTCACGACCCATACAAATATAGTTCACAGCTTTATATTACGGAGTGCTAATATTGACCTGCACTGGGACTCAAATGATAACAACTATATTTTTAGTTTCTAAGTATTTATTACTTAAACTCCTAGCTGCCAAATACACTCTGAAGATGAGCATCATATTTACCGTTTCATAACCATCCATCATTTTTTACTAAGTCAACTTGCTGAGTGATGTTCTTGCTGCAGGGCTTATTACATTTAGTGTATCCACCAGCAACACTGAGTTTGGTTTTCAAGGCTCATATAGGAACAGTACAAGAAACATTATCTTTGACAAATACAAAGAATTCTTGAAATCATTCGGCTTTCTTCTCAATAGTTTATATCATTTTTTTCTTTTCTTCTTGTTGTTGTTATATTCTATTTTGGTGTCTATCTTTCCAATTTGAGAATTTTGAGTCCTGCATTAGTTTTACATATTACCTTCCATGTTATTTCCAATTGATGATCAAGCTTCCATTATATTGTGTAGCACCTATAAAAAGTTAAAATAAAGCATAGAGCAAATGTATGAAAAAATAGTGAAAATCCTACTACAGTTGAGTGGAGCATGTATTCTCCAGATAAAGAATTACCCGCAAGGTTGATAGAAAATTAAATAAGTCAAAGGAAAATATACTGGTTACCACTATATTAGTTAGAAAAGGAATCAGCACAAAAATGTTTTCTACTTTACTAAATATTTAATAGGCTCATTGCAAGACAGTGAAAATATATTTATTGATATTCAGAGAAGTGATACAGAATAACAGCAATGGAAATCACTTTATCTAGATGACACTGACTTTGTCACATCACTTATCTTGATATTACGGTCTCTTCACATTCATTCTTTGTTTCTTCCATAATTATTTTGTTGACCAGAATTTGTACTTCCTTATGCACAAATAAAGGGTGTTCATTTAGCATTTATTTTCAGTTCCCATCTGCTCAGTCAGAAACACTGAATGTTATCTAAACACCTTCTTGATAATGCCACGTGATTATGAAAAGAGAAACGAAAACTCATGAGACCTTCTTCTAAAGTACAGAGTAGACATTACTTCTATTGCCCAGATTGTTCTAAATTTTCTCTGGGAATTTTGTATTGATGACTTTAGATGTCTTTAAATAGACAGTCAGTGGTTGAGAAGTAATAGTTGAAATTAACTTTAAGAAAGAACAGTCTTTAGTTAATTCTGATGCTGGCAAAATTCATTTGTAATGACAGTAATATATAGCTTCAGAAAGAACATTATTAAAATAAAGTTTGTAAGAGATTTCAAATATTATTTTAGTAACTTGTAAATACAATTGTAACACCATTAGTAACACTTGTAGCAAAAAAGTCAATTAAATCATGTACCAAGAAAGTCAATTAAAAATGTAAGTTTCTTTTGTAACTTTCTTTTTGAGAAAGATCCATGTGATTTCTTAGGATGAAACTTCCATGTTAAATACCATATATTAATTTTGTTCACTTCTCTTCATTTAGAAGTCAGGAAGTTTCTATAATCTGGTTTTATTGGTCTCTATCTTTTTAGAGACTATTAGCTATAGGAATACAATAGCTATAGGAATACAGGAGCAGTGTGAGAGAGTTTTACATTTCATGAGTGACTAGTTCCATGCTAGTCTGAAGAGACAATTACAAGGATGTAAATCAATATACCATGGAACAATGGCGTCTAATGAATGAGTATTGAGCTAGACCAAAGCAGTCTTCAATTGATGCCAATCATCTCATTGCCATTGGCCATAAGTTAGATGGAATTAAGTGTCCAAAGAGAATCATTGAAAATGAAGACCTTGTTGTATGTAGGTGATTGCTCATGTCATTTCATCTCTACTGGTGGATGGAGGGTTTTCTTTCTATTTCCACTCTCCCTTTTTTCTCTTCTCTTCAAAGCAAGGCCTATCGTTCTATTTGTTAGTGAACATTTTAAATATGATTTGCTTACTCATTCTTTGTTTCAAACTATTTCATTTAAAAATTTAACAAGCATACACAGCGTTAGATTTAATTATGCTGTTTTCAAACAAATTGGTTAACACCATTCCCAGGCTTCCTAAAATCCTGCCCTGGTGGCTTCAGCATGTGGGAATTTCCTCCCTCTCTGAAATCTCAAGCCACTTTGCTGGGGTAATCTCACAAGCTAGCAAGTGTATGTTCCTCAGGAAAGCCAAGTGGGCATTCCTAGTAATGTGGCCCCTTCCATCTCTCCATGTACTCTCCCAGTTGTTCTCAGTTCTCACTTTCTCACAACTCTTGCCTCTTCAACTTACTTTGTTACCTCCATCTCACTATGTTGGTTTTCTAAGCTGCCAGCACTCTCTTAGAAATGCAAAGTTGATAATTCCTTTATGTGTGGATTCAAACATGGCCTCAGACAGTTGGGCAGAAATGTCTTCAGCACTTGTTTGCTTCACCTTTTGGATTTCTTCACTAACAATAGCCTATGCAGTGCTGTTCACCGTGTTTGTCTGTCATTTTGCTAGCCACTCTCATCTTCATGTCACTAAGTTTTGTGAGATGTTTTAACCAAGGACCTTACCATTTCACCACAGACCTTGAGATTTCTTCCTACATAAAAGCAACCTAGTACCATTTCTTTTCGCATGTCTCCTTAGTCTTGAAGTAATACTACTATTTCCTTCTCAGCGCATTTCCTTCTCGTGTGTACAACTGACTCTTCCTTTTGGCTTCACTCATCACATGGTATTCTAGGTGCTTTGTTAATTGCATGTGTCATACAATGGGTTTCCAGTGCTATGGAACACTGGGGACAAGAATTATCCAGGGGAAAAACTATAGCTTTTTTGTGAAAGGTGCCAGTAAGTCTTGGAATCATTCATGATGCATTTTTTTTTCTTTTCATTCAACTAATCATCAACTAATGGCACTTCTATTTTGTTTTGATGCTGTTACAGAGTGTGTGAATGTGTATGTTTATGTTGTGTTTATGTTTGTGTGTGTAAGTGTGTGTCAGTGTGCATGATGAATGCAGGTACATGCATATGGACATCAGAAGACAAATTTTGTGAGAGTAGGTTCTATTCTTCCACCAAGTCAGTTCCAGGCAACAAACTCTAATTCTCAGGATAGCAGTAAGAGCCTTTGCCCACTAAGACATCTTATTGACAATGCCAAGATTTCTTACATGAACAAACAAAAATAATTTATGTGACAGTATTCACAACCTTTTGATCCCAGCAAAGAATGTAAATCATTCACCGATTTTGTTTCTTCCAAAAATAAAAGTCTTCTTTTGCTCTACATGAAGATTATTGGCTCAATATAATAGACTCAGAAAAAAGGAACTGAAAAAAGTGATATGGGGGAAAAAGAGGAAGAAGAAATGAAGGATGCGTTTTTATCATGGGGATACCTTCATAGTAGCTTAGGATACAGGAGGATTCAAAACGAATAGGCATTTTTAAAGTGCTGTTTCAGGATTTATGAGATGGATCAGTGGATAAGGGGTAAGCATGCTTGCTGCCTAGCCTGACTCTCTGAAGCTTTCCTGTGACTCAGTGCTTGTATTTACATACATGCATACACACATAATCATGGAATAAAGAAATAATGAAATAAATTAAGAAGTGTCTCCATTTAATTTGATGTTAGCTATTGGCTTTCTATATATTAACTTTCTTGTGGTTTACGTATGTACCTTGTGTCCCTGACCTCTCCAAGACTTTTAACAGAAGGTTGTTGGATTTTATCAAATGCTTTTTCAGGATCTAATAGGATGGTCATTTTTCTTTTTCCTTTCAGTTTGTTTTGAATTATGTTTTGGATTATGTTGATCGATTTTCTTATATTAAACCACACAATCTTGTCTGGGATGCATCCTTCTTGATCATGGTGGATAATAATTTTGATAGTTCTTGGATTTGGTTTGCAAGTATTTTGTTGAGTCTTTTTGTATCAATGTTCATGAGGAAAATTGGTCTGAAATTCTTTCTTTGTTGGGTCTTTGTGTGGTTTACATATTAAGGTGACTGTGGCCTCATAAAATGAGTTTGGCAATGTTCTTTCTGTTTCTATTTTCTGGAATAGTTTGAGGAGTATTGATATTAGCTCATTTTTGAAAGTCTGGCTGAAACCATTTGACCTGGGCTTTTTATTATTTGTTTGTTTGTTTGTTTGTTTTGGATCGGAGACTTTTGATGACTGCTTCTATTACCTTAGGGGTTATAGGACTATTTAACTTGTTTACCTGATTGCTTTAACTTTGGTAAGTGGAATCTATCAAGAAAATTGACTGTTTCATCGAGATTTTCTGATTTTGCAGAATACAGGCTTTTGAAATAAAAACTAATGACTCTTTGGATTTCCTCAGTGTCTGTTGTTATGTCTCCCTTTTCATTTCTGATTTAATTGATTTGGTTATTTTCTCTCTGCCTTTTAGTTAGTTTGGCTAAGGGTTTCTCTATCTTGTTGATTTTCTCAAAGAACCAGATCTTGGTACCATTGATTCTTTGTATTGTTTTCTTTTTTTTTTTATTGTATTGATTTCAGCCCTGAATTTGATTATTTCCTGCTGTCTCTTCCTCTTGGGTGTGTCTGCTTCCTTTTTTTTTAAAGGTTTCAGTTACTCTGTTAAGTTGCTATTATGAGATCTCTCTAATTTATTAATGAAAAAAATAGAAATGTCATTTAAAAAATCATTGTTTATTAGAATTTATTCACTTTGAATTCTGGCTGTGACCCCTCCCTCATCTCCTCCCATCTCCCCCCCACACCTTCTCCTCCAATGCTCCTCCCTTAGTCCACTCATAGGAAAGGTCGTCTTGCCCTTCTATGTGACCTTAGCTTATCAGGTCTTGAATTAGAAATATTCAATATTTTTTACAAAGGTCTAGCTAAAATATTATATATAAATAACATGAGATTTTTTTTCTTTAATAGACATTAGTTTCCAGAGCAGTTTAAATTCTTTAAAAAAAAATGTTTAGAGGATACAGTTTCTCTAAAGTACAGTTCATAAAATGACATCAACTTTGATAATAAACCAAAAGTTTATACCACTACTCAAAGTTCACCATGGTGTTCGGAGTTGTATTGGTCTTACAGACACTATAATGGATTATTTTTGCTACCCTAAACACCCCATACCTCCCTCATACATTCCTCAATCCTTCCCATTTCTACAACTACTAATCTTTCCTCTGTCACCATACTTTGGCCTTTCTCAAACTTTCTCATATGTAGTATCACAAAGCTTGTAGCATTTTAATATCAATTCTTTTGCTTAGTAATATACATTTAAAGTTTCTGCATATGTTTTGTGGCATCACAGATCATTTTGTTGCTGACTAGCAGTCCACTGTACCGATGTTTCATTCACAAGCGAAGAATGCGAGGGACTATTATTTCACATCTTCCCAGCGTCCAGTACAGTGAGATGTCTGGATTTCAGCCTGGATCTTAGGTGGTTAAGTTCTGGTATCTTATTGCTCCAATGACTTGTAACCCCAGGATGAATATTGTGCGGGACATCTATCAGGATTGGAATTATTACATGATCATTTGAGAACATTCTGTTTATAGCAATTTGTTCTCTTTAAGCTGGGTTGTTTTCTTACTGTAAATTTTAGAGAATTACTTATATGAGTTTTTTTTTTAATATCAGTTATGCCTACTCTAAATGCAGTCTTCTCTTATATACCCTACAATCTCATCCTTGACAGTGACTTTCATGGATAAAAAGTTTTAATGAAATAGCTTACCAATTCTTTATTTCATAGCTTGATGCTGAGCTGTACATCTACTGTCAGAACCAAGGGCATGTGGATTTTCTCCTGTATTGTATTAGGAGTATTATAGTTTTACTTCTTACACTTACCTTCAGGTAGGTAGGTGTACAGTATGTTTTAAGGGGGTCTATGCTCCATTTAAGTTAATTTGGGAAAGTTCCTATGGCCTTTGTACACAACATTTCACATTTGTTTGTTCTTGAAAAGACGGTCGTTTTTCCATAGATTTGCTTTTGTTCAGTTGCCAAAGAACAGTTTTCACAGAAAGCTTGTTTGGGAACTCACTATTCTCTTCTATTGATCTTTTTGGGTGTCCTTTCAATAGACACTATCACAATTACTGTACCTGTCTAGTGAGCTTTGAAGAGTGTTTGTTTCCATTGTTCTGTAATACTGAATGGTCATTGTGTAAAATTCGTATACAGTGTTGCTAATCTGCAAAATCAAGCAGGAACTGAAAACCAAATTCTCAAAAAGGAGTTTCTTGAGGATGTAACTATGGGAAAACTTTAATAAAAGCTGAGGTGGAAACTGGCTGCAGGGAGCTCTAAAGAAACTGAATGTAACACTGTAAAAGGTTTAGCTGTACTGTGAAAAGGAATGAGGTGAAGTATCATGGGGTGAGGGATAGAATGTTTGCTGCTGAGAACAGTTCAGAGAAAAAGAAAAACGTTACTTCAGCTCCGTGGGGTGTGGCAGTGTCTAAGCACTATCTTCAACAAGCACACCTTGTTCAGGTAGCTGGAGCAAAAGGACACTGTATCTTGTGGGAATATGAGTGAGTACATGTGGTGGAGGCACACATGTTTCTGATACATTCTTTGTCACATGATCATCAGAGGAGAGCAGCAAGAAGGCAAGAAAAGGTAGAAGTAGAAAAATAAATGAAACAGTAATACATGAGCGGAAGCTGACTAAATAAAACAAAATATATGTAAATGCATACTAGCATTAAGGTACCAGATAAGGCCATAGATCATGAATGTAAACAGATTGGGCTGTTTCTTCTGATCTCAAAATCACAAACACTGATGTGCTGGAATGTAGAATTCAGTCAGTGATATTATTTAGAAAAGAGAGAATAACAAGAGGGGAAAGGTTTTGATTGTCCATGCAATAAAGGGAAAAAGATAAGAAAACCGATGGTTGGCTACACAGGCTTCAGAGAGTGAAGAGTGTGATTCTGTGAGTTAAGATAAAAGTGAAAGGGGAAATCAGTCACAGGTACTGTCAGATTCCAGTAGTGCTAAGGATGGGTTGATCGGTGAAGTGAGCAACTACAGAGGGAATTGTGGCTTGGAAATAAAATTTATGACATTAACATCATATACTATCTACAAGTACTCGTTTCTTTATTTTAATAAATGATCTGGCATATGACCAAGAGACTCAATGGCAATTATAGGAAAAGAAAAGCGAATTTAAAAATAGAACTCCAATCGGAAAAACAGCGTTAGAAGGCTCATCCTCATAATCGCTTTAGGTATTCCAATTACAACATGAGAATTGGTGCTTTCTAAAAGACCAGATTTCAAAAGACACTCCAAAAAGTTAGGTTTGAAGGATTGCAAACAATGTATTTGCTTGATGACAAGTTAGGATTTGAGGCACCCAAACTCAATGGCTCAGTTCTGCATGAAAGCACTGCAGTGGCTGAGCCAGCTCCCCACCCATCACACTTTTTGTACCACCTGCAGTCACTAAGTCCTTGTGTTATTTAACCTGCTAACCTTTGTTTTTGCTAAAGACAATTTAGCTCATTTACTCTTAGTATAACGAATAATGGCAGCAGAACTACATATGTGATGTTTTCTATCATTCTACTTTGTCTAGGCTTCTGTTTCATATATATGAACATTTATATATACATATATGTATATATAATATATACCCATATTCATTCATGCGTATATACATATACACATATAAATTAATATCTGTGTACAGACACATATACATGTATATATTTATTTATATACATATTGAAAGAATGAATGAAATGTGTGCTATTGTTTTAATGCTTTCTTTTTTCAGGTAGGGTGTCACTATGTAGTCCATGCTGGCTCTAAACTTACTACATGCACTTGCGTGGTCTCAGGGTTTTTTTGCTCCTTCTACATCAGCAGCCTGAGTGCTATGTTTTTTAGTTGGAAGCATGCTTTTAAAAATTATTCATATGTTTTCATTTTTTTTGCACTCTACTTTTTTTTTTTGGTGTTTCTGTTATTTCTTTTATGTGAAGTCCAAGGATGAGCCCATGCATGCCAGCCAAGTACTCTGCTACTAAACACTAACATCAGCCTCCCTCTACCAGTTTTGATGTGGAAAACTTCAATAGCTCTATTCCTTCCTGTGTTTCTCCCTCCACTGGCCCTCTCTCACACATACATTCTAATAGTAAACATACTAGCATCATCACTCCCTGATCTCGCTCCCGTTCTTGCCCGACTCTCATTCTTATAGTATACACATTGGACTCACCAGGAACTGAGCTCAATTACTAATTTGAATTTTATCCTAGAAACTATAGTCTTCTTTGAAAAATTTCATTCTAGCTACCCTTTTCTCACCTTTCATTATACTTTTCTTTACAATTTTATTGAGTATTATGGGGAAGGTATATTTGAGGGAAAACTCAATGCATGAATAGAAAATGAGCCTACCATATTTGTGCACGTTTAACTCAGGATGATTCATTGCATGACCATTAGTGATCCATTATCTTGCAAATCATACACAAGGCAGCTGCAGATGAAGAGGCATTTTTTTTCCAGAGTCTCGGGTAATCAATAAATTATAATGGAAGCACATCATGCTGCAACTCTAAGATCCACCCACAGAAGCAGAATTTAGGATCCGGAAAACCTGTTTATTATTAAATGATTAATACCACCTTGAACAAAATATAGCCACAATCTGAAATTATTTCATTTATGGTTCTTAACTAATATCTGAGAAGTGAGTTGCATGATAACTCACACTATAGCATACTCAATTTTTGTGTCTGCATTTCATGTTAATCTTATCCTAATTCTATAATTTAAGGTTCCATGCATTGTTTAAAAATTATTAAATGTGAAATCCAGCTGGATGAAACAGTGTATAAAGACTTTTGCCTCCATTCCTGACAACCAACCTGATTTTGAATTTTCCATCCACCCTTAGAGCCAACTGCATGGAAGAGAACTGAATTCCAAAAGCCATCCTTTGATTTACTTTCAGAGAATAATGTGTGGAGAATGCATTCATGTGTTCTATACACACACACACACACACACAAACACAAACACACATGCATATACAAACATGCTCACTCACAAATAAATGAATAGCAATTGTTTTAAGCATTTCCAGATCATTGATTATTTAAGTACACCTAGAACTAACTTTATCTATCTATCTATCTATCTATCTATCTATCTATCTATCTATTCATTCATTACAATTTATTCGGTTTGTATACTGGCTGTAGCCCTTTCCCTTTTTTCCTCCTAGTCCCATTCACTTTCCCTCTTCTCCCCCTTTCTGAAGTCCCCTGATAGACAAGGACCTCCTTCTCTTCTATCTGATCCTAGCTTACTAGGTCTCATCAGGGCTGGCTGCATTTTCTTCCTCTGTGGCCTGGCAAGGCTGCATCCCCCAGGGGGAGGAGATGAAAGAGCCAGCCACTGAGTCCATGTCAAGCAGCCCCTGCTTGGAAACTGAGCAGCCTGTGGGCTTCCTCCGAACAGGGAGTCTTGGTCCTCCCCATGCATGGTCCTTGGTTGGAGTATAGGTCTCCGCAGGTTGCCCTGACCCAAGCTTTTAGGACCTGTTGGTCTCCTTGTGGAGTTCTTGTCCCCTCCAGGGCTTTCTATCTCCCTCTTCTTTCATAAGGTTTCCTGCACTCTGCCCAGAGTTTGGCTATGAGTTTCAGCATCTCCTTCGATACTCTGGAGGGTAGAATCTTTCAGAGGTCCCCTGTGGAAGGTTCCTGTCCTGTTGACCTAGAACTTTAAATCACTTCTTTTTAGTTAATTCGCTCTATGGCATGTTCACATAACAGAAAAATGTAAAAACGAATTTCAATACAATAGAAAACCAACGCATGTTGTTATATCCTTAATAAAAAAATAAGAATTATAGATGAATTTTAATGTGAAACCAAAGAGTGAGAAGTTTTTTTTTTTTCACCATATTTGATTATATTTTTGTTTCTTTAAGAAAATCATCTATCTCTGGAAAGTTCATTAAAGTTACCTATGTTTTAGGCAAGCTGTGCATTAAGAAAAACATGAAAAATCTGTATGAAAACAAATACAAATTCAGATGCAGCAAACCACCTAAGTGATACACAATTAGCTGATCACTACAGATGTGAGAAATACAATTGACCAAAGTGTATTGGGTATAAAATTAAGTCTTTTTTTTTTTTTTTTTTTTTTTCAATGCAGTTTATTCAGGAACATTGAACAATCCTCGGACCCCGGGGAAAGCCAGCCCACAGCTTAAATAGCCTCTGGGTAGCCAACCCAGGCGTGCCACGGGGGCAATGCAGATAGGTCCACATACATGTAAGCAAGCCAGATCCTCGGCCTTAGCCAAATGTGGAGTTGTTCGTGACAGAGAGCACTCACCATCGGGAAGGTGGAAGGCGGAAACCAGCTCCATCTTTAAGGCATAGCATTCCGCAGCTCTCTACAGTTCCCCCTTTTTGTTTTAGACGCATCAGGCAAGAGTAGAGGTCTGATCTCTGATATTACAAATGAATTGGGACTTTGTACAGATGTTCATTTAGGTGTCATCCACCCAAAGAGCATCGGACCCGTCCGATACCTTTTTCTCAGAGGCGGGACCTGGGGCATCAACCCGCATGCAATCAGACATGCTCTTCTCTGGGTCCAAAGCGGCTGACCCTGAGTGCAGTGCTTAGCCTCGCATCCTGAGCGTATCATTTTAGCTTTTTATGGTATCCAACCATGCTTGGGGAGAATGTCTTGCTTCAATGGCTGTAAAGGCCTGAATGATCATGGCTGCATCACACTGTTGTGAGACTCTAATCTTGCATATATACCACAGGCAAACCAAGGAGACCAACACCAGAAGGCCTGCTAACACTCCCATGCCCGCCCATTCCTTCAGATGATTTATGGCTGCAACAATCCATGTTGATAATCCTGTGGGTAGTCCTGCGTCCACTCCGGTAGAATTTACTGTGACAATGGCCACTCTCAGCTGCTCCATCGTAAAATTAAGTCTTAATTAATGCTTTAACATTAAGACTTCCTGACTTCTCCTAATGTCGACAGCACAGTCATCTCAATAATAACCTTCACCCTGGGGACTCATCTCGCTAGTGCTTTCCTTTGTCTTTAACCCTAATGCGGAGTACAGGTGTGATCAGTCCATTTTTGCAATAAAAGTAAGAGAATATTGCCCTCTTGTGTTGAGAGATTTGGGAGACCCCCCAACACTGTCTAGCAATAGATACTTATTTTAAAAATAAATATCTTATTTTGTTCTTCAAATGAATATTATATATCAATAGTCACGCCACTGTTTTCAAAGGCTGCCAAAACGAATTTCAAAGGGATTTACTAATGTCATTTTATGGAACATATATATGATATATTTATTGAGCTGAAAAATAATTCTTTCATTTTAATATTTTGCCAATTGTTTTTAAGGGCATCATTTATTTCCATCATTGTCCTGTGTAATGTACAACTTCAGTAAAGATAATGTAATTGTAATATGTTACCGCCTATATGTTCATGAATACACTGTTTGAATTACCAAAGCAGCTTTAAATATTTTTGACTTACTAAAGAACACATCCCCCTGCTGACACGGTCAGTATCATGGGTGTCACAGACCCTGGCTCTGCTTACTGAGAGGTGATTTACCTTCCTGGACTCCTGCAATATACAAAACAAAGGCCAGAGTGGGAAGTACATTGGAAAAAGATCCCTAGGAAATGGCACCGCTAGAGAGTTTACGATTGAAGTAGAAAGGACAATGAACATGTCACTGTATTTATGATTGACTGAGACTCGAAATAATTTCTAAGATAATAGCTACACTTAGAAGCAGGTGAGAGTTTAGATCTCATTTAAAATTTTCAAATAAAAAAGTATAAATCTGGAGGAAAATCAACCAATATTAATGCAATGCTAGCCTCTCTGGACCCCAGGAAATACAGATGGGGACTAGCCAATGATGGTCTGTATGTTTGTGGATCTTCTTTAACTTTCTCACACTTGTAATCATGTCAGCACTTTTGTGTGGGTGGTAAACCGGGCTGTCCTGGCTTGTCAACCCACCTCTAAACTCACTGCCTGGACCTTGCTGTTATGTACCATAAGGTCATTGCTGGGGTCTCCCTGTGGAAGAACAAGAGTCCATGCAGGGTTGTTCCCCTGCATTTCCCATAGCCTGTTACCATAATGATCTTGTAAAAATTGGGAAATCAGCGGACAGAAGATTTAAGTATGTTTGCTTCTTATGAAGAAGAATCTGGTTTGAGATGCCAGAGACTTGTAATAAATAAAACTTAAGGTTATTTGTAAATATGTCTATACATATATAACATGTATATACATATATATATATACATGCTGTCACATCTATAATATCTGAAAAATTAATTCATCAAGTATAATGCATGTATCAAAATAGTCTAGTCACAAGTAACTTAGAGACACTTTGATGATATTTGATGTTCAATTTTCTAAAACATAGACTTGATCATTATTGTTGTGAAACTTTTAAAATATTATAAAATGAAGCACTAATTTCATTTAATATTATATCTGATTTACTGTTTTTATAATTTGGTATTGGATTATGCTTGTAGGAAGGGAACATATCTTACTGTGAGAGGAGAAACATAATCTGTGTAATAGGCTACAGGAATACACACAAAATTTACTTAGGAAAATCCATAAATTGTTTAATGAAATATTTCATTGTGTTCCAAAATAAAAATATGGGGACAGTACATTCTTGAGAATTTTAGAAGTGTTAGTCAATGAATGGCATAAATAAAGGAAATCATTCAATAGCATGATTATGAAATTTTATTCTTTGGAGAAAGTCACAAAGCTAATTTCATTTTCAAAGTTGCTTGCCTTTGTTTTGTTGCAAGTTTATATAAGCTGTATATAACTTTTGCAGAAAATTCAATGTTACACAAGGTGGAAGACAGAAATCAGCAGTGTTTTGGTGACTCTTTAATGTCTCCAAAGAGGGTGTAGTCACACATGGAAGCAGTAATACAAACATTCTTAAGGATCCTATCATTTTCCAATGATAAAACGGAAGAAATCAACTGTTCTTTCACTCTATAAGAGATGATGACATTTAAGTTGAAATATTAGGTAAAGAAAAGTGAATAAATTGTTTCTGGTTCTGAGATGTGTGTGTTTGTGTATGTACATAAATACCACATAGTCTGCAGAGTGTGGAATATTGCTCTGTGAGTAAATAACCCTCTCTGCCTGCATGGCAATCTATGTGAGATTTGTTGATTGAATTGTACTGTACAGTAAGCTACACTGTTAGAGCACAATGCAGACCACTACATCAATGAGCTTTTGTAATTAGCTTTCATCCATGCTGGATTCCAAAGAAGGTTAAGAGTAGTGCATGCCTAGTAAAAGGAAAATAACCCCATACATTCCACGATTGTAAACAGTTCACATCTCTAGTCCAAAAAGAAGGTAAGAGAATGTCACAAGAATAATGACAACAACAAAACTCTTTCAAATGTTTAAGTTCAAAAGTGAAGCGTAATGCCAAGGCTGTTGTTCAATTACCAAAGAGTATGACTGTAATAGATGGTACAGAGAGCATGAGCTTGACTTAAAGGTGAATAGAATATTCTTTGTAAAGTTGCAAACTGAAGCATATCCAGGAACAATACAGCAAGAGCAATTATTGTGTGTAGATACCCATACTGAGAAGAAATAAACATGTCTTTGCCAAAGAACACAGGGGTGTGTGCTTTGCAGTCAGCATTGAAACATTGCCCATCATCTTGAAGAGCGAGGAAGAGAAAGGTTGAAAAGTTTGGATCTATAGGAAAAAATAAAAACAAAAAGACATATGTAGTTCTCAGGAATAGGGAAGAAACTTTGCTGTGGGATTTGAATTTGTTCAGTCATTACTCTGCTCTCTTTGTAAATCATACAGTTGAATGCTTTAGTGACCTGAGCAGGCTTAGAAAGTTGAAAGTGTTTCCACTTTCGAGGAGAAAAATAAAGCTGACAATGAAAAAGAAAAACAAAAAAAAAAGCATTTCTTTACTGTTATTGTAACCAGTTATGTCATGATATCAAGTAAAAAGGCAAAAGGAAAATGTGTAATTGATCCATTAAAAACGCTTATCATGTAAAGCACAATAGGCTTTGGTATACAACCTCCAGTTTATGTTAATATTCCAAAAGTTTTCAGTTTTCTTCCAAAATCCTTTCAGAGTCTCTAAACATTAGTGTTGTCAGGAAAAGGGCAGAGGTATGAGTTTTTTGAAAGTATTTTACATAGCATCTTCATGAATGACACGCATTATAGAAAAGAAGAAACACGACACACCTTGACGAGAGAAGTGCTAAGATTATCTCTAAACAAGGGAGTATGACATGGAACTGAAATTCTCCCATCATCTGTGGCTTCTGTATAAATAGTTTATTTATAGATATTATAAATATACATATATATATATGGACAATTAGAGAATGCAAATATTGTCATGTTTATTATGTAATTAATACCTATACTTTAAATATTAAGCTTTAAATTGGTGATGTGAAGATCACTCACTATCAAAAAACAAGACAAAAAAAAGACATATTTTTGGAGAGAGAACTAACCAATAGAGGAAATAGAGTAGATTAAAACAATGGATCTTAGGTTGTTTTGTTCATGATATGATATCCAATTGAATTTGGGCATTTTTAGGACAAATAGTAGGTTCTTAATAAATGTTAATTTGGGAGGCATGGCAAGAATGCCTTTACTTCTTACCAAAAGGGGAAAATCTAGAAGGAAATCCAAGCCAATGTCAAGATTTGTGGCTGGTTTGTTCTTGATTATGAACGCCCTCTGACAGCATGCCTTCTACATCCATAGGAAACTAGGCAGATGTCACAGATCTGCCCCCACTCATCAGAAGGTTCCACAAAAACAGGCAAGATTGCAAGGACCCTTAAATTAAACACAGGAGCTCTAAAATCATTAGTCCTGGTTAATTCTGGCCCTTGTGCTCTGTAGACTTGTCTGTTAAATTAGTCGTTAAGGATATAACTCAGTGATGAAATATTTCGTCTAAAAACAAGTTTCTAGTATTGACCATGAGAAGATAAGAGCTCACGTTGGCCATAGAAAGTGTTTCTACTACTGTAGTTATGTATTTTAAACCTCCCATAACAAACCGTAAATGCTCATGAAAGCAGAATCATATTTTTGATGTCCTTATGTTTTTAAAATAAATAAGATGATTACATATTTGCCACTTGATTATCATAAAGATATACTCTATTTTAAAAAATATGATGTTGTTTCTCCATCTCAAAAATAAGACCTAAGAAAATGGTACACACACACTTTATGCATCTGCAGGAAACAGTGATAAAAGAAATTGCCTGACATTTACTCCTCTATTTACTGACTTCCCTTCATAATCTTTTGAAGTGTGAATATAGCTGATAGCTCAGAGCTATGTACCTAGTATAATATTATGGCAGTGTATAATACTGGAGTAGTAATGTTATCATTATGTTTGGAAATGGCACTTTTAGGAATTTCTTCTAGTAAAAATATACACTTTGGGCGCTAAAATAAATTTATATTATGTCATTTAAAAAAATATGAAGTGTATAAATGTTGGAAATAATCAACAGGTTATTTACCAGAAGAGAATTTTTTTCACAGTATCACAAAATAGCAAACCATTGTCATTTTGATTAAATGCAACAGCTATTCATTGCTCTAAACTTTCATTTTGGATACAGTTATGATTTATAAATATATGGCTGCCCCTGAAATACATTAGGATGTATTGTAGCCTGATATATAAAAAACTGATAGGAACTTCAGGTAAAATAACTAATGAAGTCTACAGATCAAGTTGCGTCAAAAAGCAACAGGAGACATTTTCATATTTAGAAGCATCACGGACCACCTTGAGCTTAAGCAATAATACCACTTTCATTTACACTTATTTGAAAGCCAGGTCAAATAATTTGTGTCAGCTCTGACCTCACTTTTGTGTATGGCACAAAAGCTAATATTATAGCAGGACACTTCCCCAATACACAGACACTCAAATACACAAACATATACATGCATGCATACACAAACATAAACACACAGCTAACAATGTTTTATGCACTGCTTACCTTTAAGGTGTATAAAGTAAGATCAGTTTTTCTCTGCTGGTACCATTTTATGTATAGAAAATGCAACATCTTCTGGAAAAGGAGTTTCAAATTTGCACATTCTCCACAAAGGATGCTGGTGCAGTAGAGCAAATGGTTAAATGTTTATACAATACAGTTTTAATTAAGTGTGTAGTCATTCATAGAATGTAAGCAACTTATAAGTAAGATTTCAGACAACAGATATAAATTCATGAAATATAGCAATATGGTGTTTGAAAAAATGTGCTTTTACCCTAGGTATTACCAAAAGTCAAACCTAGCAAAAATACTGCAATTTTTGTGGTTATTCTTAAAGGACATAAACTGAAAACTTTTATATTTTAGTTTCCTACAGATACTTTAAAAGTTTCAGATTTTACTTTATTTTTTATTATTTATTATAGTTTATTAACTTTGTATCCTGGCTGTGCCCCCCTCCCTCTTCTCCTCCCAAACCCACCCTCTTTCACCCTCCTGTCACCCCTGTGCTCCTCCCCTAGTCCACTGATAGGGGAGGTCCTCCTCCCCTTTTATCTTACCCTAGCCTATCAGGTCTTATCAGAACTGTCTGCATTGTCTTCCTCTGTGGCCTGGTAAGACTGCACCCACCAGGGGAAGATGATCAGAGAGCCAGGCACTAAGTTCATGCCAGGGACAGACCCTGCTCCCCTTACTAGGAAACCCACTTGGAGACTGAGTCTTTGGGCTACCTCTGAGTAGGGGTTTTAGGTCCTCTCCATGTATGGATCAAAAACTCAAGTGACAACACATGCTGGAGAGTATGTGGAGAAAGGGGAACCCTCCTCCATTGCTGGCGGAAATTTAAGCCTATACAACCATTTTTGAAGTCAATCTGGTGCTTTCCCAGATAATTAGGAATAGCGCTTCCTCAAGATCCAATCCTAAGCATATTCCCGAAATATGCTCAACTATCCAACAAGGACATTTGCTCAGCCATGGTCATAGCCCCTCTAGTTGTAATAGCCAGAATCTGGAAACAACCTAGTTGTCCCTCACTGGAGGAATGGATACAGGAATACTACTCAACTATTAAAAACAAGGAAAGCATCAAATTTGCAGGCAAATGGTGGGAACTAGGAAACTAGAAAAAACCATCCTAGTGAGGTATCCCACAAGCAGAAAGACACACATGGTATATACTCACTCATAAGTGGTTACTAGACATATAATATAGGATAAACATACTAAAATCTGTTCCCCTAAAGAAGCTAAGCAATAAGGAGGACCCTGGGTAAGATGCTAAATCATCATTCAGAATCACAAATAGGATAGATATCGGAAGAGGGTGAAAACTGAGAACGGAACAGAAGCCTACTCACAGAGATCCTCTGAAAGGCTCTACTGACTGAGGTATTGAAGCAGAGGCTGAGATTCATAGCCAAACTTTGGGCAAAGTGCAGGTAATCTTATGAAAGAAGGGGGAGATAGAAAGACCTGGAGGGAACAGGAGCTCCAAAAGGAGACTAACAGAGAAAAAAAAAAAAAAAAAAAGTTTCCTACACATTTTAAGTAACATGGCAAATCACTCTGATACAGGAAGATTTATATGTAACAGAGATTAATAGATCACACCTTAGGAAAACAGAGCCCCTCGTTCCAAAACACAAACATGTGCCAAGGACAAAGGGTGAGCATTCATTCCATCAGAAGGCAGTTCATTCAATTGTCCTTACAGCTCTACTTACTAGGAGCCTCGATACCTAAAAAGTGCTTAATCACCAACTTCATCCTGTTTGGTAAAGTGCATTTATTAAGAGCAGAGATGTATCAGAAGCGAAAGTAAGGTACACTGGTCCCATCTATCCTGCTCCACCCTCAAGGAACCGAGACTTAGGTTAGGAAGTACAAACTGGTGGGCATGACATTTCTTTTACAAGAGCAGCAATTTTTGATTCATTCCAACTTATACCTTGTTTTGAGTTAAACAATTCACCTTGGTGATTTTACTTGCATTTTCTCTAGTCATATTTCTTATATGAGTATTCTAACTTTTAATATTGAAGTAAAAGTTCTTCTCATTGGGTTTAAAGTTAATTATACTCACTGATAAGTTTGTAGCTTCCTCTTATTCCTCAACCAGGAAAGCTGGTGAAATATACATCTCTCCAGTCATAAACATTTCACAGTGTAATCATGATCTTTTAAACATCCTTCTAACTTTAAATTTTCTCATTTAGAAAAGATAATAACGCGAGGATAACAGAAAAACGGAAGGAAGTAATGCTGTGTAACAAATAGCAAGGAGCTGAACGGCAGCAATACTTGGTTTGTTTATTTCCCAAACTTAAGTAAACTATGGCGCTAACCACAACACCTTCAAATAATGAGCACCTCCCATATTTTAATGTGATCGCCAGCCCCTACATCTAGTGTTCATTGAGTTTCTCATTTCCAGAGCAGGAGGAGAAAACACCAAACTAACAAAACAAAACATAACCAAAAAACAACCCTAACTACAATAATCTTTGTAATTGCTTCAGTTACTAATTTCGTGACTAGAAATTTGCAATGATTTATCTCTGAACCTCTGTTCAAACATATGTGACCGTAAGGATGTGTTTATGAGAGCGGTGCACATTCTACTGTGCTTTCCATGTGCCACACTTGGAATGAGAACACATAGAAACACATATGTTACCTAAATCCCAGACCGAGGCAAAGAGCACAACTCCTAAAAATTCTCTTTTCACTCCCCAAAGTCAGGCTGCAGTCAGGCACCTGACATTTGGGGAAGGCTTTGGTTGCTGTGACAGGTAGAGTGGATCATTCTGTCAAGGATTATAAATTTCTTACAACATATGAAGGCCGGATTTGGAAAATTTGAGCTGAAGCATTATTTGATTTCCTTGGTGTGTTGATTTAGGAAATACTGGCTTTTCAGACATCCAAGTAATTCACAAACAGCTTTTCATGCTCGATGAGCCAGGAGAGCCATCAGAAAAAGAGTTCACACAGGATTCTGTTTGCTGCTAATCAGTCCTTGGGTTTATCTTGAATGGAAGATTAGGTGAAGGTCAAATTAAAATTTTAGCATATCAATTTATAGTGTTTAAGAAAACCTACTATACATTTTCACATTTGTGAAATAGCTTTTCAAATAGCCTTCCTACTATGAAGTAATTAGTTTCCTTAGTTTTATACAATACACACACAACTTAATATCCTAACATTGGCTTATCTCCCTACCTATAAGCTCTGTCTTGCCTTTTCCCTTTTTCCAGTTTAAGAGAAGCAAACAGACCGTCCAGACTGCATTTTCTTGGCATTCCATAAAATATCATCACTTAGTTCTGATGCAGGGAATAGTAAACATTACTGGTGCACCACTTCTCAAGGCCAGACTCTTTTTACCTTGACTAGCCATTATCATTAAAGATGGAGAAATGAGAAAATTGAATTTAAAGAATAAGTCATGCAGTTAAAACATATACCGGCTGAGAGCACAGCCGTGTTCCATTGTGGTATATGGATCTATCATCATAACTTAGAACTAACTGATGTTAAATAAATGTCACATTTAAATTTTGCTTATTCTTTGGGTTGACAGATTTAGTCCCATATGTTTTTTTTAAATCCTTTTCACTGTTGCATATTAGGAGGAACTGTTCTAATACTTAAAACTGATATCTCATCCTTTTTGCATTCAAGGAAAAGGTCACTATCTTATGTCAGAATCGATAATTTAAAAAAGCATTAGCATCATGCATCTAATTTTCTCTGTGCTTCCTTTGTTTCCCTTCTTTTCAATATAAGTAGTTGAAAACTGATCTCAATATGTGTTCTTATGTCCTTGTGGATATCCAAGTAAAGTCAAATCGACTTCCATGAAGTTTTCAAGAAGCCATGAAAATATAAATGGACCCGTGTCAAATATTAAGACCCAAGTTATCAGCAATACTTTCAATATATTATCATTTTAACAAGACTAGAATACTCTTTAATATGCTTCTAAGACATCAGTAAGCATATAAACATGAAGGGGAACATTCTTCCATTTCGCTCTTAGCTATCACATTTCTCCTCTCTTTCAGAAATGCTTAAAGGACTCTGCAGCAATTCTTGGTATTGGATATAGCATCTCAACTGTTGCCTTCCTGTTCCACTGCCTACCAGATTTGACTCATTTGTGACCCCTTCGAAAATCTCCCATGATTTGCAATGGTTACATGAATGTCTGGGAAGGGAAATTTACAACACCTTACTCTATGTTTTCCATGGCACATTAAGAAAAGAAGCCAAAAAGTTCCCAAAGCATTGATTTTGTTTTTTAAAATGAATCTTATTTTGAGGTTTCGAAGAAGCTTTCGAACACTGATTGTTCTCTTAGCTACCTTTTGCCTGGTGAGCATTGTCATTTCTGCCTACTTCCTGTACTCGGGCTACAAACAAGAAATGACACTTATTGAAACTACTGCGGAAGCAGAGTGCGCTGACATCAAAATCCTCCCTTATCGGTCCATAGACCTGAAAACCATCAAGCCTATTGACACATCCAAAACTGACCCCACTGTCCTTCTCTTTGTAGAGAGCCAGTATTCACAACTCGGTCAAGATATTATAGCAATCTTGGAGTCCAGCCGTTTTCAGTACCAGATGGTCATTGCTCCAGGCAAGGGAGACATACCACCTCTTACCGATAGTGGCAAAGGGAAGTACACACTGATTATTTATGAAAATATTCTGAAGTACGTCAGCATGGATTCATGGAACCGGGAGCTCCTAGAAAAATACTGTATAGAATACAGTGTTAGCATAATTGGTTTTCATAAAGCCAACGAGAACAGCTTACCAACTACACAATTGAAAGGGTTTCCTTTGAATTTATTCAATAATCTAGCTCTGAAGGACTGTGCTGTGAACCCTCAGTCTCCTCTGCTGCATATTACCAAAGGCCCAAAGGTTGAAAAAGGACCGCTTCCTGGGGAAGACTGGACAGTTTTCCAATATAACCATTCTACCTACCAGCCAGTGCTTTTAACTGAGTTACAGACAGAGAAGACAACCTCTTTCTTGTCCAGCAAAACACTTTATGCGACAATAATTCAGGATCTGGGGCTTCATGATGGGATCCAGCGAGTTCTTTTTGGCAACAACTTGAACTTTTGGTTGCACAAGCTCATCTTCATAGATGCCATCTCCTTCTTGTCTGGGAAGAGGCTGACATTGTCCTTGGACAGATACATCCTTGTGGACATTGATGACATATTTGTGGGGAAGGAGGGAACAAGGATGAATGTCAAAGATGTGAAGGTAAGAGTTGATAAAGAACAACTACATTTGCAATTTGTTTGCTTTGTGGTTTTAATAAAATATGATCTTTAAAATACTTTAGCATAATCACTAGTTTAAGTTAATCCTTAACTATTATACACACAAATGTTGACATAACACACACACACACACACACACACACACACACACACACACACTGAGAGAGAGATACACCCAACAAAGTAGAATAGAAACACTGAAATAACCGAAAGTAGATCTACACCTTCTTATCCCCAACAGAAGTTTGTATAAATACCTTCAAATTTAACTGTGTGACAGATTGTAACTCTGAAATTAATATATAGCTATAGGACCCTATTTAGAAACTAATCACTTGTGTACATTGGATTTGATAAGGGTGGTTGAAAAACAAGATGAAACATAGCTCAGTCTTTTCTGTAACCTCGTGCAAGCTTAGTTTTCACTTGTGTGAAACATTTATACTGTTGTAAACATGGACATTAACAAAAATAGTTTTAAAGGAGCTTGACCTTAATCTTTCATTTTGTCTCTACTAATTTATGGTATTGTTTTGAGTAAGACAGGAGAGCCAATAGGCAGTATTTCAGGACTATACTCAGTTGACTAAATAGCAAACTGACCTTGTAGTTGCTACTAAATATAGAAAAATGCCAAATAGAAAGCTGGGCATGGTGATGAATTTCTAGTTCCAGCTACTTGGTAGGGGGCAGCAGGAGTTAAAGATGGCCTGGGTAACAGAGACAAAAATAAACAACAAAAGTAACAAAATACAGTACACAAGAATTAACTACAGAATTAAAATGTTCTGAGAATAATTCTTTAAGTTTCAGTCCAACATTCTCATATGCTGTTTCATTGAATCCTACCTTGTCTTGCGTATAGGTCAACTGACACTGTGCAAAGTATTTTAGGAAACATAAACAGAAATCTATTATTGTTGTTGTCATAAAAGGACTAAAGATTGTTGTGATATTATCTTTCCGTGTTCTGTTATTCAGCTGTTTGCTTTGCAAAGATGAACCCTGCATTCTACTTAAAATAAAAACTGAAATGTTATGATCACTAGTAGATAAAGTATTGATACCAGAAGCACTACTTTACCTTTAAAAAACAATCTGGATTGTACATGCAGACCAGCAAACTCTTGTTTCTAATGAGTGTATGAGCAAAACGCCATCTCGCTTGACTACAAATAAATCATTTGAATCAAGTACAAAGTGTTTCACTGATCACAGCTGAAATCCTTTGATTTTTGTGTTTTGTTATTTTTTTTTGTATTTATTGTTCCTTTCAATTAATTTAAATGCTAATAATTTATCTTAAATTTAGAAGAGTTTGTGTATTTCAAATGTTCTGAGATTGCTAGGTTTCTAATATGAAACCTAAAAGAACAGCAGCTTCTAATTTGGACCCAAAGAACACTATAAATTAAAGGAGCTTTATAATTTTAAACTAAATTGAACAACTCAAATCAAGCCAGATTATTAATTTGAAATAAAAAATAACTGATGGATGTTCACTAGTACTAATAAGGTACACAAAATTCTGATGGTTTCTTAAACTGTATAATCCCAAGAAAAGTAACAGAATAGTGAGACTTAACAAAGATGGAAAATTTTTCTATGTGGAAAGAGCTGAAAAGCTTATACCTCAAAGGAAGTCAGGACAGCACTCAAACAAGCCAGGGCCCTGGGGGCAGGAGCTGGTGCAGAGCCATGGAGGGGTCTTTCTTATTGGTTTGCTCCTCATGGCTTGTTCAGATTGCTTTCTTATAGAACCCCGGACCATCAGCCCAGGGATGGCACCCCCCACAATGAGGTAGGCTCTCTTTGATGAATCACTAGCATAAAAAGGATGCCTTTCAGGACAGGCTACAACGCACTCTTATGGAGGTATTTTTTAAATTGAGGTTACCTCTTCTCAAATGACATTTACTTATGCCAACTTACTGTAAAACTATCCAGTACCAAAAAAAAAAATGTATCAAGTGCATTTTTGAATTAAGATACTTTCAGATCGCAATGAATTCATTGTAATGTGATGTCATCAGTCGTGAATTAACATCTGTAACTTAACATTTCCTTAAAAACAATGAAACAAATTAAAAAAAAAAAAACAACTGAAAACTATGTACTATGTAGTTTAGGTTTAAGTAAATAAAAAAATACTGCTTTTCAGTGGTGAAATTATCTTTTATCGTTTACATTTTATGCTTGTCTGTATTTAATTTGGGGATATATGTGGTTTTATTGGAAATAATCTTTATTATATTTATAAAAAATTCTGGATAGCTTCATGGTTTTTAGGTTTATGGGACTTTTCACTACCGTGACATCGAAGCAAACACTAGTGGAAGACGCCACACACAGCCTCCTTCACACTGTACACCAGCTGTTTTAGTGTAAGCATATCACACATCTACCGACATGTTTCTGTATTATTCTGAAAAAGTTAGGATGTTTTAATAAAGTTGATGGGGGAACACAGTAATATTACAAACGACAGTTCTTGCTTAAATGTGTGACTGAGTCTCTCCGGCCCAGTTTGACGATTGGTCTGGAAAAACTGGGAGCACTTAAGTGTATATAATGGTCTAGGCTTCTTATGGTACTACTTTAGTCTGTGTCTCTAAAGATGGTAGAGGAGTAGATAAATAGATCATATACAAAATATAATATCTGCATGTGCCCATGTTGGTGTATCTTCATTGAATGTAATTTCTATTTTTTTAAGTTTTATTTATTTCTTCATTACAATTTATTCCCTTTGTATCCCCTCTGCATCCCCCTCCCTCATCACCTCCCAGTCCCACCCATCCCTCTTCTCCTCCCCCTAAGCCCTTCCCCTAGTACCCTGATAGGGGAAGTTCTCCTCCCCTTTTATCTTATCCTACCCTATCAGCTCTCATCAGGACTGGCTGAATTGTCTTCCTCTGTGGCCTGGTAAGGCTTCATCCTCCCAGTGGGAGGTGATCAAAGAGTCAGCCACTGAGTTCATGTCAGAGACAGCCCCTGTACCCCTTACTAGGACAACCATTTGGAAACTGAGCAGCCAATGGGCTTCTTTTGACCAGGGGGTCTAGGTCCTCTCCATGCATGTTCCTTGGTTGGAGTATAGGTCTCTGCAGGGCCCGCTGGGCCCAGGTATTTTGGCTCTGTTGTTCTCCTTGTGGAGTTCTTGTCCCCTCTAGGTCTACATTGAGATAAAAATTCTAAATCATTCTTTAAGCACTTAGACCAGAAAAAAAATTTTCAGTATAATATTTTATAATTTATATTCTGTCATGAACAGAATATAAATTTTATAGATTAATCACAAAGTCCTTTTCTTTTAAAGCTACATTATATCAAATTCTTCCTACATTAGCCCATTTTACTATGACCTCTCTCATCCATTTGAGAAGGAATCAAGTAACCAACTTGATCGCCTACACCCTTGACATTCAGATCACTATTGCTCCAGTGGCCATGTCTCACTGGGCCAGTCATTACTGTCACTCACATGTTTGCTGGATATGAATGATGATTCTTTTTCTCTTTTGGTAGCTTACTTAGTGTCTTCTGTACTTAGAAAACTACCCAGGAAGGATGAAGCTTGCAGAACTGTACAAGCTTTATTTCATCACATTCTATGACTCATGTATATGGTGTCTTCAGCAATAGAATCATAAATTCAAGTTGTGGAGTGTAATCAGTAGCATAGGCTATAGTCTGTAATGCCTGTGTTCTATGGGATCTCACTGAACAACTTCAATAAAAATAGCCCATTTCCAGAACTGGGCTTTTTATTTGTCTGTGATGTCTAATGATATATTGTTTCTTTTTTATACAATAACTCCATTTTATTTTCATATATACTATATGAAAATATGTTTATTCCATATATATAGTAAGTGTCCATATATCTTTTTGTAAATGCCGTTAGTGTTATTTTTATATCCCTATACTTTCTCCTCTATCCAGCCCTCTTCTTCCTATCACCAGCTTAACTCAGCCACTTAAGTAATGTTCTGACTTTTGTGACTATTCCAAATTAAAGCACACATTCAGGGTAAGGTGAAAGCCCAGTGCAATGGATACTCTATGAGAGTAATCCTAGAAAGACCCCTAGCAATAAGGAACATGGAGTCTAAAACAACCATCTTCTGGATAACGATCCAGCAACAAAATCTTCAACTGACAATTTATCCTGCCTTCAGAGTGTTCTGGGACGAGAGCCTAGCACAGCATCATCAAAAAGAACAGAGTGACTTCAGACTTCACCTAGTAACTGAAAAGAAGAAATGCAGAGTAACACAGACAAACATTAGGCGTAGTCCTGAGGAGGAGGGGAAGGAAGCATCAGAGGAACCAGAGAGGTCAGGAGCACATCACAAAGAAGAACACAAAATCAACTGACTTGGACTCACAAAGACTTGCAGAGATCTGGGAAGCTGTAGGGGTCTCACTTAGGTCTTTTTATATATCTTATGGCTGAGTAGCTTGGTGTCTTATGGAATCCTAATAGTAGGAGTGGTGGCTGTCCTTGACTATTTTGCCTTCTTGTGGGACACTTTTCCTCTTATTGGGTGGCTTGTCCAGCCTTGTTGTGGTTGTGTGTGTCTGCTCTTATTGTAACTTTTCATGCAGTGTTTGCTTGAGGTTCCTGAGAGGCATGCTCTTCTCCAAGGGGAGGCAGAGGTGTCTATTCTAGGTTACCTCACTAAGAATGTTTATCTTTAGCTCCATCTATTGACCTGAAACATTTATAATTTCAGTTTTTATTAATAATATTTCATTGTGTAAATATGCTGAACTTTCTTTATCCAGTCATTAATTGATGGACACCTAGACTTTTTTATTTGCTCTATTTTTGGTAGACCAGAAGTGAAAGATGGATAGGCAGGTATCTCTACAGCAGGTCATAGAGTCATTTGGGTACATACCTAAGAGTGGTGTAGCTAGATAATGTGGTAGAGCTAGTTCCAACTTTTTGAGAAACCTCCACATTGATTTTCATAGTTCTGTATTAGTTCACACTTAACTCAGTTATTACACTTTTCTCCACATCTGCACCCATATATATATTTATATATTATGTTGTTATAATTTTTAATTTTATGTTTAAGGGTATTTGGTCTGCGTATATGTCTATGTTCTACATGTGTGCCTAGTGTCCATGGAGCCCCAGGGGAGCATTAGGTCTCCTGGAACTGGAGTTACAGACAGTTCCTACCATGCGTGTATTGAGGGCAAAATCAGTGACCTCTAGAAGAGCAGCCACTGTGTTTAGCTGCTGATTATGTTGTACAGCCTCTAGGCTGACATTCTTACATAGCTTTGATAAAATACATCCATTTATTCTTGACAACTTTATACAAGACAAAAGGATCTGACCTGTGTAATAAAATTAAACTAACTTTGAGGTCCTGGGTAATCCAGCCACATTTTAACTTTCTGCATCTATCCTTCCTACTTATCAATATATATTCTGTTCCTGTTTGGCTTGCCACCCTCCTACCCAACAACATTTTCTTCATTTCTGCTTCCATCTAATTTTTCAGCTTCAATAGTTTGACTAAAATGTTAATGTTCCCATTTCAAAAAATATATAAAGTAGAATAATGAATACTAGATGCTAGAAAAAAGGGCAGGGAGTGGGGAGCCAGAGTGTCATTTTACAGTAGGCACTAACACACGGTTAGGAACAAAAAGTTGCAGAATTCTACAACATAGTAGTGGGATGCCTATAGTTCGTAATCATCTACTTTAAGTTTATATGGAGTTAACAAACAGGAGCTCAAAGTACCCAAACATAAATGATTGAAAAAAAATGTTAATTGCCCTGACTTAATTATATATGTGTGTGTATGTGTGTGTATAGAAAAATCACACTATACCAATGAATACATAAATTATCATGTTAATTAAAGAAATTAAAAGATATCTCAAGTTTTGTGTGTGTGTGTGTGTGTGAAAATCACACATTTTGTAATGACCTCAGCAGATGGTATTTTTTTCTTTAACTTGAGCTCTTAATAATAAAATAATCTCTTTTAATATTTTTAAAAACAAAAGTCAATTTCAAAACTAGGGAGTGAAACAATTTTCTCATACAATTAATTGTGGGCTAAAATACTTAAGAAGCAGCTTTAGACATGGGTTTTAAAGTATTTAGTTGAAAATTATTATACATCTTTTAACTGTTTAGAGAATAAATATCTAATAAATCACAAAATAACTTATTTACTCTGAAACAATGGTTAAGGATGATGCTTAGTCTTTGAATTTAGGTTGAGACAGAGGTCTACACCCAGAGAAAAAACAAGGAAGAGCGTAGCTCAGATCCATAGAAATATGTATCTGTATGGGACAGTACAGAGTTCACTGTAGGGCATATGGCAGGAAGTATGGCAGGCAGAAGATCTGTCCTAAGATCCTGGGAAGTGGAGGGACAACTAAAAGTCCTCTGGAGCTCAGCTCTGCGTTCCACGAGGGTGTGCCTCATACAGGTGCTCCAGGGAATAACTACATGCAGGGTCTCACAAGACGAGGGAAAGAGGAGCGTTATTACAACACCTTCATTAGGCTAACGATCAATAAATTGTGAGGGTCTGAGAATCACTGAAGGAAGACCCTGGACTCAAATAGAATGCAAAAACAAAGAGCGTTTATTCCACGGAGGCAGGCAGCACACAGGCAGGGGTGGAGCAATCGTACAAAATGGCAACTCGGAGAGGCTCTAGCAGGCTCCTTTTAAGACTAGTTGGTTGAAAGGGGAGGGGGTCCTTCCCTATCAGTGGACTTGGAAAGGGGCAGGGAGGAGACCAGGGAGGGAGTGTGGGGTTGGGGAGGGAGTGTGGGGTTGGGGAGGGAATGAGGGATACAGCGGGGACACAGAGTTAACAAAATGTAACTAAAAAAAAAAAAAAAAAAAAAAAAAGACTAGTTGGGGGATTTTCAGCCATGATCATCTGTCTTTTGTTAGGATTGGTTGGTACTTGTATGTTCCTGAATTGTTCCAACCTTGGGGATTGGATTGGTCACCTCATATCTAGTTTATCCCCAGGCCAGATGTCAGGGCAGTTGGTTGCTTTTTTTTTTTTTTTTTTTTTTTTTTTTTTGTCAGCTTTTCTTTGAAACTTAAGGGGCCTTTCTGGAAAACCAAAAGCTAAGGCTCAGCATGGTGGCCTGATTCAAAATGGAGTAGGTTTGGCCTCCTCAAAATAAGTACCATCAGATGCTATTAACAGTCTCTTTTCAACATGAATACCATATCAATTATAAGAATGTATATATCTCTTTAAACATACAGTTTTGATTAGGAGAAGAGAAAGACTCTATATAGAAAATTTTGGCAAATGTAGTAGTGGTCTCAGACAATTTCTAGTTTACTTGAAAGAAAAACAGTCACTGGACAGAATGTATTTCACCGTAATTTTTTTTTATTTAAATTCTTAATCTAAATATTCAAGACAGATTTTTTTCCTTTTGATTTCAGTGAAGTAGATTAATGTATCTATCTTAGTTAATAGAAAAGACTGAATATGCTCCATAAAAAAATATCTTTATGGGGGGGAAAGAAGGACCTTTTTCCATTTAAAAAGAAATTTTCAAACAGTAAACTTTTTACTAAGAATGAAAAAAGTAAGAAACCATGTACCAAGGATACATTTATCAAACTGGGCATTCAGCACAGAATATATTATACATTATAAACAAATAATTTAATTTAGTAAGTGTTATTTATTGTTCAGTTATGTGTTTTATCTTTTCCTTTTTGGCAAAACGTTTGTTAGTTTATTTTTAGATTAAAAATAAGTAGAAATAAGTGAAAGCACAGTAGTATCCATCCTGGTAACTTTTGTAAAAATTGCTCATGCAGAGATTTCTGTAAAGTCTGGAGAGATGGCTCAAGACTTGGAAGCACATACCATTTTACCATAGAACCCCAGCTCAATTTCTAGCATCTGCGCAAGTCAGCTCATGATTCTCTATAGTCCAGCTTGAGGCGATACAATGTCTCTGACCTCTGCAAGGATATGCACTCACATGTATAAAACATTCTCCAAATATACATAATTTAAAAACCAAAATATAGAAAGATGACCATGCGAAAGTGCAAGTTTTGGTTATGATTTCTGATCTTAAATTGAGATCTGAGTAATACTCATGCTTATATCATATTGTAAAATAAAGGCATTGGCTAAAAATATTATTCTATGGGCATTCCTTTTTATTTTTTAATTTAATTTTATTTTTAATAATTACACTTTATTCACTTTGTATCCCAGCTTTAGCCCCCTCTCCCATCCCTTCCCAATCCCATGCTCCCTCTCTCTTCTTCTTATATGCCCCTCCCCCAGTCCAATGATAGGGGAGGTCCTCTTCTCCTTCCATCTAACCCTAGACTATCAGGTCTCATCAGGACTGGCTGTATTGTCTTCCTCTGTGGACTGGTAAGGCTTCTCCCTCTTCAGGTGGACATGATCAAAGAGCCAGCCCCTGAGTTCATGTCAGAGACAGTTCCTATTCCCATTACTAGGGAACGCTCTGAGCTGCCATGGGCTACATCTGTGCAGGGGTTCTAGGTTATCTCAATGCATGGTGCTTGTTTGGAGTATCAGTCTCCCAAAAGACCTCTGTGCCCAGATTTTTTTTTGTTCTGTTGATCTCCTTGTTGAACTTCTGTCTGCTCCTGGTCTTTCTTTCTTTCCCCTTCTTTCATAAGATTCCTTGCACTCTGCCCAAAGTTTGGTTATGAGTTTCAGCATACATTTTTATACCCTGCTGGGTAGAATCTTTCCGAGGCCCTCTGTGGTAGGTTCCTGTTCTGTTCCCTATTTTCTCCATCTTCTGATGTCTGTCCCATTTGCCTTTCTGAATGAAGATTGAGCATCTTACCAAGGTTCCTCCTTTTTCTTTTCTGTTTTTTTTTTTGAGTTTTTTAATTAAATTTTTATTTTTTATATTAATTACAGTTTATTTATTTTGTATCCTAGCTGAAACCCCCTTCCTTATTCCCTCCCGATCGCACCCTCCCACATCTTCTCCCATGCCCCTCTCCAAGTCCACTAACAGGGAAGGCCCTTCTCCCCTTCCATCTAACCCTAGCTTATCAGGTCTCATCAGGACTGGCTGCAATGTTCTCCTCTGTGGCCTGACAAGGCTGCTACCCCTTCAGGGGGCAGGGGGTTGTCAAAGAACCTGCAAATTTCATGATTTCCTTGTTTTTAATTGCTGAGTAGTATTCCATTGTGTAAATGTACCACAATTTCTGTATCCATTCCTCAACTGAGGGAGATCTGGGTTGTTTCCAGCTTTTGGCTATTACAAATAAAACTCCTATGAACATGGTTGAGCAAATGTCCTTGTTATGTACTTTAGCATATTTTGGATATATGCCTAGGAATGATATAACTGGATCTTGAGGAAGCACTATTCCTAGTTATCTGAGAAAGCACCAAATTGATTTCCAAAGTGGTTGTACAAGTTTAGATTCCTACCAGCAATGGAGTAAGGTTCCCCTTTCTCCACATCTTCTCCATCACGTGTTGTCACTTGAGTTTTTGATCTTAGCCATTCTATTGGTTGTAAGCTGAAATCTCAGGATTGTTTTGATTTGCATTTCCCTGATGACTAAGGACGTTTAGCATTTCTGTGTTTCTGTATCATTCCATAGTCCTCTATTGAGAATTCTCTGTTTAGCTCTGTACCCCATTTTTTTAAATGGATTACTTGATTTGTTGCTATTTAACTTCTTAAGTTCTTTATATATTCTGGATATCAGCCCTCTGTCAGATATAAGGTTGGTCAAGATCCTATCCTAGTCGTTTTGTTCTGATGACTGTGTCAGAACAATTACAAAAGCTTTTCAGTATCATGAGGTCCCATTTATTGATTGTTGATCTCAGAGCCAGTGCAGTTGGTGTTCTGTTCAGGAAGTTGTCTCCTGTGCCAATGAGTTCAAGGCTCTTCTTCCATGGGCATTCTTAATAGCATTATCACACACTGCAGAGGGTTTACATTTTCAAAATCAGGACTGTTGGTCTCTTTTAGCTCCAGTGTCATTTTACTCTCTTCCAAAATAGTGGGGTTCTAAGATGATTATGTTTAAACTTTGTTCAAATTCCAGTATTTTGTGATTTTGTAAGTTTAAATTTAACAATGTGAGTTGTTCTAATTATTTTTTCTTTGTCATCTTTTCTTTTCATAAATCCTATGCAAAAGTTGTTGGGAGCACAGCATGAAGTTTCTCGCACCCATAGATCTCCAGAGAAACCAGAAAGTTGAGCATCCACGACCGTTCTTTTAAAGACAAGGATGTATAATCAAAAGACAGAAAATTAGGAGTTATTAACAGCTTGGTGATCTGCAAGGTCAGGCCATATCAAGCTTTCCCAACCAGGATTGGATAAACCTAAAGATGACCCTGACAGCCAGAAACTTCCCAAGATCCTACAACCAGAAATGAAACTAGCTAATAGCCTAAATGACCCTCACATTATCTGCATAGCCAGACTTCCCACAAGCTCCCACAACCAGACCAGAGGCGGCTAACAGCTCAAATGACCTCTATGTTATCTGTATGACCAAGAAAAGGCCAGAGCCTTTTCTAGGCCCATAGTTAAAACAGATAGCCTATCTCTAGAACCCATCTTTTTGGAAGACATGACATGCACTCTGAGTTCAGTTTCCATGTATTTCCACTTCCCTGAGCACCAAGGATTGTATTACACCAGGAAACCTTTTTGCAAATTACACTGTGTTTAACCCCTGATATCAGACTTGCCAGAGTCTTCATCCAGGTTGATGAAGTCAATGTGAACATTTTTACTTCTTTGCCCTCATCATGTCCCTGCTTGACTCCTCCAGAGACCCTGTCAAATCATGTAAAGCACAGTTTCTGGCTTTGCCAGCAAAAGGAAGATATACACACAATGATCTGCAGCTCAAGGACGAATCATGCATGATATGACCAAATTACTACGGAGCATTGGAACCAGAAAAAAAAAAAGTGACAATATTTTTTTTTCTTTCAAGACATAGGGCCAGCTTAATGGAAGATGTGGTTTTGAGCTCTTAGTGATGAGCTAATAGCAGAGTAGCATAACCATCTATAGTCTGTGCTCTGTACCTCTAAGTCAGCCCAAACTAAGCCTTCTCTGAGAGAACAAGGCTCCTTTAAGACTGGCAATTTACCTATTCTGACTGAAGGATATTATAGGTTACATAAAAGTAGTGTGTCTACATCTTGAGGAAATAGTTTGAAACTAGAATATAGTGCTTCATGAATACTATGCAAGAAAGACTTGTGTCTATTGATTATAGAGTACCACTTGAGTTGCATAGATTCTTCATTTAACAGGAGACATACTTTTAGGTGAGATTAAAGGAAAAAATATATTCCTGTCATAAGAAATGTTTTTGAGAATACAATTAAGTCATCTACAAGCTTATCATAATCACCCTTAGAATATTAATAATTATGTAAATGTTAATTTTATATAAGGACACAACACATACAACACTAAGAAACAATGTTTTATATTTTCAGAATAAGAAAAGTGAAGCATATTTAGAAAAGAGACAAAATATAAAGTTTGAATAACTGCTTTATTTTATAGGATACTGGTTTAGGAATGGGTTCACTTACTTGCTCCTGTGACAAAGAGTTAAATCTGAATGTGTTCATTATCTTTTCACTTCAGATTATATAGATCTACAAAGCCAATGAAGATCTGCCCTATAGTGGGGAGAATCAAATGGGATAAGGAGTAGGAAAGAGCTAGACAGAATAACTGACCATTAAGATACAATCATCTGAACTCCGGGGTGATCAGGACAAAGGGGCAGATCAGGAGAGCCCATGATGTGAAATTGATTGAAATCCCACCTGTGCTCAATGAAGAACAAATAAATGGAAAACTCGGTGGCTTCAGTGGCCTCCTTGACTGAGATATCTATTATGTGTATGAAAAAGTTCCTGAAAGATTGGGAGCATGATTAAAGGACAAGTAACTTCAATGATTCCTGTTAAATGTAAGGCACCCATGTGTAAGTCTTTGAAAGAGAAAATTTAGGTTTTTGTTTTGTTTCTACCAAATGGGACACTGTACACTTAAAAATTGTTGGGTTTAATAGTTAAAACCGTAGCAGGCATAACTAAGGGGAATAGATCAAGTAAGAAATAAAACAGGTTGAGTGAACCATCTAGGATGACAAATCATTTTCACATCAGTGAAATTACTGTTTTGAGACAGTCTCTTTCCTGGAAGGCCCTAGCAAGCCAGCCCCTGGAGACAAAGAAAAGAGCAGGAATAAGCAAGTGCTGAAAAAATTTCTCAGGAGCTGAAAAAAACATGAAAGGGTGATTGACTAAGAATGATGTAGTGTTGATCAAGCAGAGAAGGCTCATTCATCAGAACATTTTCATTTTTTTTTTTAGTTATTTATGACCCTTTAAATAAGAATTTCAATGACTCCTGACATCATTCTGAGATGTACCAAATAACACTCTCATAAATATCCCTGAAATTTGGAATACAATAGTGTTTGAGTAACAAAAGAAGAAGGCTAAATGTTCACAATATTATTCTATTCAGAGATTAAAGTCTACTGAAACAGCTCTGTTTATTTTCAAGTTTACCGTCCTGATGGCACTAGATACTGTAAACATGCTTAATTTTAGATAGAATACATCTGCTTTGTACATATACTTTATACATATTTTAATCTTTGTGCCAGATAGGAACTCACTGTAACTATGGAATGTGTTTTTTTCATATATTATTTTACTTTATTTTGTATATTACTATATTATTACATATAATATTCATAGGTTATATGTTTTTATATATGCTTCATTTCAGTCTGTGTCCAGGATATCAATTCATGATTATTACGGAAGGTTTTATTTTTTTATGTGTGGATACGTTCTGAGTGTTTATTTCTATTTGTGACTGCATGCACATATGTGTGCACATACAGAGGCCTGAGTTGATGTTGAGTAGCTTCCTCTACCTCTCCAGCACACCTGATTTATGAGATAGGGTTATTACTCCAACTAAAACTTACTGATTGACTAGCCTGACTGGCCAAAGAGCTCTAAGTGCTAAAAACAAACAAACAACAGCACTGTGTTCTCAGGAGTGCACTGCCCTTTCAGCTAAGCCAGCTTTTACTAGGGAGTGGCGGATCCTCTTGCTTATATTCAAACACCTTTACTGCCTCAGCATCTCCTCAGGCCCCAAATACTGTTTTAAATAAGCATTGAAGTTTTTGTTGTTTGTTTCCTTGTTTGTTTGATCTATTTTTTTTTGTTTTGTTTTTAACCAGTTCCACATACATAGGTCACCACTACTCTAAAAGTATATTTTAACCCAAGACCTGTGACAAGTGAGTTTTATGCTTAAAATATTCTAATGTTTTTATATGCAAGTTAGGTTTAAATCTAAAGATTAAACAGTCCGTGACTTTTTTTTTGTACCCAAAAATGGCCAGATAGTAAAGAGCATCGCATGTAAGTATGTTTTGATTAGTTTGTAGTATAGGTAATATCTGGGAAAGCGATGTTCTTAAACATGAAGGGAAGGGCCCAGTTAGAGTTATGAGATCTTTTATCCTACTCAATTTATAGTAGTAGAGTACATAGGAAAGAAGAAATATTACAAGGTATTTTGTAACTGTGACCAAGCTGTCTAAATCTAAAAAAGATAGAAATGTAAAACCTTATAGAAATTAATCTTTAAGGTTGTGGGCACAGACTTTGATGCACTGGAGATTTTCCAAGATGATGTTTATTATTCAGTAATTGTATAAATATTGATTAATTAATTGGCTTAAACATGATCTGTCTTCACAGCCTAAACTATGATGCTTTTATTAAAATATCTATCATTGTATCACTGATGTGGTTTCATGTCCTTAAAATGACTAAAGAGAAAAACAAAGAAAAAAAAAACGAAAAGCCAAAATACTTTCGTACTCCTGGTGGAAATATACAGTGATTCTGGATAAATTGAATTATAATGGAAAATAACAGCTTGGTTATACAATCCTAAGGGAGATGGAATGTGTCACTGCTACTATAAATCAGAAAGCAGGCTAATGCATTAGAGCAGCTTAGACTTAGCCCTGATTTTTCACTGCCCTATTTGTTACTTGTGTATGATAGAGCCATCCCTCCTGTTTGTTGCTGTGGCTGATCATTTCCACCGAACATATCAAAGCAAAAACACAATCAAGCAAAACAACAAAAAGCAACAACGAAACCCACAGTTCTCAACTTTGAAAGAAATAAGGGATCATTTGTTCTAGATCCAAGTTTGAGTAACCTTGGCCCAGGAACACACATGTAGTTTATCTCAAATTCCATGTACCAAAGTAGAAGCAATTCCGTGAAGTTTTACTGATCACAGAACAAAGGACATCCTAAACCAAGACAAATTTAAAATGCACTGGTATCTACATCAAGAGGAAGTTATAGCAAGATGGGGAGGTGTTTTCAAAGCTCTTGCATGCTGTCAGATGACATTCTTGGCTTATGGGTTGATAGAAGCTTGTAGTCTGAGAAGTTAATAGACTCTGAGAAGTTTTTATCTATTAGTCACAGACCATTAGTTCAGACACAGAGGTGGGCAAGGAATGGCTGTTCCAGGGGCTAGCTGAAATGAAGTAATCGGGCTCTGGGCCTGAAGCAACCCAGCACAGACACATCACTGCCGTCCTAATCAGTCGACAAGCAGACACAGCTTCTTTCTAGGAATTATCCTCCTCACTCAACCAAAGATTCTTCAGATGTGTTTCTTTACAATCAGGACGTTAGAATTTAATATTCTCAGGAAGTGATACTAAGAAATGCTTGTAACTTATTACATGGTAGCATGAACTTTATACATACCACAGACATCACGACACACACCATCACCATGACGTTTCCAATACCACATCATGCTTCCCACTGGAGAAAATTCTGCATCCCAGATTTGGTGTAAATCATTATACGTTTGTTACATGTGGAAGTGTTATTGAAAAGAAATTGTTTACAATGTTAGAGTTTTCCCCTTTTTGTCAGTATAGACCTTCACCATATATATTGTCTGTAAATAGTTTCCCACTTGCAGTATTTTGGATATTAATCTTTATATAACTAATATTTCCAGACCTGGTTCACTAAACTTGTTTGTTTTTTTGTTTGTTTGTTTGTTTGTTTTTTAATAATCATCCTCTCCAATGTTAGATTGTCAGATTCTAACACTTTGCAGTCTGTAGATGTAAAATACACTGGGCTCTTATTTGAATTCCCTTGATTATGGGGTTGAACGATTTTATTATATATTTTATTCCTATTTTTTTCACATATTTTGTAAAGCCTCTGCTATTCTCATTTTAATTTCACATTATATGTCTTTATAATTGATTTTTGAGAGATGCAGTTTTATGTTTGCAAGTGTATTTTTTTCTCTGCATGTCAAACATTTCTTCACATCTCTTAGTGATATTACATGACTTATAGACCTGTTTAAAATTAACCATAGTAAAATACATCATTACTTAATACATTACATGTGATCTTTTAGGAGTGAATTGTTAATTGATTTTGGATTTTTGAAACAGGGCCTTGTGATATAGCCATGCTTGAAGCTCAAGCTCAGACAAGCATCAGACTTATGATCCTCCTATGTGCTATGGCTGAAATAAAATTTTTATTATTTTTTTATTTTTCATTTTTTTTAGCTGTACAGGTTTTTGAAATGTTATCTGTTAAATAGTCTCTAAATTCTCTAAGCTTGGATATTTTGTTTTGAAATGTTTTGAAATTACTAAATATTTATGCTTTGATTAGAGTGTTTTCTTTCCTTTTAAAATAACTTTGAGAAGGATACAGAGGTGGCTGAGTGGGTAAAGGCAGTGTCTTCTTTTCCAGAGGTCATGAGTTCAAAACCTAGTACTATCATGACAGCTCACAACCTTCTGTAACTCTGGCTCCAGTTTACCTGACATTCTCTACTGCCTTTTATGGGCACTAAATGCACTGACTGACATAATTGCAGGCAAAACATCCATACACATAACATTAAACTAAAGGTATATTTAGATGCTGAAATTCATAGCAAAACTTTGGGCAGAGTGCAGGGAACCTTATGGAAGAAGGGGGGATAGAGGAAATCCACAAGGAGGACAACAGAGAAAAAAAATATCCTGGGCCCAGGGGCCCTGCAGAGACCAATACTCCAACCAAGAACCATGCATGGAGAGGACCTAGACCCCCTGCTCAGAGGAAGCCCATAGGCTGCTCAGTTTCCAAATGGGTTCCCTAGTAAGGAGGCAGGGACTGTCTCTGACATAAACTCAGTAGCAGGCTCTTTGATCACCTCCTTCTGGGGGGGGGGGGGTGCAGCCTTACCAGGTTACAGAGGAAGACAACGCAGACAGCCCAGATGAGAACTGAAAGGCTAGGGTCAGATAGAAGGGGAGAAGGTCCTCCCCTATCAGTGGATTAGGGGAAAGGCATAGGGAGAGAATACTGCCCCCACCTCCAGCATTCTTGGGAGGAGACAGGGGGAGGGGCTACAGCAGGGATACAAAGTGAATAAATTGTAATAAATAAAACAAAGATACCGTTGGAGGCTAACTTAAGGTTTGTATTTTCCTGAAATCATTCTGTTTTATTTCTTCTTGGGGGTTTTTTTATTAGTAATAGATCCTTATACTACTTTGAATTTAGCTGCCATTTGATCTTAAATCAATACAATTACTTTTTATCAAGTCTTAATAAAAATTTTCACTAGAGATTGGCTAATTCTTTTTCTTTCTTTCTTTCTTTTTTTTTTTTTTTGATTCTCTTGATGGTCTGTGTGTATAGTCCAGTGTTTAAAATATTTTTCATTTCTTCTTTCTTTCTATAATTTCTATTCTGTTAACCCTTTCCAGTTTTCTTGAAGTTTATCATTAGTTAATGAGTGTCATCCTTCTCTTAATTTAACAAGAACATATCTTAAATCAGAGGTCTAGTATTATGTTGACAAAGGCTATTAATTGTGCTGTGCAGTTATTTTTAATTCATTAAAATTTTTGTTTGATTATCTATAATGTTTAATATTTTAATATCTCCATTAACTGATAAAATTACCAATGATTTCATTAACAGTCTCACTCTGTAGAATTTAATATTATAAACCACTGGATTTTATTTTCATTTCTTTACTCTGTTTTGTTTTTGTTTGTTTGTTTGTTTGTTTGTTTTTTAGCTTTAAAGAATTTAGAATTGCTACATCTCCCAGGTGAATTAGACTTCAATGGTTACACTGTAAAACAACTAATGTCATGTGTGAAACATATTTTCCAAAAATGTTTTTCATCCAATAGTTTTCTACTTGACCTTTTGATCATTAAATAAGTGTGTGTGTGTGCACGCACACGCTCATGTACCCATGTGTATTTGTTTGTGTGTGTGTGTGTGAGAGAGAGGGAGAGAGAGAGCTTTTTCCACTATCTCTGTGGACTTAGTTGTATCTCATAGAAATAGAATAAAAATTGATTTTGTTATTTTAATGTAGTCTGAAAATCTAATTCTTTTCAGTAGCAAATCTAATCATTCCTCCAGAACATAATAAAAAAGCAATATTCAAAGAGATAATAGCTGTGACTTTTTCAAAAATCAATGAATGACAATGATTCTTCAATTTATAAACCCTGTTCATAAAGGCTGAAAAAGAATAAACTAAAATAAATCCCTACCCAGGTAGGTTGTTAATGACTCAGGATAACACCAGCCTGATTACATCCTTCTGATTGCACTCTTCAGGTGGAAATTTTCAATGGCACCTGCTGTCTCTAAAGCAACAATGGAAGCAAAATACCAAGTCATTCTTTCAATGGGTAGTTAGTCCTTTCTTTGTTCAACAAAGAGGTGAAATTTTTTTTTGTTTGTTCCTCTTGTTTGTTTTTAATAGGGAAAGTGGATGATGAGAAGTTTTTTGTTTTTTGTTTTTTTTTTCTTTCAGTTTTTAATCTTTTTCTTTAAAAAAAAAATTGGCATAAATAAAGTTCCAAATATTTGGGAGATAAGTTTTACTGAAGAAAACTTGACCGGAAAAAAATTTTCTTGGTAGCTTAAAATAGCATTCAAAAACACTATTTGTTGAGAAAATAAGAACTATTTAATCTGTTTCTCATTAACTATAATCGTGTTAGATATATAAAATATGTGGGCTTCCTGTCCTCACTAATCCTTACAATCTGACCAACAGGTTTTTTTTGGGTGTGAAAATTAAATGAACCAGTTTATGAGCAACACTAAGAAATGTGCCCGAGAGTAAGACTTAATTTACTATATAATACGAAATTTAAGAAAATAAGTTCTGTGATAAAATACATTTTGATTATTTTTTATAACTTATAATAATTCATTGATAGTTTCTCTGTGAAGCATCTCAGAAGTTGGGATATACTGTAAATTGATAACATCATAGATTTTATGAAGTCATATAATGTTAACTGAATTGTTTATATGCGGATCAGAATATCTAATTTGTCCGATTATCTAATTAATGAATATATAATAAAATCTGTAATTAATTACCAGTAGGTACTTTATTCCTCTCTAATAAATAACAAATGCACAAGTTTTCCACCTAAGTGATACAGCTATATAAAATTTAAATATGCCTTCCAATTGTTTAATTAAATATGAGGGAGGTATATTTAATCTAACTTTTACAACTACTGTGTGTGGGTCCAAATGCATATTTTGAGTTTAAAATGCATCAGATCTTAGCCTGTCTTGGCAAATAACCCAAATTTGCTCTTCTTGTTCAGTTCTTTTGTTCAAAGTTAGCACAAAATCAAAACTTTGTATTTCTTTACTATCATCTACTCTCAAGACATCAGTGACAATTCAAGAATTTGTGTTTTCTTAACTTTCTTCTTCTGTCTTATTTTCTTTCTTCTTTTTCTTATCTTCCTTTCTTTTATAATTTGAGAAAGATTCTTATTATATAGCCCAGAATGGCTAAAAGTTCATTATGAAGCATAGGCTAAGCTCAGTCACTACCCTCCTGACTCACCTTCCCTAGAACTGGAATAACAAGTCAATGACATCACACCTATTTAAAGTATCACAACTACTTAAACAAAAACTGAATCATTTGTTTTTGTTAAAAAATGTGCATTACGGTCAAGTATACCAGTAATGATTATAAAATGAATTGCAACAAAAACTTAAAATGAGTAGAGTTTATAGAAACATAGAAAAATAAAATGTTCGAACAAATTAATTTTAGAGATATATACTCTAATTTGAATATCTAAGAAAGGTATTTTAAATGACAGGACACAGTTTGTTGAGATGACTTGATTTGAAACCTGAATTCATTGTAAAAGAAGTCATTTTACAAGGAAAAGAAGACCTCCCTTATCAGTGGACTTGGGGAGGGGCATGCATGCAGAGGGTGGAGGAAGGGAGGGATTGGGACGGGAGAAGGGAGGGAACCACAGGGGGGATACAAAGTGAATAAGGTGTAATTAATAAAGAAAAAAAATAGAAATAAAAAAACTTTAAAATGATATTTTGTAAAAGACATTTTATATTCAATATACTCCATCAAGTTGTTATAATATGATGGATGACTTTATTTTTCTTCTCAGGGTAACCTTGTTATGAGAAAATCTACAAATATGTATAAATTAAAAAATAACCCAAATTCTTACTTTATTAAGAATTTTTATACATAAGGAAAATTTCTATATGAGTGATACATTTTTCCCCAAGTTACCCAAATTTCTTTTAATTATTGACAATCTCTGCTACCTTGTAGGATAAGTACACAGAGCTGAATCATTCAATCCATTTTCTAAAAAGACTTGTAATCTGTAAATGCAGGTATAACACAAGAAATATTTTTCAAAATTTTTATTTTTTCGGTTATTCTGTTCAATTCATAATTGCAAAATAAACTACTATGCATAATTAATGTTCCACATTTAAAAAAATGTCTAAGGCTTCTAGAGATTTTTAAAAATATCTATAATTATATGTATACATATATATAATATTAAGCATCCATAGAAGTATCATATATTAACGATATTGTAAATAAAGTACATAGTTTTTGGCTACTTTAGTTATTAGTGATAATGGAGTTATATTCTAAAACTTTATCTCTAATAGGTGATTGGAAATTGTTTTAATATCTTAAGTTAAAGGTGGAAAATTGGGTCATTTACTGGTATGTTAAAATTCACCTAATTTATCTATTTTAAACAATTTTAGTCCTATAAGCGCTTTGTTGTACTTCTAAATAGGCAAGACGACATCAGTCTCTGTTGGTCCATTGATGGAGACATAGTCTGAGACTACCTTTAAAGAGGTCACGTTTTAATTTGTATGCCATTATGGGAAATGTGATGAAATCTTGTACCATTCTCCTCTTTTCTGCTTTGTCATCATGATCTGTTAGTTATCTATCCAGGCATACTCCAAACTGCACAGGTTGTAGATACAGCACGTGGCAAGTCCTCAGTGAAAAGGTTCAATGTCATCTGTGGCTTCAGGCCAACACTGAGGTCCTGGAATATCCCCTGTGAATGACAGGAGAGTAATTGCAACTTTGTAGGAGGAAGGGAGAGTGCTAGTATATATGCGTGTCCTTATGAAATATTGCTGCCAGGTAGTGCAAATCCTATTTGGAAATGCAAATCCTATTACTTCCTAAGTTCCTGGATTTTCACAATGCCCCCAAGAAATATCTGTCATGCGTAAGATGGACCCTTACCATTTGTTTCTTACTATGCTATGTCAAAAATCTATAACAAGAAATTTAAGTATTTAAGAGTGTGTGTGTGTGTGTGTGTGTGTGTGTGTGTGTGTGTGATGTACATGTGCTATGTGTTGGGTATGTGTATGCATGAACACATCCTCTCTTTCATGTATATGTGAAAGCCAGAGGTTCACATTTGATGTCTTCAGATGCTCTACATTGAAGTTAGAGCTCACAACTGTGGCTAGAGCTATGGGCCAGAGAGATACTAGGATCCATATGTCTATCCTTCTCCAAGTAGTTAGGTTACAGGCACCTGTCACCATTCACAGACTGTATGTAGGTGCTGAAGATGGAAAATATAAAATTCTAACATGCAAATACTCATATTTGTATTCTCCCATGTAGATATTCTCACATATAATCTCTTGTGTTTCAAGCCTTTTACTACAGAGACTTCACTCAGCCCTGAGATCTTATCTTCAAAAGTTTCACTGAGTTTACTTCATCTAAGCACAATTATTTGAGTTTTAAAGTTTGTTTTTAAACTTCTCATAGGTTGTGAATATTAACTCATTTGATAGCAGTTTGTCCAACACTTGAAGGTGGCCAACTCCTGTGATCTCTGAAGAAAGAAATGTATCTTGTATATAAAGTTAAAGCTTGTAGTGGTTTACAATAAATGGCTTCAATTGTTCTCTCACAAACTTCTCCAGGCTGAGACTTATGAACATTGATGCCAAAGTGGTTCATCTGAGGCCAGAAACCCTTTCTTGCCTTTTCCCTCATGGTAGAAGTGGAAGCAAAGCCTGTGCCTTTTACAGAATGAAATAGGAAAGCACTGATTACCAACACATAGAATTTTCCCAGCGGTAAAAATGAATTCCTCTAGAATGATTTATAACTGAATTGCCATTGCTTATTATTGTGGTGCATTGTGCCAGGATATAGACAATAAACTTTACATGAGAACGGTGTGGAAGTTGGAAGGGAAGGGACTTGTGGAAGGACTAGAGGGAAGGTTCCTACAGATAAAGAAAGGTCCAGGGGTTTAGCAGGAATAGCGCAGCAAGCATGTGTGCCAGTTACTTTATATGATGATGCTTGCAAAAGCTTCCAGAGTTTTGCTGTTCCTCATTGTGAGTTTTGTGGAATTTATTTCCTCCATTACTACCAAGGGTTTCAGAAGGTTTGAAGGTGGCTGTGACTAACCTTGGGTGCTAGCTTCAAATGGAGGAAGCTTTTCAATACATTCTCATTTAAAGAAAGATGCTTTGATTCAACACTGTGAGCAAATGGAACAGGAAAGTGAATTAAAGGATCTATAAAAAAAAGTCTTCCAGCATTTTTTTGTACTTTTTTTTTTAAGAAAACTTTAGGGGGAGGTTCCAAGATGACAGCAAACAGCATACACCATATCTGAGGGGCAGAGGATCCAAAACTCAGTAGGCCTCCTATGTACAAAAGAAAAAAGGACTGAAAAAGAAATTATGGAAGCAACAGCCTTCTCAATAGCCACTAAAACATAAAGTACCATATGACTCTAATCAAGTGAAAGGCGTATTTGAAATAAACTTCATGTCTCTGAAGAAAAAAATCGAAGAAGACATCACAAGACAGAAAGATCTCCCATGCTCATGCATCAATAGGATTAATGCAGTGAAAATGGCCATCCTGCCAAAAGCAATCTACAGATTCAATGAAATTCCTATCAAGATGCCAACACAATTCTTTACAGATCTTGAAAGAAAAATTCTAAACTTCCAATGGAAAAACAAAAACCCAGAATTGCTAAAACAGTCCTCTACAGTAAAAGATCTTCTGGAGGTATCTCCATCCCTGATCTCAAGCTGTACCACAGAGCAATAGTAATAAAAACTGCATGGTACTGGCATAGAAACAAAATGGTGGATCAATGGAATCCAATAGAAGATCGAGAAAAAAACTCACACACCTATCAATACTTGATTTTTTATAAAGAAGCTAAAACCATACATTGAAAAAAAAGACAACAAATGATGCTGGTCTAACTGGATGTCTACATGTAGAAAAATGCAAATAGGTTCGTATTTATCACCCTGCACAAAACTAAAGTCCAAATGGATCAAAGATCTCAACATAAAAAAAGACTCACTACACCTGATAGAAGAAAAGCTGAGGAAGATCTTTGAACTCATTGGCAGGAGTTCAAGAGACAGAACACCAACAGCACAGGCTCTAAGATCAATAATCAATAAATGTGACCTCATGAAACTGAAAATCTTCTGTAAAGCAAAGGACACTGTCATCAGAACAAAGGGACAACCTACAGATTGAGAAAGGATCTTCACTAACCCTATATCTGATAGAGGGCTAATATCCAGAATATGTAAACAACTTAAGACGTTAAATACCAACAAACCAAAAATCCAATTAAAAAATGGGGCACAGAGCTAAACAGAGACTTCTCAATAGAGGAATATCTAATGTCAGAGAAACACTTAAAGAAGTGCTCAAGAGGACCCTGGGTAAGATGATCAACCCTCACTTAGAAAGACAAATGGGATGGACATTGGATATAGGAGAAAACAAGTAACAGGACAGGAGCCTACCACTGAAGGCCTCTGAAAGACTCTATCTAGCAGTGTATCAAAGCAGAAACTAAGACTCATAACCAAACCTTTGACAGAGTGCAGGGAATCATATGAAAGAAAGGGGAGTTAGTATGACCTGGAGAGGACAGGAGCTCCATAAGGACCAAATATATCTGGGGACAGGGGTCTTTTGTGAGACTGTATCTCCAACCAAGGACCATGTATAGATATAACCTAGAACCCCTGCTTGGATATAGCCCATGGTAGCTCCGTATACAAATTGGTTCCCTAGTGAGGGGAACAGGGACTATTTCTGATATGAACTCAATGGCTGGGTCTTTGACCTTCCCCTTCCACCCAAGGGAGGAGTAGCCCTGCTAGGCCACAGAGGAGGACTTTGCAGCCAGTCCTGAAGATACCTGATAAGCTAGGATCAGTGAACTTGGAAAGGGGTAGGGAGAAGATGATGGAGAGAGGGTGTGATTGAGAGGGAATGAGGGAGCAGAATACAGCTGGGGGATACAAAGTTAATAAACTGTAACTAATAGTAATAAAAAAATTAAAATTAAAAAAAATGAAAGGCTCAACCTCCCTAATCATCAGGGAGATACAAATCAAAACAACCCTGAAGTTTCACCTTACACCCATCAGAACAGTTAAGATCGTGACAACACATGCTGGAGATGCTGTGGAAAAAGGGGAACCTTCCTCCATTGCTGGTGGGAATGTAAACTTGTATAACCATTTTGGAAATTAATCTGGCGCTTTCTCAGACAATTAGGAATAGTGTTTCCTCATGATCCAGATATAGCATTCCTAGGCATATATATAAAAAGTACTCAAGTATACAACAAGGACATTTGTTCAACCATGTTTGTAGCAGCTTTATTCATAATAGCCAGAATCTGGAAACAACCCAGATGTCCCTCAGTTGAGGAATGGATGCAGAAATTGCAGTACATTTACACAATGGGATACTACTCAGCAATTAAAAACAAGGAAATCATGAAACTTGCATGAAAATGGTGGGAACTAGAAACAATCATCCTGAGTGAGGTATTCCAGAAGCATAAAGACACACATGGTATTATACTCACATATAAATGTATATTAGACATATAATATATGATAAACATACTAAAATCTGTGCACCTAAAGAAGCTAAGCAAGAAGGAGGACCCTGGGTAAGATGATCAATCCTCACTCAGAAAGGCAAAGGGATGGACATGAGAAAAGGAGAAAATAGGAAATAAGAGAGGAGCCTATCAGAGAGGGCCTCTGAAAGACTCTACCCAGTATCAAAGAAGATGCTGAGAATCAAAGCCAAACTTTGGAAATAGTACAGTGGATCTAATAAAAGAAGAGGGAGATAGAAAGACCTGAAGGAGAAAAGAGCTCCACAAGAAGAGCAACAGAACCAAGAAATCTAGGCACAGGGGCCTTTTCTGAGACTGATACTCCAACCAAGCACCATGCATGAAGATAACCTAGAACCCCTGCACAGATGTAGCCCATGGCAGCTCAGTCTCCAATTGGGTACCATAGCAAGGGGAACAGTTCATGTCAGAGAACTGATTGGCCTGCTCTTTGATCACTTCCCCCTGAGGTGGAAGCAGCCTTACGCTTACAGAGGAAGACAATGCATCCAGTCCTTATGAGACCTGATAAACTAAGGTCAGAGGGAAGGAGAGGAGGACATTCTTTATCAGTGTACTTGGGGGAGGATGTGAGGAGATGAGGGATGGAAGGAGGGTTTGGAAGGGGACTAGGAGGGGGCTACAGTTGGTATACAAAGTGAATAAACTGTAATTAATAAAAATAAATGAACTTTTTTTTTTTCAATGCAGTTTATTCAGGAACCTTGAACAATCATCTGACCCTGGGGAAAGCCAGCCCACAGCTTAAATAGCCTCTGGGTAGCCAACCCCAGCATGCCACGTGGGCAATGCAGATAGGTCCACATACATGGAAGCAAGCCAGATCCTCAGCCTTAGCCAAATGTGGAATTGTTCGTGACAGAGAGCACTCACCATCGGGAAGGTGGAAGGCGGAAACCAGCTCCATCTTTAAGGCATAGCATTACGCAGCTCTCTACAGTTCCCCCTTTTTGTTTTAGACACATCAGGCAAGAGTAGAAGTCTGATCTCTGATATTAGAAATAAATTGGGACTTTGTACCGATGTTCATTTAGGTGTCGTCCACCCAAAGAGCATCAGACCCGTTCGATACCTTTTTCTCAGAGGCGGGACCTGGGGCATCAACCCGCATGCAATCAGACATGCTCTTCTCTGGGTCCAAAGCGGCTGACCCTGAGTGCAATGCTTAGCCTCGCATCCTGAGCGTATCATTTTAGCTTTTTATGGTATCCAACCATGCTTGGGGAGAATGTCCTGCTTCAATGGCTGTAAAGGCCTGAATGATCATGGCTGCATCACACTGTTGTGAGACTCTAATCTTGCATATATACCACAGGCAAACCAAGGAGACCAACACCAGAAGGCCTGCTAACGCTCCCATGCCCGCCCATTCCTTCAGATGATTCATGGCTGCAGCAATCCATGATGATAATCCTGTGGCTAGTCCTGCGTCCACTCTGGTAGAATTTACTGTGACAATGGCCACTCTCAGCTGCTCCATCGTAGTATCGAATTCTCCAGTCCAATTACCTAAAATATAGCTCGACAATTGTTTAGACAGATTTGCAGCACAGGAAAAATTCTCATGTTATATGCTAGTGACTCAAAGTCCAGCCTATTTTCATTGACAGCCAAGTTGAGCGATTTGCCATAGTGTCTCGCCCCGGGGGGCAATGGTCTCCTGAACCTACTCAGAGCTCAGACACCACCACTGCTAGTTCTAGAACTGACGCAGGATGTTCCAACGAGGGGGTTAAGGCTTCTCATAATATTTCCTACAAGCCTACACCTGTTTGTCTATATCCCCCATTTTTATTCATTATTAGCCAGATAGAGCCAAGTAATTGTGGTAATGATACTTGCTTTTTTGCCCAATGCTGGAATGCTAGTAAATTTAGGTATGTCCTGGTTACTCGCATGCCTCACTGCGTGCCTGTGCCCGTTGATGCCCCTCACGCTATGACTCTCTTCAGACAGAAAAGGGATCTTGGAACTACAGCCACCATTGTTACTACCATCTCATTGGTGGCTGTTGGAGCTACCACCGGGGCATTAGCCATGAGTCATACTGGGCAGACTGCTCAGACCCTGAACAATCATTTAGCCAATGTAGCTCATGCCTTAGTTGTACATAAAGGAAATAATGCTCAACTAAAAGGAAGCTTGATGCTGTTCAATCAGAGGAGTGACCTCGTGCAGGAGCAAATTGATACACTATGGCAAAACTTTCAACTCTTAATGGTTAATAATTTTATCCACAGAATTGATGTCTGCTGATGATTTTTAACTGTTCATTCTATAGAATTATGTTGCTTATTTTCCCACCATTTACTTATAATTCCCAGCATAAATTTCTGACCTTTTTGCCTTGGTTCAACCAGTTTTCATTTTACCCCCTCAAGAATGACCAGAAATCAATTACCTATTTTATTTGGTGAGTGTTTATGTTGTACTTATTTTTTGTTTCTTTGTTTGTTTGTTTAATATTTATTTATTTCTTTACAATTTATTCATTTTATATCCTGATTGTAGCCCCCTCCTACAACTCCTCCCAGTTCTACCCTCCCTCCCTCTTTCCCCCATCGCCCTCCCCTAGTCCACTGAAATGGGGAGTTACCTTCCCTTGTTGTACTTATTTTGACAGCTACTCATCGCTGTATTATGAAATACTCAGTGCTACATAATAATGTAAAAATCATGACATTTGGTTCCTGGCTTTAATAAATCTAATTTGCTCTCTTTCTCTCTCTCACACACTCTTTCTGTGTGTGTGTGTGTGTGTGTGTGTGTGTGTGTGTGTGTGTAACTTCAGAATGCTTTCCACACTATCAACTACTCATCTGTTCTGACTTTTATGAAACCATTTATTTTTTTTAATAAAAAGCACAATTAATTTTTACTACCTGCAAAGAGTATATAATTTAATTCTAAGCCCTTCATACTGCTCCACTTTTAAAAAAATAATAAAAGCTGGGAGCTCCTGTGGAGTACAATTTCACTTTGTTCCATTACCACTGAAAAGAAGGGAAATTGAAAGAGACCTTGAAATTGAAACAGTTTCTGAAATGGTAAATTCAAACATTGCTGAATTTATCTTAAAGCAGGCGAAATCAGTTCAGAGCCTTGTGTTTTTCCATAGGAAAACAGTTCTTTATTTAATGTTCCCTATAACATAAAAAATAATAAATAAAGTGTACAGAGTTAAGATATATTAAATAAACACAAACACAAATTGCAATTTGTCACACAGCACAAAGGAAGACAACATACCATGTTTCTAAGACACTAGCACACCAAAGTATAGAATGCAGCCATCCAAAATTTACCTTTGAAACCACTGCTGCTGAATAAGAATTTTGAGGTATACTGCATTTCCATCGGCAATGATATCCTCAATGTGACTTTGCTATTCAAATACATAGGTAGGAATAAGCATCATTTAATATTACTGACTTTTTAAATTAATTTTTTGTTTCTACTAATTACAGTTTATTTACATTGTATCCAAGCTGTAGCCCCCTCCCTCATTCTCTCCCAATCCCTCCTCCCAGCTCATCTCCTCCCTGCCCCTCTCTAAGTCCACTGACAGCAGTGCATCAAAGCAGATGCTGAGACTTATGAAAGAAAGGGGAGATAGTAAGACCTGGAGAGGACAGAGCTCCACATGGACCAAATATATCTGGGCACAGGGGTCTTTTCTAATACTGTTTCTCCAACCAAGGACTATGCATGGATATAACCTAGAGCCCCTGCTCAGATGAAGCCCATGGCAGCTCAGTATCCAAGTGGGTTTTCTAGTAAGGGGAACAGGGACTGTCTCTGACATGTTACTGACTTAAAAAAAATAATAATAATAAATGTCACTTCAAGGACCAAATGGAGGGTACAGTGGGTAAACTGCTTGCTAAGAGGATGAGGACTAAAGTTCAGATCCCAATTACCCACACAAATGCGTGAGCATGTATCCTACTTGTAATTCCAGAATTCAGGAAACAAGCCAGGAGTTCCTGGTAGTAAGCTTGTATCTAAACCAGCTCAATCAGTGAGCTCTGGTTTCAAGTTAGAGACTGTTTCAATTAATACCAGGGAGAGCGGCTGGAGAACACATATAATTTCAGCCTCTGGCTTCCACATGTGCGTGCACACACACACACACACACACACACACACACAAATCATGAATTTAAATATACATACATATGTGCACATGCTTACTAACTTCATTGTTCAAGAACGGTCATTTTATTATGAGCCTTGAAACTGTGATGGAATACAACCATGTGCTTTGCTCTAAAAAACATTAAGCTGGTAGACAAATAGCAGTCTCGTGCTATGGGCATACGGGCATTGCTCTGAAGGAAATTTCCAGTCACAAATAACAAACTTACAACTATTTAGGAAGTCAGTCATTAATGTAAATCACATGATTGATCTGTTCATTCTTGGAGGAAGAAACAGAAATATTCAAGCATGTGTGGCAAATATTAGCTGTAAATCTATATTCAATCTTTTTATGAAGAAAATAAAACTAATGTTTATGATGGAAACTCTGCTACATGTGTACATGATTGGAACACCAATTATGCGCTTATTGGGGGTCTGAAACTGAAAGAGAAGGGAAATAGTAATGAGAACAAGGGCCATTAATATGAAAATGTAACAGCAAAGGCCTGGACTTTAAAAGCAACAACTATGAAGGCATTTTCAGCACCTGTTCTGGGCAAATGAATGTTTGCAGTGTTCTGCAGATCTAAAATCATTTCTTAAGGCAAATATAAATGAAGATTTTTAATTGCGCTTTTCCTTCAAGTCTATTGTAGTGTGTGTGGTGTGGTGTGTGTGTGTATGTGTGTGTGTGTATGTGTTTGCACATGGTGGTCGGAGTTTGATGTTAGATAAATTCTTCAGTTGTTCTCCGTCTTATATATTACGGCAAACTGCTTCATTCGAACATAGAGCTTGAAGTTTAACCTAGTCTAGCTAGCCTGCTTCTTTTAAGAATCCCTTGTCTCCAATTTTCATCATGTGGGATTGTAGGAAGGCCACTAGCTCTACCCAGCATCAAGGCACTTACGGGGCGCTGAATCGGAACTCTGAATGGTTCTACCATGTTTGTTCAGTGTGACCATATCTTAACAGTTATAACAATTGTGGAACAAGTTCATTGCCTGCTCAGCCATCTCCCAGTCATGACATTACTATTAAATGATTACTTTTCTCCTTGCTGTTACTTCTCTCTAGCGATAAGCAATAGGTAGATAAATGGACTTGACTTTAAACACGAGATACACATCAAGATTCAGATAAATGAGTTGGAAGCACACTTTAATTAACATTTCAAGGATCAAATTTTAAGAATTGTTTTAATTTTTTTTTCAATGCAGTTTATTCAGGAATCTTGAACAATCATCTGACCCTGGGGAAAGCCAGCCCACAGCTTAAATAGCCTCTGGGTAGCCAACCACAGCATGCCACGTGGGCAATGCAGATAGGTCCACATACATGGAAGCAAGCCAGATCCTCAGCCTTAGCCAAATGTGGAGTCGTTCGTGACAGAGAGCATTCACCATTGGGAAGGTAGAAGGCAGAAACCAGCTCCATCTTTAAGGCGCAGCATTACGCAGCTCTCTACAGTTTCCCCTTTTTGTTTTAGACGCATCAGGCAAGAGTAGAGGTCTGATCTCTGATATTAGAAATAAATTGGGACTTTGTACTGATGTTCATTTAGGTGTCATCCACCCAAAGAGCATCAGACCCATCTGATACCTTTTTCTCAGAGGCGGGACCTGGGGCATCAACCTGCATGCAATCAGACATGCTCTTCTCTGGGTCGAAAGTGGCTGAGCCTGAATGCAGTGCTTAACCTCGCATCCTGAGCGTAACATTTTAGCTTTTTATGGTAGCCAACCATGCTTGGGGAGACTGTCCTGCTTCAATGGCTGTAAAGGCCTGAATGGTCATGGCTGCATTATGCTGTTGTGAGACTCTAATCTTGCATATATACCACAGGCAAACCAAGGAAACCAACACCAGAAGGCCTGCTAACGCTCCCATGCCCGCCCATTCCTTCAGATGATTCATGGCTGGAATTGTTTTAATTTTTAAGTAGCTTGATAGTATTATAAAATTACACTCACAATGAACCTTTAGTTTGCATTTTTTGAAATCATGTTAGAAATTTTAAAAATTAACTTAAAAATATCACCTTCATATCATACTTAGTCCATCATAAGAGTGTTTGTTTTGTTAAATAACCATCCAAATACAAACACATGGCTTTATATATAAGTGGGTTGAATGTGAATGGTGAAGAGAAAATAGTTCAGGCAGGAAGGACTGACGATAATATTCTGAGATGGAAAGACATGGCATGTTTGTGTAATGTGATTTAATTTTTGTATAAAAGTATGAAGAGAAATGCATTGTGTAGTGGTTCCCAGACAGGCTAAGACTTTAGAATTCATTCCTGATATGGTGAAAAAACACTGGATGTTTTGCCTTTGTTGTTTGTTTTTTTGTAAACAGGAACTTAACCATTTATTTTTAATAACAAGGTAGAATAGATGGGACAAACTGAGACAGGTTATATATCCTCAGAAACACAGCAGGACATTGTAGAATAAGAAGTCAAAAGTAAGAGCAAGAGTTGGTGTTTTGTGAAATTACAGAGGAGAGGAAAGTTTCTGAAGATATAGTGCAGCTGAATAATTAGCAGAGCTTGTTTAACACTGAGACAAAAGGTAAATAAATGCTGAGCACTGATAGAACCAGAAAAAAAAAGACATTTCCCATGGTTCTAGAATTTTGAACATGGGTTATTTAGATACTGATGATGGTGTACACAGACACAAACCACACACATGTACACATATATGTACATAAATAAACACACACACACACACACACACACACATATATATATATATATATATAGAGAGAGAGAGAGAGAGAGAGAGAGAGATGAGGGAGAGAGAGAGGGAGGGAGGGATAAAGGGAGAGAGGAAGGAAGAGAAAATTCCCATGATAGTTTTGAAGCATACTTGAGGTAAAGAGAGTAATGAGCAGTTACCCAAGCACATTGTATTGAATGTGCGACTGTTCAGAAGTTGCAGGGTACTGAACAAAAAGAAAGAAAACGTTAGGTTGGGCTCATAGCAACAGTGGGGTTAAAAAAAAATTAACAGACTGGTTGTAGGGCTTTGCTGGATTAGGTTGAAGTCTGAAGTCTCTAGATAGCCATTTATTTGTGCTCGGTCTATGATGGTAACCTCTTTTTTCCAGGTGAAGCCCTAAAAATACCCCCATCCTCCATTTGGGTGACCCAGGTCTTGAAAGGAGAGTCAAATAGCCCTCGGGGAAAATTATCTGCTGGACTCTTTCCTGATGAGGAAACCAGTTCATCCAGCTATGCATTTCTAGAAATGCTCCACCCTGCTAAGGAGATCTTAGTTTTAAGCAGTGACCTTCAACTGTATGTAGAGATTTTCCCCCAATCCCTAGGATAATTCTCAGAACTCTGGCTTTCCTTCTGTGACAGGACCATGCTACTGCATGGAAAATGAGGCACTCTACCCTTACATGTAAATCAAGTGTCTGTGATCCCCTGACCCCAGGGAACCAAACACATTCACCCTAGATATCTCTCCCACTGCAAAATAGTTATAAAATCCTGATTTCAAATAAAAACATCCTGCTGGGAGTGTACGTATGCTGCTGACTGGCTGCATGATGCCATCAGCCTTCCATCATGGCCATCTCAGAGTCCTCATTTATCCCCCACTGGTTGCATCTCACTGGTCCTGCCCTCCTGCCCACTGGGCCATGGGCTTTCACTCTCACCTCTGCCATGCTCAGCACAACAGCTTAACCAAAAGCTGTAACACTTTGATATCTCCATAGGCTTTGAAAGGCCAGAGCTTCCATTTGCCACTAGCAATCTCATGCTGAAAGAGCTAAACCATAACAGTCTGTAGAAACCTTTTCCAACCCAGGTTTAACACACTCAGGCCCCACCCTACAGTGATCTAGCTTCCCCTGAGAGAAATGGTACTCTTGTTCTCTGTCTGGAAGCCAAGTTCCAGGCCCAACTGGAATCCAGGTCCCTAGCTAATGGAGAACAAAAACTGGTGAAGAAGGAAATTGAGGTGCATGCAAGCTCAAGTTGGTTAGGGTTGAGACTGAGACTTTGAAATCCTTTATGAAGAGGGACTGAGAGTCAGAGTTTAAATCAGTCCTATCAGTACCGATGAGTACACTGGAATTCACTCTTACAGAGCTGAAGGAGACAGTAGGAATAAGGTCATCTAGACCCACTTGAAGGTGAGCTTGTGAAATGCTGAAACAGGAAATTATATCTGATATGAGAAGAAGGGTGTAGTAAGGAAGCAAGGGGCACTTCACCGACAGGGGTTTGCTATAGAGTGGCTGTTAGTATTTATTTAAAAATGATGCCAAGCACACAACAAATATTACAAGAGATTTGCTGGATTGAGGTAGAGAGATAGATAGGAAAAGGAAAGAGAGAGACATGGTGTGCCCCCCGCCCCCCACGGAAAGAAAGCGAAGTGGAGAGAGCAAGAGAAGAGAGTAAGAAAGAGGCAAAGTGATGGGTTGGTCCTTTTATAGTTTGTGATGCTCAGCAGAACCACATCTGCCACATACCTGGTGGGCAACATGTGATGACATCATAGGTTGCTAGGCAACCCAGAACAGGCTTCCTATACACTAACAGTGGCTACACTGAGAACAGGATAATCTGTTTCTATTCATGTCGTAGCTAAATAAAAACAATCAACCTCTGTGACTATATATTGCTGAATTCCCTCCTCTTTGATTATATACATATACAATGATTATATATATATACAATAAATATACAATATCTATAATACATACATTAATACTATACATGTGCCATATATAAATATATACATATATATATATATATACACACACAAAATGAATATATGGATGCCTTTTTTTATAAATGGTATATCTTCCTCAGTAAGGCAATGTCTATCTGTATGACTTTACTTCAATTTGTTCTTAAAATCACAGGACCAACAACAGTCTGTGACTACTTGTTCATCAATCCATTCCCACAGCAGGGCTATTTGGCTAGATCCTTGTTAATAACTGCAATTTCAAGAATGGCAGACTCTTATATTTGAGTCTAGATGTTATGTATAAACTAATACTTGCTGGCATATTTCATCATTCTTAAAAGAATATTTTATTTTAAAAGAGTACATGTATGAGGCAGAAGTTGAAATGAAATAGTAAGCCTAGAGCATTATGCTAAAGCTACTCGAGGTGTTTGTAACTAAACTTACATTAATATGCAAATGTAACACAAGTCTATTTTTATTAATGTTGAAGAGCTGTCGGATATAAAAGCTGCTTGAATTGTCTGATGGGTGGGAAGTACTAAGCCCATTTAAATTGAAATGTTAAGGATAACTCACCATATAAGAAGGCGAGCCCAGCAATGTGCTGGTGTGTGTTACGTGTTAGAGGGAAGGAAAGTGAAAAGGTGGAAGAATCATCTAAAATTACATACTTTTTCTCACCAGAATTTGCTGTTGCCATGGTTATTAAGACTTACTAACCAAGCTTTCAAAACTGAAATCTTTGACCAGAAGCAATCAAGCACATGAACAATTCTTTAATTCTTTTCCCACAATTTAACTGGGTTTTTTTTTTTTTTTTTTTAAGGATCAGTCTTTAAGAATAAGGAAATCAAAGTAATGTGAGCAGTGATGATCATACGACTATACTTAAATCATGACATAAATATTTATTCACTGAGCATGACCAGAAATATAGTAAAGAGTTTGGCTTTACAGCAATACAACAATTTCCAATAAAAGTTGTACTGCACATTGTGAAAGAGGCATTCTATCATAGACTGGGTACAGGGAATCTGATTCTAAGTTTATTTCCTATGGCCAATGAAATGGCCTTTCAGAATGCTTTATGAAACCACAAATCATCCGAGCTGCTCCCTGGATGAGGAACTTAAATTAAATCGGAAAGAACCTCCAAGGCAAATCAGCAGCCTTTTGAAACTAAGTTAGCTCTGTAAACCGCGCCATAACCCTGTCATGATTTCATGTAACTTAGCTGGCTACAGAGGTGGCTTCATTTTTGTGAAAGGATAAACTAGCTCTATCACTTTAGTGGAATTTATTACTCAGTGCATCATTGGTCATAGCAGTGTCATTTTCAAGACTCGAATATTTTGTAAGAAACCCAACGGTGAGCTATGGAAACAATTTAGCTTATTTTAAACTACTGTAAAAAGACATTTGAAAATATTATACCTATGTAATGTTTGTAACTTCATGGCATTATAGCCAGAAAATAATTTGCAATTTAGGTGTAAATAAAAAAAAATCTCAACGGTCAGTACCCAAAGTAGAATATCCCTCTATTGTGCAGGTGCTTGGTTCTGAACTAAACATCTGTTATGAGAGAAGCTTGTGTGATATGAACATGTACCACTCTTCCACTCCGAGATGGATCAACGTAATTCTCTGCT